>NW_017619273.1:5224015-5824015 GCF_001879475.1 Ipomoea nil | reverse complement strand
TATATATATATATATATATATATATATATGTATGTATATATGTATGTATGTATATTAGTGGGTCAAATATTTTTTTAAAAATATAATAATTTTATAACAACAACAACAAGGCAAATTATGCTGTGCATCCGTATGCACCATGCATGGTGCATACGGATGCCAAAACGACGTCGTTTTAATAAAACGCGCGTCTCCCCTTAAAAAAAAATCAGGTTCGATTCCCAGCAACAACATATAAACTAAAATTCCATAATCGATGAACTATAATTCCATAATCGATGAACTATAATTCCATAATCTAATCTATGAACTAAAAATTCCAGAATGAATGAATTAAAATTCCATAATCTATAAACTAAAATTTCAGAATCGATGAACTACAATTCCATAATCGATGAACTATAATTCCATAATCAATGAACTATAATTCCATAACCTATGAACTAAAATTCCAGAATGAATGAACAATATAATGTTGTTGCTGGGAATCGAACCTGAATTTTTTTTAAAGGGAAAACGGCGCGTTTTTTAATAAAACGGCGTCGTTTTGGCATCCGTATGCACCATGCATGGTGTATACGGATGCACATCATAACGATTGCAACAACAACAACAACAACAATAATAATAATCACAAGCCTAGCACAAGATCGGCCCACGAGAGGCACGATTCTAGACCTGGCAAGGGACCGGCCTAATACCAGACTTTGCAGCAATTATATCGTGAACCATGGTCTACAAAGCTTAGTGGACCATGATCCAAAAACAACGTCATTTCTTTAAGTAAAAAAATGACTGTTGTTACAGCTTTTGTGTGTTAATTACAAAATGAAACTGGTTCACATATTATTTTTATATTATCAAATGAAACTGTAATTGAATTGAAATGAAACTTTAGTTGTGTTGAAAAAATGAAACTGTAATTGTGTTGAAATAATGAAACTACAGTGTATACAAAATGAAACTGAATAACAGTTTCACATATTTGAGTGTATATTGTCCAGTGAAACTGTAGTTATATAGAAATGATAATGTAGTTGTACTGTAATGAAACTATAGTGTATATAAAATGAAACTGAATAACAATTTCACATATTTGATGTATAATGTCGAATGAAACTATAATTGAATTGAAATGAAATTGTAATTGTGTTGAAGTGAAACTGCGGTGTATATAAAATGTAACTAAATAACAGTTTCATATATAATTACCGAAATGATATTGTAGTTGTATTGTAATGAAACTATAGTGTATATAAAATGAAACTGGATAACAGTTTCATATATTTGATGTATAATGTCGAATGAAACTAGTTATATCGAAATGAAACTGTAGTTGTATTGAAATAAAACTGCAATGTATATAAAATGAAACTGAGTAACAATTCCACATATTTGAGTGTATATTGTCCAATGAAACTGTAGTTATATTGAAATGATATTCTAGTTATGTTGGAATGAAACTATAGTGTATATAAAATGAAACTGAATAACGGTTTCACATATTTGAGTGTATAATGTCGAATGAAATTGTAGTTATATTGAAATGAAACTGTAATTATGTTGAAATGAAACTGCAGTGTATATAAAATGGAACTGAATATGTTATACAAACAGAGTTACTTTTTGTGGAACGGCGCAAAACGTGTGTCGTTTCTTTTCATTAAAAAAAAAAAAAAAAAAAAAAAAAAAAAAAAAAAAAAGACACCGTTTTGATGCCTGGACTATATATAATACATTGTGGACCGCTGTCCATAGTAAAATTTGCCTCGACTTTGGCCACCTCTACTCCTCTAGTGGCTATTAGGGAGTTATAATTGTAGCAATTGTTATACACTTATACCATGGACTAGAGTCTACCTTGCATGGTGGACTTAGATCTAAAAGTTATGTAAATAAATTACAGATAAAAATTTGTAAACTACAAACACATAATATGTTAACTACAGATACATAATATGTTAACTGCAGATACATAATATGTTAACTACATATAATGTGCTTGTAGTTTACAGATTATGTGTCTTCAGTTTATTTACAAACACATAATCTACTAAGCGAAACACATAACATTTTAACTTGAGACACATGGGCTTGTTTGGTAAAATAGTTAGCATATCAGTAAATTTTGACTTATTTGATCATTATTAGCTATTTGACTTGACTAAATAATCAATATGAGTATTTGATTAATTGACTTTTTGTAACAACTTATTGCTCCAAAATGCTAAAATTCTAAAATCTAATCAAAGTAGCTTCTTTTTTTTTTTTATCAGCTTTTTAAGAAAGTCATTTTGTATGTAATTAGCTAACAACTAACAGCTAATTTACCAAATATTTTTCTACAATCTGCTAATGATATCAACTAATCAAACTCACTAACACAATCAACTAACAGCTATCAGCTATCAGCAAATAGCCATTTACCAAACACCCTCATAATCTAAACATCATTTTGAACTAAAATCCATAATACAAGATGGACCTTGGTTCATGATATAATTTGCCTAATTGGAGAGGTGTTAAACACTTTTTATTTATTTTATATAACAATAAAATAACTAAAATAAATGAAACAATCTTGGTAAGTTTTTAGGTATATATACATGGAACGTAAAGTAGATTTCATACCACTATGACAGTATTATTCTGCCCAATTTGACTTTGATTAGCTTGCGTAGTGGTCAAGTTCTGGTAGTCAGAAATATTGCTGTCAAAATAATTGCTGTCAAAATTACTGTCTGCCATCCCACCTTTAATTTTATTTCTGTAAATCAAACATTGAAATTTAAATTACTACTTTATTTTTAATTAGTTGGTGCCAACTTACACACAATAGTTAGAATAAAAAGTCTTAAAAGAAAAATAAGTCAAAAATATTAGCATGTTACGATACTTAGTGAAATTTCATTCACACCCCAACTTTTAAATTTAATTCACACTACTAGAAATTATGAAATTTACGACCATCTGAAAGTGATTTTAAATCAAGTCGAAAGCCTTGTTTCGACCACTTTTGGTATCCGGAAAAACCTTTGTTTCTATTTCCAACTACTTTTTGTTTTCAACTTGATTTAAGATCACTTTCAGGTAGTCGGAAATTCCATAATTTCCGGTAGTATCATTTAATCTTCCATGATGTAATAAGAATTATTAGTAAATTGGCAGTAAACATTCTTTAAAATTGTATAATGACCAACTCTTTTGAAAGATTGGAATATAAAATGTAATCGGTAAATATGATTTGATAAAAAGTAAGGTGGGATAATTTTTAAAATGGGATAAAAACTGCAAGTTTTTATGCATACCTGATCTGAGGATATTCCTAGAATTATTGAGAGGTTGAGAGGATTGAATGCAAGTCGATAATGATTGGAGTGATGTATTTATAGTTTAGAATTCCAAATGTAAAAGGTTGATAACGTCATTATGATGACGTCATCCATGTGAGCACCATCACCAACGTGACACTTCCAACAAAGGAAACTAGGCTACAACTTCGAAAAAAAATTATTAATATTAATATTATATTAATATTTTTTTAAAATAAAAGTTTCGTTAATAGCCGAAATGGTCCTCGACTATACTTTTTACCTAAGAGGAAATTTCAATTTGGTCCTATGACTATAGGAGTCTTGTTAATTTCAGTCTCTGACTTTTAAAAGTGTCAATTTGATACTTAATTATGCGATTTTTGTCAATTTTGGTCACTCAGATTAAATTGTCGACCAAATTCCGTTGGAAATTTTTAATTGTTAAAATAATGAGGATATTTTGATCATTTCAAGTCTCTTTTTTTCTTCCCGGGCGAGTCCATCCCTTCCTCTCCCGTTTTCGCCTTTAAATTTAAATTTAACAGCTTATGGATGGAATTTTAACGGAGGGCCAAATTGGGTAGGATTTTCATAGTTTAGGACTTAATTAGGTAAAAATTATAGTCGAAGATCAAATCAGTAATTTCGCTATAGTCAAGGGATCATTTCGGTTATTAACTTTTTCGTAAATTAGATATTATCACCCGCCATAAAAAGTCAAACAAAGCACGGAATGAGATACTATTCTATTCCATACTATCTAACTTGAAAATGACATTTGATCTCTAGCTAATGAATAAATTGTCATATTCACATATCACTTAACGAACAAAAGATTAATAGAACCAAAACATTTAACTATTTCTTTAATGTCATTAAGAACAAGATCAAAAATAGATACTTCATTGTCTTTCTTCATATATCCTCTATTATCACAAGCTTTGCATCTATTTCAACTTGAACCTAGGTAAAAATGCTAATTCTTTAGCCAGCTTAGGGCCTCCTTCATTCCCACAACTTCTACCACACTAGAGTTGTAATTACCCTCTCTATTGTATTTGGTTAGCAGCCACAAAAGATCCATTAGAGTCTCTAATGATACACCCAAATCCCATTTTAGTTGAATTGATATCAATAGTAGCATCAACATTAAGCGTTTCTATCAAAAACATATTCTTAAAACTACTTTTCTCTAGCTTTATCCCAAAAGGCTGCTTTCTTTCTAAGAGCATCCACATTTGTTGGGGAGAATAGGGTGATAATGTAAGAGTGATTAGGAAAGAGAAGATGGGAGGAGAGAGAAAAAAAAAAAAGAAAAATTAAATTTAAAAAAAATATAAAAAATTCAGACTGTCAGGCGCGCGCGTGCACCGCACGCGCCCGCTGTGCGCACTGGTGAGGTGGTTTTTGTGGTGGGTCCCATCATTTCTGCATTATCTCTTCATTTGCAGAACAATTCTTTTTCAATTATCTCCCCTCCACACTAGTTATTATCTCATGTAGGGAAGAATTAATGCTGAAATCTCCCCACAATATGCACAAGTGTGGATGCTCTTAGAGCATCCACAATGGTTGGGGAGAATTGGGGGATAATGTAAGAGTGATTAGGAGAGAGAATGTGGGAAGGGGAGGAAAAAAAACAAACAAATCAAAATCAAAAATTAAAAAAAATAATAATAAAACAACTAAAGGGTCAGGCGTGCCGTTCGGCGCGCCCGTGTGGGCGGGTTGCTGTGCGCGAAACGCGCACAGCAACCCCCTTTTCTTTTCTTTCTTTTTCTTCTTTTTCTGCCATTCTCTTCAATTTTGCAGAGGCATTCTTCCCCAAATAAATCTTCCCTACATTAGCTTTGAACTTGAACAAGAAGATTTCATCTGACATGCTCCCCACATTATCCCCTTAGTGTGGATGCTCTAACAGCAAATATAATAAATTAAATCTACAAATTTATATAAAAACAAATAATATCATGCCAATCTCCCGTGAGACCGTCTCACGGGTCTCAATCCGTTAGTTAGATAGACTCTAATAAAAATGAGTCATAAAAATTGTAGATATAACCAATATTTTAAACCTTATATGTAAACTAGTCTTTTCTATGCGTGATGCACAAAAACAATGCCCAATATTTAGACTAGTGCTTTTTACAATGTTACAAAAATTTATTTTAAAGACAATTATAATCAATATCTCTTATATTATATATCTTGCATTCATATACTTTGAATTATCAATTTCAATTTTTTTTAAAAAAAATTAATATTTAATTACCTATACATGAACATCTCATATATAATCGTGCGTTAATTTATTTTAAAATTAGACATTATCTGTTCGCGCAATGACCATAAAAAATAATAATAATAATAATAATAATAATAATAATAATAATAATAATACGTAGTATAATATCAAAATTATCCCATAAATATATATATATATATATATATATATATATATATATATATATATATTCATAACATGCATTTCTCGAATGCGTGTTATACTTTGCTTACAGGTGGTTTTTCCTCATTTCAAATCACTCCTGTTTTCAAAACCATATTGAAAATATCCTGACGTGGTTAGGATTCCTTTTTCTTACCCAAAAGGTTGAATCTCCAATCTGACTCCACAGAGTATGTGGAAAGATACGGTGACTTAATGGGTTAGTAGACAGAGGTAAATGTTGGTGCACACAAGAAATCTGACTACTTTAAACATAATTCTCACACTGCCGACGTTGAAGTTCGAACCTTAATCTCTTACCTCAAATACTGTCCACTAAACCATTGAGCTAAATCCGTACGGGTATGGATTCGTTTTTCTGTCGCTACTGTATCGAATTAGAGAAAGCTAAGGTCGAATGGTCAGTGAATGAAAGCTTTTTGTGACTCTATCCAGTACGTATATATAATGGCCGACAATAATTCTGCTTTCTCTTGGAATTTTTTTGAATCCATATGTGCCAATAAATTAAAGAAAAAGTAGAATTATTGTCGGCCATTATAGAAGAAATTCTAACCAGCGTTTAGCTTTTTAAACACCTTTTTAACTCTGATAGAAATATGAATCAAAATTTAACTTTTTTAAAATACAATTATAGGATTTGATTATCCCTTCATTTAAAGTCCTATTCCTAATTTAAAAAGGTAAATTTTCATCTTATTAGTAATATATATGACTTTTTAAGTTTAAATTAGTGTTTTTTAACTTTTGTTTTGATTTTTTTTTTTGTTTATATTGGTGTTTTGAATGTCATTATATTAAGTTCAATTGCTTTGATTTTTATTTTGTTTTGTTTATTTATTATTATTATTTATTTTTTTTTGGTTTTTTAGAGCTTTATTCTTATTATATAGGGTCGTACATAACCAAATACCAATATTGACAATTATTACAATTCTATCATACTACCAAATATATAAAATACTTTCACTAAAACTCATACAATTGCCAAGTATTTGATTCTCATTCCAATTATGATTTTCATGTGCCAACCAAATGCACCCTAAAGTTATCCACAATTATTTAGGTAGCTTTTACTCTATTATTGATGATCGATCATGACAATTTTATTGATTATTTAGTTAAATTTTATGTTATGTATTGTCAATGTTTTAAAACCATTCAGATGAAAGTTAATTAATTCACGTGTAACTAATAAATAAAGATAAATGAAAAATTAGATTACTGAACTAAAAAAATTAAGAGTGTATTTTGTTCCCACATGGGAATTGGAATCAGAATGAAAATCAAATATTTGGTAATTGTAATGAGTTTTGGCGAAAGTATTTTGCATGTTTGATAATAGGGTGAGTTGGAATGCTTATCAATATTGTTGTTTGGTTATGTATGATTTTATAATGAGAATACATATTTTAAAAATACAAGAACAAAAAATCAAGACAATTGATTCTAATTCTAATATAAAGACATACAAAGGGACAAAATACCTAGCTATGAGGTCCATGTACTATAGTGTTTAGTTCAATTTAATCCTTCTACTTTAATTTTGTTCATATTAGTCCCTATACTTTAAAAAGTATTTTGCATGTTGGGTAGTAGGGTGGAATGAGAATGATTAGGCTAAGGATGAATAATGGGATGAAACCCTTATAAAATAAGGAAATGAGTTTTTCCATTAATAGGGTATTCCAAACTCATAGTAGTGTTTTAAAAACCAGTCAACTGTACAATAACAATCACTTTCATACTCATACCTGAGTCAAGTATGGGACAAATATGACTAACGGTCTACCGTTCAAGAGGCAACACATCAAGAACATCAACTGTGGCTGGAGATAACACGACTATCGCTTCTGCTTATACGTACGAGGTCAGGCATCTCGTATTATTATTCAATATAGTTAGATTATTTATGTCTAACATTGATCTTGAGTCCCTCTATATAAGAGGAGTAATGCTCATCTTCCAAACATAATTGATTGCCCATCAACGTGGGCAAGTATTGAGAAGTCAAAAACTCTTATTTTAGAAGCCTTAATGAGTTCTTATAGTTTTTCTTTAATTTATCTATTTATTTATTTATTAGGAGGTTTTGGAAAAAGATTAATCTTAATCTTTTTCCAAAATGTATATGTGTTGTTTTTGTTTTTAGCAGTTTGGAGCAAAGGGGAGCCGTGTGCTTCCCTTTGTAAATGATATGGTATCATTTTGATCCCACGTCGAAAATGTTTGAATAATTAGCTGAAAATAAAAATTAATAATTGGCTAAAAATGAATCTAATATTATTAATGGACTGAAAATATAAAAGGAAATGAATATTAATAATTGACTGCAAATAAAAAATGATACATAATTGACTAAAATAAAAAAGAAATGATAAGATCATTGAATTTTAAATAAAAATTGAATGGAAATTAAAAATATGACGAAAATATTTCAATAATAATATTCTACAGCATCAATAGTAAATGCATATTTTAAATAATAGTAAAGGTAAATTAAAAATGAAACGAAAATATTTCAATAATAATATCTACACCATCTATGAAAAATGGAACGAAAATTAGGTAAAAATATCAATTCATTTGATATTCTAATTGACTAATTGACTGAAAATAAAAAAGAATAATTGACTGAAAATGAATCTGATATTACTAATTTACTGAAAATATAAAAGGATCACTAATTAAGTGATATTCTACCATTATATATTTTCACCAGAGTCATCCGTCCTAATGGACTGAAGGTGTTAGCTCTAGACGATGATTAACAAAATTGTGTTGCCACTACCAATGTCGTCTACAAAGAGGTTTTAATAATGTGTAAACATAATCGGTGATATTATATTCTTTTTTAAATGGAAAAATTACTATATATCTAGACAATTAAAATTAATTACACTTTCATTTCTTATGGTAATTTTATGTTAATTTCAACTTCAGTTTATTTTTTCTCTTTTTTTTTTTTGTAAAAATAAAACTAATGTATAAAAAAATATACCATTCAAAAGCTTTAATTAAGATCTTTTGAATGACATCCATATTGATATATTTTTATTTTTTATTTTTAAATAAATCTATAGGTACATAAAGTCATTACTTTAGTGTAATATTTATATACATTAAGCTTTAATTTGTTTTTATTAACATATAGAAATAACATTATGAACCTACACTATCAAATGAATAGAAATACATATGATGTATATTTAGTTTAAGATTTTTGGACATTACAACTTATGTTTATAGACATATAGAATAAATATTAGAATAAATTTCACTTTTAGTCCACTGATATTATACATGAATCACATTTGGTCCTTGACTATTAAAATTTTTAAATTAAGTGCATGACTATATAATTTGTATCATGTTTGGTCATTGACTATTAAAATTTTCTAATTAGATGCATGACTATATATTCTAAGGATCATTCTATGTATTGGGATTCTATCCCGCTTGACTCGATCTATTACAAGTTTGATTAATTAATACAATCGCCAGATTGGTTTTCAAAAAAATATATATTCTGAGGAGAAACTAAAGTTTCATTGGGCCTCTTGGAACAAGTTGTGCTATGCTATCCGGTGGAGGGAGGGAGGATGGGGTTTCGATAGTTGGTGGCGATTCAACTAGCAAATACAGGTAGGTTACGTTGTATTTACAATTGTAAGAATAATCTAGGGATTTTGCCTTCTGACATTCTAATTGGATTAATAGTTTACTTACTAAATACTCCAAGCTGATGGGATTGCATGCATACAACAAATTGAGGGTTTTATTTTTTGTTAAAATATTTGATATGCATGTTGATAGAATTGCAAATTAAAGAATCATTTGTCATGTACAAATTAAAAAGTGATGTATGTACAAAATAATAGAAAAACATAAGCACAAACCCAACAAGTTTAATCGGATAAATGCAAACAACAATAACACTAGCTATACAATGTTGATAACCTCGGGACAGAAGACACACACTAGTCATGATGAAATTAAAGTTTAAGACACAATACACCTTGCAACCAGCTAGATTATATTCAAGTTTTGTTTAACAAAGTAGTATATATGCAGTACACATTGATATGATGAAACTAGTTAAACTACATCTTAAATACACAGTACGTACATATTTTAATTAGGGATTGAAATGGGTAGAGGAAGCAGCTAGGGTTATTAATAATATTTTTTTCTAACTGCCAAAATCAACAAGGGGACACCGACGAAGATACTAGCAAACACTATCAATACACTGTTAAAAGATCCTGGTTGGCTCAATAAATAACAATAGGTATTGCGAGAATGTTCATCCACATCCTTGTACACCGACGAAAAATAGAAGTTGGTGGAACAAGTATAATCTTCATCTAAGAGGTTGTTGAAAATATAGGCCACCTTATTATCTTCATCTAAGAGGTTTTGAATGATCCCATTCTTGCGGAGCAAAGTGACGTCTCTTTTGGTGTCCAACAAGTGGTCCATTAACCTCGTATAATCGGTGAAGTATTTGGGGTTTAGTGTGTCGCAGCGCTGCTCCATGGCAATCATGTTTCGGAAGAATAGTTCAGTGAAGTTGTCAACTTTAAAGCAAGGTATGGTCATTACCCCATTATGAAAGGTTATATCGAACAAGCTAATGGCACCACTATATTCGGGTGATGGAATATTTTCATATTTCTTTGGCATATTGAAGACTTGTCCAATCTTGTCAAACCTAACTCCAACCTCTTTAAGCTCTGTGGCACTGTTCATATGGTTTAATTTTAGCCACATATTTTCTTCATTCCCTTTTGCGGCTTGGGAAACTAGGGTTTGGGCATTGCTCGGAAGACAAAGACTGTAGACAACATGGAGTAGATCCATGGGTTGTTGAGGCTTATTGTCATCATGAAAGTTATTAATGGTAAACTTTGGTGCTAAAGATGCAAAAGCGAACTTCACCAGTCTTATGAAACTAGGAACTTCGTCAGTATTACCCGTAGTCATTTTCTTATAAATGGCAGAGAGGACGTCAAAAGGGAGTTGATTCTCGAACAGAAGCATGTCTTCACGAGCTTTCTTCCCTTCAAAGCTACGGCGGGGATCACCATTGCCGCCTTCCTTGCATTTCAGAACAAACTCCACCACAAAGCAACCATCAAGCAACAACATGTCTACCAGCTCTTCATCAGTATGGGGGTAGGTAATTTCAATTTCCTTATAATAATTCTCGGCTTTGTCCAACAATTTCATCTCTGGATTCCTAAGGCATCCCCGATACTCATCCACCGAGTGTCCCACATCCCTTTCGAGAAAAGACTTCATATATATATTCTTGTATTCCTTGTCCTTGACTTGATCAACCTCTTTAGAGTACTTGGGTCCAATGGATACCAAAGATGGTTTATAGAAGATGCGCTTCCTAGGATATTCTTCATAAGATGATATTTCTATTTCCTGCCAGTGAACACTAGCACCATTGATTTAATGAGGTAATTAAAAATTGAGAAATTATATCTTAGTATCCTATTTTAGTTTGCCAATTTTTATTTTTAGTTTGTCTATTAAATATGTTGAACGTCGGTCAAGTTCAACACGTGTTCAATTTGAGATGGAGTGTTGTGACTTACCAAAGAGACATGTGGTTAAATGATTAATAATTGCCTACTTATCCTAATTGGTTTTAAGAAAGATATAACAACCAGATAACTAAAATGGTTAATGTCTACCTATTTATCACCAATTAGGTGTAAGAAGGATATTACAACATAGGGATTTGGTCATGTTTGCTGAGCCATTGAATCACCGTGATACATATTTCCAAATGCTCTATTGGGACAGGGTGTGGGGGGCCAAGAGATTTAACCTTTTGGGAGAATAAGGATATGACAACCGAGGGACGACCTAGGGAAAGTAAGCATAGTGAAGCACTAGATCCAACACAATAAGCATGCATTTATACTATTTTTAAGGGTCTAATCGAGTTTTAGTCTTTCATCAATTCTTACTTTTATACACTTTTAAAAAATTTTAAGGACATTAAAAGTTTGGTGGTATTCGATTCAAACTTTTAAAGAGTCTTTAAAAGTCTATCGGTATTTTATTAGGACTTTTATAGATTTTTTAAAAGTCTACCGGTATTTAAAAACTTATTAACTTTTATAGACTTCGTCATATTAAGATGTTCTGTAGACTTCTTACTCACAAATATAAATAGTTAAAATCCGACACTCCAATCCCACACTTGAACTAAGTATGGGAGCCGAATCCAATCCCGAGAGGGGGATTAATAGGTGTGGAGGCTATATTATGCATACAGTGCCAATAGACTTTTTCCTGTCAGACAAACTTTTCATTTATTCCTGTTAAAGTTTACATCATAACTTTCATAAATACTCTTTCCTTTTTTTCTTATCTTTCACTCTTTTTCTTTTCTAGTCACATCTGCTCATAAAATCATATGACGGACAGATATTGTTTTTTTACTATGAAGATTTAACATTTGTATTTGGGATTACTACTACTACCGAGGAAAAATCTCTATTGGATTGGGTGATGAAACTTATGCAAGAACCTATGGTGTTGAAGAAGATACTTGGATAATGGTAAATGCTCATATACTTTTTATTTTTATCTTTTACTCTTTTCTTTTCTAATCATATCCTACTCATAAAAATCTACCGACAGATATTGTTGCTGACTTTGAAGATTTAATATTTGTATTTGGAATCGGAGTACTATTGCCATAGAAAAAAAAAATGATTTGATTGAGTGATGAAACTAATGCAAGATTCTATGGTGTTGAATAAGATATTTGGATATGATAAATATTCCTATCCTTATTATTTTTATCTTTCACTCTTTTTCTATTCTAGTCACAACCTACCCATTAAAACTTACGGACAGATATTGTTACTGACTTTGAAGATTTTAACATTTATATTTGGGAGTACCACTGCAATAGGAAAAAGCTAGCTTTATCGGATTGGGTGATGAAACTAATGCAAGAACTTATGATGTTGAAGAAGATACTTGGATAATGATAAATACATATATACTTTTCATTTTTATCTTTCACTCTTTTTCTTCTAAGGGTGCGTTTGGAAACTCGGAAAATGACTTCCGAAAAATGTTTTCTGAGTTTTTAGTATTTGGCAAGAGGAGGAAAAATGAGGTCAATGGAAAATGATGCATTAGTCAAAGAAAAATGTGTATGTTTTTGGGGAAAATGACTTCCCTTTTTGTTTGGGAAGTCATTTTCCAAGGGATGCACATGCAAAAATTTTCGGGCCTAATTTTTTGCGGGCTTTTGCGAGTCGGCCAACCAAACCCGCAGGCTAAAGTTCATCCTACCAAAGCCCACCCCATGCGGGTTGGCGGGCCCGACGGACCGGTCCGCAGATTTTTTTTTTTTTTTTTTGAATTTAAAGTTCAAAAAAATAAGTAAAGTCTACAAATAATATTAATTTTTTAGTATTTAAAAATTTTTAATAAAAAAAATTACATATTTTAAAATGTTAATATTATATATATATATATATATATATATATATATATATATATATATATATATATATATATATATATATATATAATATTAACATTTTAAAATATGTAATTTTTTTATTAACAATTTTTAAATACAAAGAAATTAATATTATATATGGGGTGGGGGTGGGGGTGGGGGGGTGGGGTGAGGGGAGACAGCTGACCCCTCTGTCCCCCTTTGGCTCCGTCCCCCCCCCCCCCCCCCCCCCCCCCCACACAGATATATATATATATATATATATATATATATATATATATATATATATATATATATATATATATATATATATATATATATATATATATATATATATATTAAAAGAGTGCTATTTACAAAAGAATTTTATCAAAAGTATCAAATAATTAAAATTTTGAAATATTCATTTCATTTCATTTTCCTACTCATTTTCTAGAAAACGAACCAAACACACAAAGACAGTTTTCCGTTGTATAGCCAAACACCGAAAAGGAAAATGTTTTCTAGAAAATTATTCATTTTTCAGAAAATATTTTTCGAAAGTCATTTTTCAGATTTCCAAATACACCCTAAGTCACATTCGATCTACCCATAAAAAACCTACGGACATGCAGATATTGTTGTTGACTATTAATTAACATTATTGTATTTGGGAGTACTACTGTAGGAAAAAAAAAAAAAAAAAAAAAAAAAACTATCTGATTGGGTGATGAAACTGATTCAAGAAACTGATTCAAGAACCTTTGGTGTTGAAGAATTGAAGATACTTGGAAAGTGATACTGAAAAAAATATAATGGTTGTTGAGATGCTATTAAAGAACTCAAGAACTTGGATAATGGTTGTTGAGATGCTATTAAGGAACTCAAGAACTTGGATTTATAAAAATATATTATATATTACAAAAGTTTTTGTAATAAAATTATAAATAATGTATTAATAGAAGTTATGAAATGTTTGTAAGGGTTTATTGATAACTGATAAGTCATAAATTGGCCTACAATTGTGCTCTATATAATTATTGGTTAAATCTTTGTTGTTGGTATTATATATGAGTGTCTTTTGGTGTTTTTTTATTTTTATGGTAGGAAGGATGAAGTGGCCCAAGCAGGTAGTACAAGCTTGAAAAGAGAACAATTATAGAAGAAATCAATGCAAAAAGGGCAAATAAAATGGAAGCTCGAGAGCATGGCACTGAGCAAAGAAGTGAATGCGGAGTACAAAGTGTGCGTGTGTATGTGCATAGTAAAAATAATGAAAAAAGATAACGAAAATTATAACCGTAATTAAGGGTATGTTTGTGCAAATTAAAATAGTGTATATTATCTCTTATAGCATAATGTATAAAATATATATATATATATATATATATATATATATATATATATATATATATATAAAACGAAAAAAAAAACATAAATAAAAGATATAACCTCTTTCACACTTATTAGTTTTTAGATATATTACTAGATAGAAATGTAAAATTACCACAATGTAAATCTAGATGTCTTCGAAAAATAGATCGATTAAGAATGCAAACCTTTCCATTATCAATTCCTCTGTTACTCGTTAGATCCATTAAGTTGCCTATGTCCAAAGCAACCTCCTGCTTCTGTTGATCAGAAGTAGTGCTGGTATAACTGTCTGCCATCCCACCTTTAATGCAAAGATTCAAAGGATAAATAGCATTTTTTGAAAAATAAGTTAAATTCCATAAAGAATTGGTACCATTTTATTAAAGAACTGTAAATAATGGACTGGAATTTGCAGTAGAAAAGCAGAGAGAAAAGAATCTTAGTAATAGGGAAGAAGAAAAAGCAGGCATAAAAGAGGTAGAGAAGAGAGAAATTGCAGATAAGGAAGAAGAAGTTTGAGAGAGAGTTTTTAATAAATATTAAAAAATTATTTCTTTATTATTAGCAGTTAAAATGCACGTAAAAAGACTTTGAGGGGCTAATAATATAATTTTTAATGTCATTTAAATATATTTGTTGATGGATGACTAAAACTGATCATGACACAACAATATTAGGACCAACGAGATGTTTTGAAAAAAAAAACTTAACATTTAGAACTGAATAGACCAAAATGGCCTTATATTTAATGTCATTTAAACGATTTCGTTGACAGGGACCAAAAATGGTTATGCCACAATAATACTAGAATCAAAGATGAATATTTTGAAAAAAAAATGACTAAAAACGGACTGATGACTAACTGTAAATCTAGAATAAAAAATAGAATTAATTCTAAAATGTAATCCGTAAATATGATTTGTTAAAAAGAGAGATCGAATAATTTTTAAAATGGGATAAAAACTGCAACTTTTTAAGCATACCTGATGTGAGGATAGTCGTTGAATTGAGAGGTTGAGAGTAATGTTATTATCTGAGTGCAAGTTGATAATATTAATGTAGTTAACGATTGGAGTGATGATGTATTTATAGTTAAGAATTCCAAAATGTAGAAGGTTGATAATTGTTTTGCGGGCCAAGTCCAACACCAAGCATTTAAAAAATATGTGATGGTATAAGAAAATAAAATTATATATTCACTACTTATTATATCTATTTATATAGTGGTAAATGTTTAATCTTAACAAATGATATCAAAACAAGGTTATGGTTCGAGTTTCAGCAATAACATTTCGTATAGGATATAACTTCGAAAACATATTCCTTAAAACCATTTTTTTCTTTTTCCAAAAGATTGCATTCTTTCTAACAGCAAAAATAATAAATTAAATCTACAAAATTATATAAAAACTAATAATATTATGTTGATCTCCTGTAACATAAATATAATGTTTTATAAAATAATGTATTTTATAGTTAAAATAATATACTTTATGTATTTTTAGACTGTAGTCACGAGCAATAATGAGAGTCTTTGTCCCGAAAGAGATATGGACGACCCAGATTAGGTCTCCATTGTTGTCGTTTTTATGAGCAATAATGAGAAAAGACTGTAGTCACGAGCAATAATGAGAAAAGACTTTGAAGCCGGTAGCAATCAGTTTAGGTCTCCATTGTTGTCGTTTTTATGAGTGACACTGAGATTTCAGAATTGAAATAATGGCCGTGTCCCCTCTCTAGCTTCCCAAACCGTGTTGAACGAATGCATCTATCCCCATTGAGGTGTTTTAAATACTAGATTTATTTGTGGAAAAAATTTAAATATTTATGCGTTAAAAAACTTGTATCAAAATTTTTAAAATTTTGTGGGAAAAGAAATTCAAATTTCTATAAAATTATGTTCAAACCTTTAAAATTTGGTAAATAAAAAAAAAATTTTAAAAAAACAAACATAAAACTTTGTGTATGGTAACAATTATACCATATTATACATAGTATAATTCTAATAAAACTTTAAAATTTGACAAACTAATATCAACGTGTGTACGTTGTAACAATTATAATTTTTGGTACAAATAAATGTAAAAATAACGACATAATATCATTGATAGATACCCCTAATGAGGCACTCAGCCTGGAAGTATAGAGGGTAGTAGATTCAGACAGTTAGATAGTACTCTCTCTTGAGGGCTCCAAATTCACCAAAAAAAAAAAAAAAGTAGATCCTGACTGCAGGGGAACACTTAGCGATTCAAGAGAAAGGGCCCCCTTCGCGTACAACGGCGGTGCGGGCACCCAGGCGACCAAGGTGCACTGTCGGTGTGTCCCGGTTGGGTTTCTAGTTGGCCCGGATTGACGACCAAGTTTTGTAGTTGGCGTGTCCCGATTGAACCCTCACACGGCTTGGGTGGCGCGACTAGGCTATGTAGTCCGTGTGTCCCTAATCGGGTGACTCAGTTGATCCAGACGGGCGACCAGGCAAGGCATTCGAAGTGTCCCCGACTGAGTGCGCGCTCCAGAGGCAGTTATAGGCAGATTCTGCGGGGATTTTTTCCTTGCGCAACAAGCAGTTTCCTTTTCTCGTTTTAGGCAGTTACCGCTCTAATTATGGCAGATTCTAAAGCTTGTTTAGTTATTCCCCCCCCCCCCCCCCCCCCCCTCACCTTATAGATGATCTATTTTCTTGTATAAATACCCCCTCGAGGTTACCTTGTAATGGGTCGGATTTTTCAATCAAATAACGTTACTCTGCTCTGTTCTCTACAAAATACTTTGTCTCGTTAGACCTATATTTTACGGTAGTGTTGGCTCGCCGATCGGCTACTCTAGGTAGGGGTGGGAATAGGCCAGGCCCCTTGTAGGGGCCTATGTCCAGGCCTAATTAAAGCCTAGTTAGGCCTAGCTCGTTTAGTAAAAAGGCCAGGTTTGAGCCAATTTCAAAGCCTATTAAACTAAATAGGCCAGGCCTATATATACTAGGCTCGGCCTTCAGGCCTACAGCCCTGGCCTATATATATATATATATATATATATAATTTAGAATATAACCCCAAGTATATATAATTATCAAACCCTAACCCTGCACCTCCAAAATTCCATTCTAAATTATGACTCAACTATAAACATTGATGTTAATCCTGCTATAAGTGTTCTTATTGTGTAATTTTTTTTTATTAACTGTTCTTACTATCATAATATTTAATGAAATGTCACAACTTAATTATGTGAGTTGATTGTTAATTATTTACGATATTATATAGGATAACAAACAATAATACAATTGAATTTATTTCTAAATAAGTTAACGAGCATGCTGAAGTCGTGACTTGTTTTGTTTTATTTTATATTTATTTTCTATTACGTTTGCATTGTGGTGATATACTTATATAATTATGTATTAGTTTTGTATTAGGTACATTTCTTATATTATTTAGATATACTAAAGTTTTTAAAAAGTCTTAAAATGTAGGCTTTAATAGGCTCAAGGTAAGACTTACTTTGAAGCATTTTTAATGACCTAAATATTAAATAGACTTTTAAAAAGGCTTCATGTCAGGCCAGGTTAATTGCAGGCTCAGGCTTGAGCCTAACAAAAAGCCTACATACAGGCTCAGGCCCGGGCCTAGGCCTTAGATATTCGTAACAGGCCCAGGCCTAATTTTTCAAAGCTCGGCTCGGCTCGGCCCATTTCCACCCCTAACTCTAGGCCGTAAAATCAACAATCATTTTTTAAAATATAATATACCCGAAAAATTAGAAAAATTCTCCATCCCGGCCCATACCTACGGGAAGTTAAGTCCGTTCTTTAATCAATTTCTAGTCAAAATGTTAATTAACACAAAGTTTAATAATCAAATAAAAAATTAGAAATCTAATTCCTAATTACAAAAATTAAAATACTAATATATAAACAGACACAGACACACAGTACACACGCAATTTATATATAAAGACACAGTAGAAGCATGATGACAGTGTTGTGGCAATTAAAAGAGACAATACACGGCAATGATGACGTTGTCAGAACAGTCAACAAAATCAAAGATAAGTATGGAGTATATATTATTGTTACTATTATTATTATTATTAATATTAATTTTCTTTTCTTTTGCTTTCTATCAATTATTTATATCGTTTGGCCTACTGCAACTTATTCAATAATGAAATCAATATTGTGGAAAATTCTACACACTACATAATATGGCAAGCAAGCTCCGCGATGTCAATTATATTAAATAGCAAGTTTTGCGCTGTCACTCAAATTAAATAGTAAGCTCCACGCTGTCACTCAAATTACATAATAAGTTTCGCGTTGTAACTTAAATTACATGACAAGTTCTATGTTGTCACCTAAGTAACATGGTTAGTTCCGCGCTGCCTATAAGTTATAACAATGATGGTAGCAAATGAGAAAGTACGCAATTGGTCACAAGAAAGTAAGATAAGAATTTCTGGACATATCTTTTAACCAAGAATCCCATGTTTAATCAAAACTAAAGACATGCCTTTCTAATCATATGTTATTTATTTATCTTGCAAGAAATAATAATTCTCAAAGGCTTATCGAACATGAAGAATCACTTGAGATTCAGACAGAAGGAGTTAATGGCATAAAATTAAAGAAGACCCTTTATAGTCCTAAAGATTGTGCTCATAGTTGTACTCTTTTTCCCTTAGTTAAAGTTTTTTTTTCACTGATTTTTATTAGTATAAGGTTTTTAACGAGTCAACTAGCGTAATCTGGGCCCCCTACACTCATCCCTGGCTTAGGGGGCTCACCATGGACATCTTAGTTGAACCGTTGCGTCCAAAAGGACCACCACCTAAACGGTCACACCCATTCAATGATGCGTCGGATAAGGAGTAATTGGTTGGGAGAAGATTTGACTTTTAGAAGCGGAAAAAGGATTAGAGAATATTTTTGAGATACTTTCTTGAGACATATGCTTCGCGAAATCTCAAGAAAGTGAGGGACTTGAGTGAAAATGGTTACATTTTAAGTGATTTTACTTGCACGCTTGCACCAGTTACTTGCACTTACACATGTTACTTGCACCAAATTAAAGTTTGAGTTATTTACAAAAATGTCACTGCATCCTTTTAAAAAAAAATTACATATGATCCATTAAATCTGAACACGTGGATCTCAGTTCTTTCCTGGACATTGATTCTCACATAAGCGCACCCCTATAAAAAGCGAGGTTGAATAAATTTTAAAATCCGTATTTTATAAGTTAGAATAATGTATTCTAAAAAATAATAATAATAATGTATTTTATGTGTTATTGGACTATGGTCCACACACAATAATGATTAGTCTTTGTCCCGAAAGAGATATGGACGACCCAGATTAGATCTCAGCAAAGACTTTGAAGCCTGTAGCAATCAGTTTAGGTCTCCATTGTCGTTGATTCCACAATTGTTGTTTTTATCAGTGACACTGAGATTTGACAAACCGTGTGGAAAAAATTTAAATATTTATGCCTTAAAAAAATTATATCAAAATTTTGTGGGAAAAGAAATTCAAATTTTTGCAAAATTATTTCCAAACCTTTAAAATTTGGTAAATCTATACTTCTATACTATATATAAAAACAAAATCAAGGAATTTTAACTTCCCGCCCAATTCCTAAAAAATCTATATTCATAATAAAATATATTGATTTCTACTTTCCCATTCGTACAATAATTCTGCGTTAAAATTCTATTCTAATGTTATAAAATGGTGTAATACAATCTATACTATATATAAAAACAAAATCCTGGAATTTTAACATCCCGCCCAATTCCTAAAAAATCTCTCTACCTAATAAAATATATTGATTTCTACTATACATTCGTACAATAATTCTGTGTTAAAATCTATATATATATATATATAAAAGTAAAATCCTCCTAGCCAAATTTTCCCCCCAAAACTTAGGGACAATTATGTAAATTTATAAATATTCTGTGTGTGAAGTTTATGGAAAGAATATTATGGTAATCTATATATAATTAATAATTAAATTCAT
Source organism: Ipomoea nil (assembly GCF_001879475.1). Lineage (NCBI taxonomy): Eukaryota > Viridiplantae > Streptophyta > Magnoliopsida > Solanales > Convolvulaceae > Ipomoea > Ipomoea nil. The sequence goes on along the minus strand of NW_017619273.1, from coordinate 5,803,363 downwards.
AAACATTCCTGTGAAATGTAGTTGTAATTGTTAGGGTATGCATATGGAAATTATATATACACGTACTCCTTTTAATGGTAAGGAATATTTCGTCAAAATTATAATTAATCTATAATATAATAATAATAATAATAATAATAATAATAATAATAATAATAATAATAATAATAATAATAATAATAATAATAATAATGATGTTATTACCTTAATTACAAATTATTATACTTTCCTTTTGAATTAGTATTTTTCACCTATAAATACAAATTATACTTTCATTTGCACTCTATATTGTTCTCTGGTTCTGAATGCAGCCTGCAAAGCTAGGTGCTCAGATCTCATAGTTCATTTCAAGGTAATATTATGATTCCGATAGGTGTAAACTATGTTCACGTTTTCATCTTTATTTTGATTTGTTAGGGGTTTGTATATCATGATATGTTGTTACAGTGTGTCCAAGTGTATGTTCAGTTACTGGTGTAAATGTATGTATACTTGGGGTATATGTTATTTGATTTTGACGTTTTTTCTTTAAATACCCTGAGATTAAAGTGTTGCATTCTGCATGTTGGATTGGTTGTTTTCATCAATTTATTGTGATTTTTTGTGTTCAGTTACTTGATTAAAAAGTAGGACCTCTAGCCTACTGTGAATGGATTTCAACAAAAAGAGATTGAGGAGGAGGGGGCTTGGTAACAGAACCCTAATGTTTTAGTTTTTATGGAAGAGCATAGAGATGCGATTGAGGATGATAACGACGGTGATTTTGATAATGTTGTAAGATTTTATGAAACTTAGAGTTAGTATGTTGACTTCGAGATTTGTACATGTCATTCAAGTTTCTATGTCTTTTTTTTTTTTAAAAAAACAAGCAGCGTTAAGTGTTTACGTGGTTCTTGGGCAAAACAACAATCAAGCAAAATCTAAATCGAATTGAAGGGTGAAGACGTTGTAGATAGAGGTCATTTCTCATCCAACTTTGCCTTTTTCTAAAGAGAGTGGGAATGTGAGGGTGAGGAAAGAGAAAAATGAAATGGATGGATTTTTTTTTTTTTACCCGAAGTTTCTATGTTTTCCTTATACAAATTTATAATTGTAAATTTATATTAATAAATGATTATTGTAAATTTATATTAATACAATGTAATAGAGTCAATAGCATTAAAAAAATAATAATTTTTAAGACAAGTATAATTTATTTTATATTGTGGATACATTACTTTTAATAATATTATACCTTAATTATAAAAATTCTACCTAATAATTTTAGTATTAAATGTTATAAAATAATTACCATAAACAATGTTTAATAATTGCCAAATTCTATTAGGCAATAAAAAATTACTATTATAAAATCTTTTGTAATATGGATGCATTATTTTTAATTATTTCGATTTAATAATATTATATTTTATGTATAAAAATTCAAAATAATACTTTTAGTACTATTGAATATTGATTGACTAACAATTATTTTAATTATTAAGGCAATTAATAGCTATTTAGATTTAAAAAAATTTCAAATATATGAATTATACATAGTAGCATGGAATCAATTAGTAAGACAATTATATTAGGTGATCTAATAAATAATTTATTTTTTAAATTATATATCCCCTCTTTAATAATGAATATTTTCTTAAAGTATATTCATTCTTGGTAGATATCTTAAAGTATATTAGTTAAAGTATAACTATATTCATAGACTATGGTTATCAATATAAAATTAAAAGTATATAATGTATAATATTATTAGTACAAAATAAATTATACTTACCTTAATAATTAATTATTAATATTATTGCCTAATAATTATATATATTGTTACCTTTTTCGGTGTAATTATTATGGTAATTTATATACACATATATTTTTATACTTAATGTATAATATTATTGGCATGAAATAAATTATACTTACCTTAATATATAATTAATTTTTAATATAATTTTCTTATTTTTATTAAAGATAATTATTCTACTAATTTTTCTTTCATTCTTTTGTGTGATTATTATGGTAATGTATTTAAATTTGGAAGATATTAATACAAATATTATAATTAATATAATTAATGAAATTATTATGGTAATTGCCACAATATTTGGTACTTATAATTAATATAATTAATGAAATTGAGAAATATAAGATTTCTTCCATAGAAATATTTGTGACAATTTCATTAAATTACAAATAATAAAATATGAAATATAATTAAAGAAATAAAATTATTAAATTAACAAAAATGAATATTTCTAATCATACATACACTTATGCACTAAAATAATCATGCAAAATTTAAATGCTAATTTTTAAAATTTTAAATGTAATTTTTTAATTATAAATCTATCAATATAAATTATAATTAATGAAATTATATTATAGAACTTTCCTATATACATATTAACAAATATTATGTGTATATACAATGAATTATACAATTATATAAGAAAATGCGTCGAATTAGAGTTTATATTTATTCATACAAAATTTAGAATTTATATTTTTTTATAAAACTAATCAAATGTTAATGTTAATAATAATAATAATAAGAATTTTATAATTAGAATTATAAATTAAGTATTAGGGTAATAATTAATCTATATATATATATATATATATATATATATATATATATATATATATATATATATTATATAAAAACAAAGTCATCCCTTTAAAAAAAAAAAACAACAACAAAATCATCATATTTCATTTTTCCACCCAAACTTTTATAGTAAAGCTTATTTGGTAAGTAAATGTTAAATGAAAATTAAATAAAATCTATTAATTGGTAATATTGCATAATTGGTAATATTATGAATGGTATTATATTCTATAATATAATTGATAATATTATTGTTCAAGTATAATAAAAATCCTATGTAATAATGTAATAATAAAATAAAATAAAATTAAAATTAAAATTAAAATAATAACAATAATAATAATAATAATAATAATAATAATAATAATAATAATAATAATAATAATAATAATAACAACAACAACAACAACAACAATAACAACAACAACAAATGTAATCATCCAAACAAAACTATATACAAAATAAAATTAAAATTAAAAAAAAAAATAGGAAGAAGACAAAGGTGGCTCCCCTTTGTAAATGATGTGGGATCATTTTGATTCCACATTGAAAATGTTTGGAAAGATGAGCTCAAACTCCTCTATATAAGAGGAGCATTTACAAACATATAATTGTTTGCCCATCAATGTGGGCAAGTATTGAGAAGTCCAAAGGCTTTTTATTTTTATTTATTTTAGTACTATTGACCTGACAAATTATGCCGTGAATCTGTGTCCACCTTGCAAAGTAGACACGGTTCAAAAATTGTTCATAATTATTAATATATAGTTCAAAAATTATGAATATACAGTTCTATAATTATGAACATAATGTTGTGAACATAATTATGAACATATAGTTATGTAATTACGAATATAGAGATTCAATAATTGTGAATATGAAGTTAAACAATTATGCATATATATCTTTATAATTATGAACATATAGTTCAGTAACTATGAACATAGAATTCTGTAATTATGAATATAGAGTTCAATACTTATGAAATATGAAGTTCAAAAATTATGAATATATAGCTTTATAATAATGAACATATAGTTTAGTAATTATAAACATAGAATTCGATTGACCCTGTTACATGTAAACTTTCTCAACCTATTGAAGCCCAACGTGTCAAAATGCTCTTATTTTAGAAACATTATCTTAATGGCTTCTTATTATTATTTTTAAATTTATTGGGGTGTTTGAGAAAGATTAACCCAAAATGTATATGAGTTGTTTTAGTTTTAAGCAGTTTGGAGCAAATTGCTAAGTTATTAAATAATATTTTTGGTGTTTTGAATAAATATAAAATGTTAAACAGACGAATTTCTTAAAATTTTGATGAATTTGACAAATAATCAAATTACAATAACAACAACAACAACAATAATAATAATAATCCATAAAAAAACCTATATACAAAATAAAATTAAAATTAACAAAAAAAAAAAAAAAAAAAAAAAAAAAAAAAAAAAAAGACAAAGGCGAGCCACCAGCACCCTTTGTAAATGATGTGGGATCATTTTGATCCCACATTTAAAATGTTTGAAAAGAGAGAGCTCTTCTATATAAGAGGAGCAATGATCCTCTTATAAACATAATTGCTTGCCCATCAATGTGGGCAAGTATTGAGAAGTCAAAATGTTCTTATTTAAGAAGCTTTAATTCTGTCTTCTTATTTTAGTTTTTATTTATTTATTTATTTATTTATTATTAGTGGGGGTTGTGGAATATTAACCCAAAATGTATGTGTTGTATTAGTTTTTAGCAGTTTGGAGCAAATTACTAAGTTATTATATAATATATTTTGGTGTTTTGATTAAAGTTGAAATGTTAAAATGACGAATTTATTAAAATTTTGGTGAATTTATCAATAATCAAATTACAAATAATAATAATAATAATAATAATAATAATAATAATAATAATAATAATAATAATAATAATAATAATAATAATAATAATAATAATAATAATAATAATAATAATAATAATAATAATAATCCAAACAAAACAATATACAAAATAAAATAAAATTTAAAATTAAAAATAATAAGAAGAAGACAAAAGGGAGCCACGGGCTCCCTTTGTAAATGATGCTGGATAATTTTGATCCACATTGAAAATGTTTGAAAAGATGAGCTCTTGAGCTCCTCTATATAAGAGGAGCAATGCCCATCTTACAAACATAATTGTTTGACCATCAATGTGGGCAAGTATTGAGAAGTCCCAAGGCTCCTATTTTATTGTTGAGTACTATTGACGTGACAAATTATGCTGTGAAACTGTGTCCACCTTGCATGGTAGACACGGTTCCAAAATTGTTCATAATTATGAATATATAGTTCTATAATTATGAACACAGTGTTGTGAACATAATTATGAACATATAGTTATGTAATTATGCATATAGAGATTCAATAATTGTGAATATGAAGTTCAAAAATTATGAATATATAACTTTATAATTATGAACATATAATTAAGTAATTATGAACATATAGTTTTGTAGTTGTGAATATAGAGTTCAATAATTATGAATATATAGCTTTATAATTATGAACATATATTTCAATAATTATTAACATAGAATTGTGTCCACCTTGCAAGGTGGACACGGTTCTACAACATAACTATTCGATAGATCATGTTACATATAAAATATCTATTCGTATAAACTTTCTCAACCTATTGAAGTCCAACGAGTCAAAAGGCTCTTATTTAATAAACCTTATCTTAGTGGCTTATTATTATTATTATTATTATTATTATTATTATTTTAAATTTATTAGGGGGTTTGGGAAAGATTAACCCAAAATGTATTTGTATTGTTTTAGTTTTTAACAGTTTGGAGCAAATTGCTAAGTTATTAAATAATATTTTTGATGTTTTGATTAAATATAAAATGTTAAACATGTGAATTTGTTAAAATTTTGTCAAATTTGCCAAATAATCAAATTACAACAACAACAACAACAACAACAACAATAATAATAATAATAATCCAAATAAAACTATATACAAAATAAAATTAAATTAAAACAAAAAAAGAATAAGACAAAGGGGAGCCATGGGCTCCCTTTGTAAATGATATGAGATTATTTTGATCTCACATTGAAAATGTTTGAAAAGATGAGCTTTTGAGCTCCTCTATATAAGAGGTACAAACATAATTGTTTGTCCATTAATGTTGTAAGTATCGAGAAGTTAAAAGGTTCTTATTTAAGAAACCTTAGCTTTGTCTTCTTATTTTAGTTTTTATTTATTTATTCATTATTTGATATTAGTGGGTTGGGAAAGATTAACCCAAAATGTATGTGTTGTTTTAGTTTTTAGCAGTTTAGAGCAAATTACTGAGTTATTAAATAATATTTTTGGTATTTTGATTAAAGATAAATTGTTAAAATGGCGAATTTGTTAAAATTTTGGTGAATGTGTCAATCTCAATTTTTTTTTAAATCGTCAATAATAATAATAATAATAATAATAATAATAATAATAATAATAATAATAATAATAATAATAATAATAATAATAATAATAATAATAATAATAATCCAAACAAAACAATATACAAAATAAAATTAAAATTAGAAAAAAATAAGAAGAATGATGTGGGATCATTTTAATCTCACATTGAAAATGTTTGGAAAGATGAGCTCTTGAAAATGTTTACAAACATAATTGCTTGCCCATCAATGTGTGCAAGTAGTGAGAAGTCCAAAGTTTTTTTTTTTTTTCTTTTTGTTTAGAAGTAAAGGAAAATTAAGAATAGAAAGAAAATATTTCAATAATAATATTTTACATCATCAAGTAGTAAAGACATATTTTAAAAAATAGTAAATGTAAATTAAAAATGGAACGAAAATATTTCATTAATAATATTCTACATCATCAAATTAAAATGTAACGGAAATTAGGTAAAAATATCAATACATCTATATTCTAATTGACTGAAAATAAAAAAAAATAATTGACTGAAAATGAATCTAATATTACTAATTGACTGAAAATATAAAAGAAAATGAATATTAATAATTGACTGCAAATAAAAAAATGCTCCATAATTGACTAAAAAACAAAAAGAAATGGTCAGATCATTGCATTTTAATTAAAAATGGAATGAAAATTAAAAATTAGAGAAAAATATTTCAATAATAATATTCTACATTATCAATAGTAAATGCATATTTTAAACAATAGTAAAGGTAAATTAAAAATGGAACAAAAATATTTCAATAATAATATCTACATCATCAATTAAAAATTATCACTGCATTTGATATTCTAATTGATTAATTGACTGAAAATAAAAAAGAATAATTGGGTGAAAATAATTGGGTGAATAATTGGGTGAAAATGAATCTGATATTTTAAGATTTTCTAATTTATCCTTAATTATATGATTATCCATTTAACTTTTCCGTTAATTCACCGTTAGTTTAATTCTAATATTAAAGTCTAATATAGAATTATAACTACACCATTAATCTAATTCTAATATTGAAGTCTTAATAGAACTTAACCACAAATCCTAATGTCGGAATCTCCTCAAACAATATTAGTATATATTTCATATTTTATGCTCTAATTTTTATTTGTTCTCCCTTATGTCCCGTATTTGGTTTCAACCATACCTATACAATTATTTTATTGACAATTATAATCAATATTGACTATATTATCTTGCATTTGTAAACTTAGAATTACCTATTTAACCCGCACGGGCTTAGCACAATGGTTTAGTGGGTAGTATTTGGGAGAAGAGACCAAGGTTTGAACCTCGGCGCCAGCAATGCGGGAATTATGTCCAAAGTGGGCAAATTCCTTGTGCGTACCAGCATTTGGCCTTGTCTGCTGAACCATTGAGTCACCGTGATTTACAACTTCCCACAATGCTCTGTCGGGTCGGAGTGTGGGGGGGCCCTTGGGGTTGGGGACTCAACCTTTGGGAGAAGAATTACCTATTTAAATACGCAAATTCAACCTTCAATTATCTATGCATGAACAATTTCAATATAATCTTGCCTTAATATACTTTAAAGTACTTATTTAAAAAAAAAAAAAAGCATTGGGCATTATCCCAATCGCGCAATGCGCGTAAAAAACTAGTACTATATATAAAAACAAAATCATGGAATTTTAACTTTCCCGCCCAATTCCTAAAAAATCTATATTCATAATAAAATATATTGATTTCTACTTTCCCATTCGTACAATAATTCTGCGTTAAAATTCTATTCTAATATTATAAAATGGTGTAATACAATCTATACTATATATAAAAACAAAATCGAATTTTAACATCCCGCCCAATTCCTAAAAAATCTCTCTACCTAACAAAATATATTGATTTCTACTTTCCCATTCGTACAATAATTCTGTGTTAAAATATTATAAAATAGTGTAATACAATCTATACTATATATAAAAAATAAAATCCTGAAATTTTAACTTCCGCCCAATTCCTAAAAAATCTCTCTTCCTAATAAAATATATTGATTTCTACTTTCCCATTCGTACAATAATTCTGCGTTAAAATTCTATTCTAATATTATAAAATAGTGTAATACAATCTATACTATATATAAAAACAAAATCCTGAAATTTTAACTTTCCGCCCAATTCCTAAAAAATCTCTCTTCCTAATAAAATATATTGATTTCTACTTTCCCATTCGTACAATAATTCTGCGTTAAAATTCTATTCTAATATTATAAAATAATGTAATACAATCTATACTATATATAAAAACAAAATCCTGAAATTTTAACTTCCCACCCAATTCCTATAAAATCTCTCTTCCTAATAAAATATATTGATTTCTACAATAATTCTGGGTTAAAATTTTATTGTAATATTATAAAATTGTTTAATACTATTCATATTCTAATCTATATCTATTTTATATATCATTGTTGCAAAAATCGTGTCGCTGACCGCGGTGAGGAAGGCCGGAATCGGCCTCCTCAGCTGCCGCCTCGCCGGCTGAACCGGCCTTTAATTTTTTTTTTTTAAGTTGTAAAGTATCAAAAGTTCGACAAGGCATAACTTTTGACTCCGTTGTCCGTTTTGGACAAATGTTTTTTTGAAATCGCGTATTTTTTCTACAAAAGTTCGGCAAGGCATAACCGGCATGGCTTATCAGTTTTAACTTCCCGCCCAATTTCTAAAAAAACTCTCTTCCTATTAAAATATGTTGATTTCTACAATAATTTTGGGTTAAAATTATATTCTAATATTATAAAATTGTGTAATACAATTTTCTATTCTAATCTATATCTATACTAATATCGTTTTTGGACAAATGTTTTTTTGAAATCGCGTATTTTTTTGAGATTTATCCACCGCAAACTGCCTTAGGCGGTTTGGCCCACCAATTTCACCCGTAAAAAAAAAAAACTTTATTAAATAGTTTCTAAGAAAAAATTATGAGAACCTTATATTTTATTAATGAATTTTTAAAAATTTTAATTAAAAAATTGTCGCGTGGATTAATTAATAATCTTTCTTTATAATTGGTCAAATTATTTAATTATGGTAAATTAGGGAATAATTAATGATGGTAATATAAATCTTAGAAGAATATATAATTGAAGAATATTTAATTATTTTTATATTATTATTGTGACTCACGGAATACAATATAAGAATATTTAATTATGGTTATATTATTATTGTGCATCACCAACATTATATACTAACAGTACTTGAAAAGAAACAAATAATAATAATATAATAATAATAATAATAATATAAGTAGTAATCATAATATCTAAAAGTAATTAAGTGTTATTAATAAAAATAGTAAGAATATTAACGTAAGAATTATAACATAGAATAAATCGTAATAATTAATAACTATAGTCTATGATTAAATTTGGAATTGTCAGGAAAGATAAGCGACCTCTGGTAAAATTAACTCTTAAATAATTATATATCGATTTAAATATTCTTAATATATTACAACAATTCCATTTCGTGCATCGCACGGGTGAAAATACTAGTAAATTTAAAAAGAAAAACATAAAGCTTTGTGTATGGTAACAATTATACACAGTAATTCTAATTCAAATAAAACTTTAAAATTTGACAAACTAATATCAAACGTGTGTATGTTATAACAATTATAATTTTCGATACAAATAACTTTAAAAATTACGACATAATATCATTTTAAAAAAATATAATATAACAAAATATCTACTATATAAAACTAAAAATTAAAAATTAAACCCTTACAAAAAAAATTATGTATATAAAAGCATGTTCAAATTTTAAATTTTGTTATTGCTAATTATTTTATTTAAATAAACTACGCCACATGTATCTTAAATAAAAAAAAAAATTATAATATTGCTTATTAACAAAATTTCAAAATAAGAGTACATATATTGAAATTTCAAAATAACTTGTCCTCCCATATGGGAGGTTGTGGTCTCGTTGTTTGGTTTCAATCGGTTTAATTTTGTTATTGCTAATTTTGTGGGAGCATGTTCAACAACAAAAATTTTACCTCAAAGACATCGATTTTTAATTGTTGTCTATGTGCATTTTTCTTGTAATAAGATATGGTAACTTTTGAACACCTACCATTTTAAAGAGCACCAACTGATATATTCAAAGCCGTTTAAATTGTTGGCACTCGAACTCAATAAATAGAGCCCCTCATAAAAAGTTTAAAGAAAAGGCAAGTATTGAAAGTTAACAAGTACACAAACAAGCAAAAAAACTCTCTTTGTGATTAAGCATCCTATGTTTCAAAGAATTGTTTAGATTTTGTCCAACTTGAATGTTTAGACAAAAAGCCTCTCTCCCTACTCTCTTTACATATTTGTTGATTGAACTAAATGACATACCAATACTTTCATACGCTTTGCAAAACAAACACAAAACAAGCTACAATAATCTTTTCCAAGTTTAAGACCTTTTTTTTTTTTGGCAAATTGCTTTGATAATTTCTTTCTAGTTAATTAAAAAAAAAAAAAAAGACTTCGCAACCCCCTTCCCTTCTAGACTTTTACTTGTTGGGACTAACAAGTGGCATCAAAGTAAAAGAACAGATTTATTCAGCTCTTTTAACACTCTTCTTCTTCTGAGCTCTTCTCACACACCACTCTTTGGAGTGAATTCCATTTTTGGTCCTACTGTTATAGGGGAGTTTCCAATTTCAGTCTACTTTAATTTTTTTTTGCCGCTTTACAACCACTGTTATTGAATGTGTTCCACTTTTAGTCCACCGTTAATATTTCCGTCAAGATGCCGTATAATCAAAGGGTATTTTGGTCTTTTTATGTTTGTCTCCTCTCTTTTAATCCAGGCGCTTCGTCCTCCTCCTCCGATATTCGAAAATGGCTCTTCGAACAACGAGAATGGGAAGCCAAAGCTACATCGTTTCGTTCGTTCCGACATGGACCGGCGAGGTTTCTTGGATTTTAGGTTTAATGTTCTCATTTCTTTAGTCAAACATAGTCTTGGATGAAAAGAAATGTCAAAATACCCCTAGATTACACGGCATCTTGATGGAAATACTATCGGTGGGACTAAAAGTGGAACACATTCAATAATAGTGGTTATAAAGTAGCAAAAAAAATTAAGATGGACTAAAATTGGGAACGCCCCTATAACAGTAGGACCAAAAATGGAATTCACTCCCACTCTTTGTTATCAATTTTGTGGCCATTAAGCACTTCTATACTCCAAGAAGCCTCATTGGCATCCTTAAACTTGACGAATCCAAAACACTTTGATTTTCCATCTTCACTCTCACAACTACAGTGCTAGCTATTCTTCCAAAATAACCAAAAACTTCCCTAAGATCCTCTTTGGTTGTAGATTCAGATAAGTTTGCCACATAGCTAGACTTTAGAAGATTCAGGTTGTGGTGCATGTGAAGCTTCTCTTGATGTACTGCAAGAAGAAACTGATTCAATTATAACCACTAAGCTTAGAATCCTGGTTATTAAAGCATCCACCATCTGTGCCTACACGACCACCCTGGTGGTTGTTAAAGTGCGCACCATCTATGCCTCCATAATCGCTCGTTTTGCTGTTAAAGCCTCCACTCTCGTGTTCGGTGGGGTCTGGTTGGAAATACATTATTTGTATGGGCTTTCCATTCAAAGGAGTGAAGTTCAGCTCCTTCAATGCTCTATAAGCATCTTGAGGGTTGCCATAGGTCACATAACCATAACCAAGAGAGCATTGGGTAGCCATGTCCCTGAAAAGACTGGATGAGACCACTTGCCCGTAGAGCCTAGTAGTTTATGGGTATTTTACTATACAATTTTGTTTCGTATGTGATTTTTTTTTAGATGTTAATGATAGAAAAGGGAAACGAAATTTCTATACAAAAAAAAAACAAAAAAAAAAAAACAAAAACAAAAAAAAAAACAAAAACAAAAACAAAAAAAAAACAAAATAACGTCGTTTTGGGCCCGAGCGAGACATTGTGTGTCTTGATACACGATATAATTTGCTTGTTAAAAGAAGCTAGGCCGGGTTGAAACCGTCCAGGTCTGGAGACTTATCTGGGGCCATGCTAAAGATGCATCCTTCACCTCTTCGTACGTAGGGGTGGAGCCACCCCTTGGGGTAGGGCCCTGCCCACCCCACCCCACCCCATTTTTAGTAAATATATATGTATATATTATTATAATATAGATAAATTACACTTTTGATTCCCCTCTTAATTTTTTTTTTAAAAATAATCTATTATGTATATATTAAATGAACTCGAAAGATATATTTTTCATCCCTAAGTTATGGGATAATTATAGAATTCGTCCATAATTGTTGGTCGTGTTCACTTTTCGTCCCTAAGTTATAATTGACGTTGCAAATTTCGTCTTTTTAATAACAGGTTGTGGTCACTCTTCCTTTCTAAGCTATACTTCGTTCCTAATGTTTTGTTAGTAAAGGGACGAAATTTGCAACATTAATTACGGAGTATATTTTAGGGACGAAAAGTAAGCACGACTAATAATTATGAATTCTTCAAGAGTTAATGTCACATGAGGACCTCCGAGTATGGTGGTTTTGCCACGTTTAGTTCTAAACTTTTAAATTGATCATTTGTGGTCCTTCGACTTTCAAATTTAACCATTTGTGGTCCAAGTTAACCACCCATGGTCCTTCAACTTTCAAAATTTAACCACCCGTAGTCCTCTTGAAAGGACCATGGTTGGTTAAATTTAAGATGTTGGAGGACCATGTGTGGTTAACTTGGATTACGAATGGTTAAATTTGAAAGTCAAAGGATCACAAATGGTCAATTTGAAAGCTTAGGGCTAAACGTGGCAAAGCCACTATACTTGGAGGACCTCAAATGATAATAACTCAATTCTTCAATTACCGTATAACTTAGTGATTAAAAGTGTAATTTTTTCTATTTTTACTATTGTATAATTTTTGTGTTATGTAAAAAATTCAAAAGTAATGTTTGACAATCTTAACGATCGTACTCATATAATTATATACTTGAGATCGTAATGTTGGTCCACTAACTATTGCACTTGTGTTAATTGCAATACTTGACTTTCAAAAATGTTAATTGGGTACCTTGACTATGTGATTTCTATCAATTTTGGTCACGCTGGCCAAATTACCGGCGAATTGTGACCGGAAAATGTGAAGTCAACATTTGAACTAAATTAGAAGGGACAAAATTGTCTTTTCCAATTTGGGACATTGACTTATTGACCAAATTAAAACCCCTTTCCTGTTCTCGGCGCCTTATTCCTTCCGATGTCAAACCCCCATTTTCCGGTGCATTTTTCCGGCGTCTTCCATGAGGCAGAGCTTGTTGGACATCGACATTTGCTTGATCGTGAACTGGGTGAAGGCGAAGAGGGAATCCATGACGGATTTGAAGATGAACTCGTCGACGTCGAAGAAGAACTAGTAGACATCGAAGAAGAAGAAGAACTCGTCGACATCGAAGAAGAAGAAGAACTCGTCGACATCGAAGAAAACAGTCATTTTACGTTAAAAAAATTAAAAAATTATTTGCTTCTTCTTCTTCCTCAACACCTCCGGTGCCAACATTCTTTTCCGCCCTCTTCAGTCTGCATAAACAGTGATTGGTGCCGTGATTTTTTTCCGGTAAGCGGTGGTTGGACACCTTCTGGATAGCCGATGTCGCTATTGAATTGAGGGGCATTGCAGGCAGAATCGAATATCGCGGAGGTTGTTGTTGACTAGTTGCAGGATGGCGGTTTTTTGGCGAAGGAAATGGAAATGGAATGTAGAAACAGAGTTTACGGTTTTTTGGCGAAGGAATTTTCCTCACTCACGTCTCTGGTCTCTCTGGAGTCTGGATAGCCGCTGCCCTCTATCATGTAGAAACATAGTTTGCATTTTTTTGGCAAAGGAATTTTTCAAATCATGCAGCACTAGTGGAGTATGGAAATCGTCTTAAGAGCTTGAACGGAAAATGTCTTTCCGGCAGAGATGTCGACGACCAAGGATGTCGGAGAAGAGAAGGAAGCCCAAAGGATGTTTAAATAACATGAAATGACACTTTTGTCCTTTTTATTTAAAATGTTTAAGTTTTTCCGGTGAGATTTGGCCGGCCATTTTGAGATTTGGCTGGCAATTTGGCCGGCGTGACCAAAATTGATAAAAATCGCATAGTCAAGGTACCCAATTAACATTTTTGAAAGTCAAGTGTTGCAATTAACACAAGTGCAATAGTCAGTGGACCAAAATTGAAATTTTCTCTTATATACTTCATATATTATTGCAAATAGTATAAATAAAGGCACAATGGTATATATATATATATATATATATATATATATATATATATATATATATATATATATATATATATATATATATATATATATATATAATATTGTGTGGTTGGTACTAATATCGTCTAAGATGATAAATTTCTCTATAAATTTGGCCCCCCCAACCCCGACTTTGCTCCGCCACTGTTCGTACGTATAAGGCATCCTTAGTTCTGCGTTGCCCTCTGGGGTGATTTGCTGGTGAAATGGTACATGAAAGCCGATCCATGGCGTCGACCAGCAATTATAGCGTGGACCATGGTCCAAAAATGACGTTGTTTCTTTAAGTAAAGAAACAGCTGCCGTTACAGCTTAACGGAACTCATATTTTTGGTGTGTTAATTACCAAATGAAACTATAATGTATCTAAAATGAAACTGTCTCACATATTGTTTTTATATTATCAAATGAAACTGTAATTGAATTGAATTGAAATGAAATTGCAGTGTATATAAAATGAAACTGAATAACAGTTTCACATATTTGAGTGAATATTTTCCAATGAAACTGTAGTTATATTGAAATGATACTGTAGTTGTGTTGTAATGAAACTATAGTGTATATAAAATAAAACTGAATAACAGTTTCACATATTTGAGTGTATAATGTCGATTGAAACTGTAGTTATATCGAAATGAAACTGTTGTGTATATTGTCTAATGAAACTGTAGTTATATCAAAATGATATTGTAGTTGTGTTGTAATTAAACTATATTGTCTATAAAATGAAACTGAATAACACTTTAACATATTTGAGTATATAACGTCGAATGAAACTGTAGCTATTTCGAAATGAAACTATAGTTGTGTTGAAATGAAACTGCAGTGTATTTAAAATGAAACTGAATATGTTATACAAACAGATCTACTTTATACGAAACGGCGCAGAATGGGGGCAATTTATATCGTGCACCAGGACGCGCGTTGCACTGTGCGCCCTGATGCAAAACGACGTCGTTTCACATAACTGTATAAAAAAAATACACATAATCGTATAAATAAATACACAAAATTGTATAAACAAACACACATAACTGTATAAAAAATATACATTATTTATAAACAAATACACATAATCATGTAACTCCCTACCGCGCCTTCCAAAACGACGTCGTTTTGGGAGGCGCGAAACGCACAGTGCGATGTGCGCCGTGGTGCAGGGTATAACGATTGCAGAATGAGAGCCGTTTATTTTCATTAAAAGAAACGGCGTCGTTTTGGACCATGGTCCACAATGCTTTGTGGATCGCGGTCCACGGTTAAAACCTCAACACTCAGCTCTTCTTCTATATAGCCCCCGTCCACCATGTCCCAAAGATCTTGGGACACAAACAAACTCTTCATCATGCTGCTCCAAATCTCATATTCACTCCCATGGAACACCGGAATTCTACTTAACAAAAAACTGCACTAGAAAAGTTTAATGTTAGTATCTTACATTATTACCAATTCAACCTGAATTAGATAGATACCAGGTAATGGAAACAATGCCATATATTTCAGCAAGCAACAACTTCCATTAAGTAATTCCATCTAACATCACCCATACAGAAAATAACTTCAAACAGACCCTACATAGCTCAATTTCGAATCCCGTGTTCTGTTGAGCGAGCATATAGCCATTAATGTGCAATCCAACTATTAGCTTAGGCTTTTAGTTGAGATGGAGCACATACTTCAATTTGGTATATCAGAGCCAGACCAAAGGTCATGAGTTGTTGCTTGGAACTCACCGCACACGTGAGGGGAGCGTGTTGAGCATATAGTCATTAATGTGCAATGTGCAATCTAACTATTAGCTTAGGCTTTTAGTTGAGATGGAGCACATGCTTCAATTTGTTCGAACCAAACACACCCTTAATATGATTATCCAAGTGTTTTTTTTTAACTCTACTACAATGTAGTATTTGTTCATAAACTACTTTTTCAACCTAACGAAGCACAAAGAGTCAATGCTGCCTTCACTGAGGCTCGAACCCACAACCCCCACTGAGGCTCGGACCCACAACCTCCCTTATGGGAATCCTGGTGCCATTAAACCACAAGATCTTGGCTCAAGTGTTAATGATACCCCAAAAAGAAACTAAATTTGGGTTTTTGTCCCTTTAGCGGGATGGATCATTAGATTGAAGATACCTATGTTAACAATAAACTTACAAACTCAAGCTTTGTAAAATCTATCACAAAGTTGAAGCACCAAATCTTCTCTGGTGGCTGCTCAAACTAAGCCAAAACATAAACTTATAATAAATCTGCAATTTTGCAAGACAAGAAACAATGGAGTTTAGTAGTTTCATTTGACAAACAAGTATCATTTCATCTACCCTATAATTTCACTTAGGTGACTCTACCTTTTGATCATTATAGTCAATTACATGTGACATCTCTTACTCACTTTCATTTTATATACCATGTAATTTCATTAGATAGAAATTTTAGTATCATTTTGACTATGGTACAATTTCATTTGAAATTATACACATATGATTTTTGTTCGGGTGTTACAATAATATTATATGTTTTGGAATGTTTTCTCACTGCATGTTTTTTATTGAAAATATGACTGCATTCTTTTTTAGAACGACTGTAAAACCTTAAATGAATTTAAGCTTAAGCATAATAGATACTATAAAACATATTTTTTACATGCAAATATAACAATGTTATTACCTTTGCTGAAGTTTGAAGCTCGCTACAATGTGTTCGAAAACTGCTGAAAATGAGATAACACACATGACCATCGAAGTTTCTGAAGCAAATATTTGAAAAAAAAAATCCCATAACAATTACCCATGCTAATAAATGCATTTTAATTTCCAAGATCGGAAACGTGTGCACCACCCATTGCATTAATCAAAAACATCTCCACCGTTCACACTCATACCCGTTTCATTTGTTTAATCAATTCGCCGGCAAAAAACGCCGGAAAATGCAGCTCCGGTCAAAGAGATCGAAAAGAACCAAATTTTGTCTGACTACAGAACACCAATTCATGTCCAACATCTACCTATTTTTAATATTGTTAAATGTATACAAAACATGTGACAATAACTACCTATTTGATTATATTCGTAAAAAGGATTTGAGAAATAATTGAATTTAAATTTCATTGAAAAAATTACTACGGATATTAATTCCATTGTTTGATTGATAAGAATAAACTGAGAATAATTAATATAGAGGCTCAAATATTTTATATTCCTCCATATATGTGAATGTAATATATGAACTAATGTTGTAACTTTTCTTCCAAAAAATTTAAAAAATAAAATTTCAAAAGATCAGAGGGTAAAGAATACATTTTTATCTTTTGAGGAAATTCATTTTTCATTGGAATAAATTCTCTATCAACCAAACAAAGCAAAATCATTTTTCAGGTCATAAAAGTTTAAAATGTTATCCAAGGAAATCAAACTCATGACATTTATGTATATAGACTACCTCTAGGTGGGATCATAATTTTACCTCCGGCTTGCACCTCTTGGTGTAATGTTCTAGAAACGCATTAATTCTAATCAGTTTTATGAATTAATTCTAATTCTAAGAACTAACTTCTTAATATTAGCTACTATTACCAGAATTGATGGTCAATTAATCTATTATAGGGTTTACGAACTGATTTTAAATTAGAGTTAAATGTCTCGTTAATGCTAATTTGACAATCCTCTCGTATAAATACCATGGTGTCGAGCAAATGATTTACATACACACGAATGAAATCCTTTTTCCTTTAAAATGTTGTCTTTCGATCTCATCTCGAAAAATTATACCCACCCTTCTAAAATTCAATGTTCTACCCTTGTTCTTCTTTGCCGGTGACATATATATAGTTTGACTGCTCAACTATTTTATCGGAATTCATTTTATCACAAAAAATTCACTGCTGAAAATTATAGAATTTTCGATCACCTGAAAGTGATCTTAAATCAAGTCGAAAGCAAAAAGTGGTCGGAAATAACAACAAAGGTTTTTCCGGATACCAAAAGTGGTCGGAACAAGACTTTCGACTTGATTTAAGATCACTTTCAGGTGGTCAAAAATTTCATAATTTTCAACAGTAACCTAAGCTACAATATTCCTAGCACAGAGGTAGCGAATAAGCTAAGTTTTATGCTATACACGACGTGAATTTGCTTTAACCAGACCATTCTAAATACTTGTACTTTGAATAAATTGCCTACAATAAGTCCATGAGATAATATTGGAAAATTCAAATTCAAGAAAAATAATTTTTCATTTAAGAAAACCAAATAAGCTAGGTTTTATGTTATACACGACTTGAATTTGCTTTAACCCGATCATTATATTCTAATGTCACTTGTACTTTGAATAAATTGCCTACAATAAGTCCATGAAATAATACAATAAAGTTCAATTTCAAGAAAAATAATGTTCTTTTTTAAGAAAACCCAAAAGTATTATTTTTATAAAATTAGCCATTATAATTTATAAACTTGTAGCTTTCATATTTGAGAATAATAAAGTTTTTATGTTTTCAATAAACAAAATTAATAAAGAACTGCTATTATATTAAACGATAAAAATGTCATGTTGCATTTAGTATAAAATTGTGTACGTGTAGCTAGTGGCTTGTACCGAATATTATTTGCATAATCTGTTGTGTCTGAGTAGGTGTATCAATAATAACATAATAACTGTGTTAATCAAATTTTAAAAATTCATATAATATAACAAGCAAAATAAGATCAAGAGAATAATATTTTAATTTATTTTATTTTATTTGAAAAAAAAAACTAGGAGCAGTTGGTGACACAAAAAGTAAGAACGGAATCAACAAAATTTGTCGTTTAGTTGTGTTGTACGGAACCAATACAAAATGATTGCTTACTCTGGTAGGTTGTGCCCATAAACTTTATATGCTGGTGGCAAGTGCATTATTGAAACTCCCACAACTCAATTCTTTAAAGAGTAAATACCTAAAATAGTCCCTCGACTATAGCTAAATTCACAAATTGATCATCAATTTTCAATTTCAACCAATTAAGTCCTTAACTTTGTAATTTTGACACGATTTGGTCCTCCATCTATTTGACCGTTTGTTGACCGTGTTCGACGATCTCCAGAAGAACCTTCAGCTCTCGTCGGAGCACGTGGAGGCCTCCAGGATGACGTTGCACCGGTTTGGAAACACGTCGTCTTCTTTGCTCTGGTACGAACTCAACTACATTGAATCCAAAGGGAGGATGAAGAAAGACGACCGAATTTGGTAGATTGCTTTCGACAGTGGATTCAAATGTAACAGTGCGGTCTGAAAATGCAACCGAAACCTTTAAAACCGACTATGGACCATGAAATTACATATATATCCTCAAAAATCACAGTCAACAAACGGTCAAATAGACAGAGGACCAAATTGTGTTAAAATTACAAAGTTAAGTACTTAATTGGTTGAAATTGAAAGTCGATGACCAATTTGTGAATTTTGCTATAGTCGAGGGCCCATTTTGAGTATTTACTCTTCTTTAAATAATAGAAGTGTCTTAGCCATAGATTAATCTTGATAGAATAGTTGAAATAGACGCGCGTTTTTTAAAATACCAATACACGTGTTTAGTCATGGTTTTTTTTTTTTTTTAATAACCATTTTTGTTAACCATTTTTTACTTTTCATTTTCGAGTGCATAATTTTGTGTCTAAAAAGTTATTGTTGTGCCTTTAAGTGTATATTTTTTTGTCTTTCAGTGTACAATTTGTGCACAGTTTTTTGCCTTTAAATTCATATTTTTATGCATTCTAGTGCACACGTTTGTACCTTTCAGTGTACACATTTTTGTACATTCTAGTGCACATTAATGTGCCTTCAAGTACATTTTGTTGTGCTTTCGAGTGCACATTATTGTGCATTCGAGGTTTTGAACAAAATGCAAAAACACCATAAAACAAAATACATTCAAATATATAAAAGGAAAAACAGAATAAAACAAAATGCATACAAATCAAAGGATTTGATTACTTCATGCCTGAGCTCTTCTGCTTCTTCTCGCATGTGAGTAATCGATTGAGATGTTGAGGATACAAAGACAACAAAGATGGTGTAGAGGTGCGTTGTTTTTTTTTCCCTTTTTCTTTTTTACCCTTTACTATGCTAATTCAAAATTAAGCAACCGCCACTTAAACTTTTCAAGTAAAAACATGCTCTCAAGTAAAATGTGATGATTGATATAATCTATCTAGTTGGGTAGATCAACCGTTAAGAGGTTGGTTAAAAATAAAGGGAAAAGGATCGGGTCAATTTTATAACTATTGCAAACTTTTAAATTTTCAATAATTATAAAATTGACCTCGTATCTTTGTTTTAAGCCCTCAACCATTAGGGCTGTTAACGAACGCAATATGGACGAACAGAGGTTGTTCGTGTTTGTTTGTTAAGATTTTTAGAGTCTTCGTGTCCGTTTGTTAAGATTCTTGAAAATTCTGTTCGCGTTCATTAGTATTTGTTAACGTTCGTGAACATGTTCGTTAATGTTAGCAAACACGTTCACAAACGTTTTCGTTACACACTCACAAGCGCTAAACAAACAAACACATATACATCTTGTGATGTTCAAAATCATAATATGTTCGTAAACGTGAAACAATCTATGTTTATGAACAATAACTAAACAACAAACATAACGAATATAAAAAAAATTAGACTAAACTAATGTAGTATCTTAAAATTAAATAATAAAATAAAATAAATTGCACTTAAATGAGCATGTTCGTGAACCGTCTTAAACAAACGCTGAATAAATATGTTCATGAACATTATTAAATGAACACTAAATAAGCACATTAATAACCATTATTAAACAAACACTAATGAACGCGAGCATACAAATACTCAGAATATGAACAAGTTTTAAAATTTGTTCATTTATATTCGTTTACCTTAATAAACGAATATAAATAATCGTTTATCTAACACAAATACAAATTATTTATTAAAACTCCTTCTTTTCACTAACACTCTTATCAACCATTGATGAACTTTGATAGACGTGGTGTGTTTATTCATTCAAATTTGGATTTCCGTTTACTACTAAAGGAACAAAAAAATGCTAATTCCAATTCTAATTTCAATATTTGAATCAATTACTACGTATTATTGACACTTCATTTATTGAATTTAAATGAATAATTCTTGCTATTTAACATGACAAAAAAAAAAAAAAATGAAAAGCAGGAATCTAGTATATATTTGGGATGCTTTCAATCCCAGTCCCCACCACCATCAACACACACTTAATCCAAGCACCTGAGAAGACCAATAAGTGAATATGAATTCCACTGCTCCAAACTCAGGCATGGATCGGATGGAAGGGTTTGCGAAAGCATTTGGTGCGGTTTCAGATGTTGCTTCTACTGCCTGGGCCTATGCAAAGCAGCTTTCGAACTCACCAGTTCTTCAACCAAAACTCAACATCTTAGGAGTCCAGACTTCCCAAACCACAGATCTTCAAGGATCTTCCTTGACGCCATTAGAAGATAGCCTCAACGTAAGTCTTTCAATTAAATCTTTAAAATTGAGGAATAACTGCGGCTTTTACTGTTTTCCCTTTTTCTATTGAATTCTCTAGTTTTTCCTTTTTTGTCTGTTTTTGTTTCATAAATGGGAGAAATGTACAAAGAAATTATATATTCTTGCTAGATCAACGCTTACTATTTATACAAAAAGTTACTAACGATTTCACCACGCATTTTCGAGACACCGGGTGTTGTTGGACTTTGCCTTTACTGGCCTTGGTTCGGCTCTGATAGCACTTGTTAGATCAAAAGCTATAGTTATACTATTAGCGAAGACTCATATTTATTTTTTATACTACTACACATTCTCGAAAGATGGGGTGTTGGGCTTGACCTTACTAACTTTTTCCCAATAAACTCCCAGTCACCGGGTGCTAGACTTGGCCCTTACCAGCCTCTGCCCAATAATTCTCTAATTTTGTTTCTCCAATTTTTCATGTCTCCCAGAAAAATGGAGAATATGATAATCTGATAAAGATATGAGTGCAGGGGATGTTTACTGGCATGATCAGGAGTGGTGAAATGATTGTGGAAATGTGGATGAAATATGATGGCAAAGATGTTGAGGTCTTTCAACACTTCACCCTTATTGCTTCAGAACTCATTTCCAAGGCATCTTTGGGAAGCAACTGCTTGGAAGCCAAGAACATATTTCCTGGCACTGGGTAATCTCTCCCCTCCTCTTTTCTTATACAATTTATGAAATTATAATTCCTTATATTTATGTGTCTTTTATTAATGGTTCAAAATGATATTGTACATCAACATTTGGGAATTTATCTTCCAACAAATTAAAGGATTGTTTATCCAGTTTTATTGATGTGTGCTCTGTTGGTTTCATAAATATAGTGGGATTGTGAAAAAGAATGGTGACATGGATTCCGAGAAACTGTTAGTGGCCAATCAAGAAAGCAAAAATAGCAGCAAGATTTCGATTGAAGAGGTTGCGGATGAGTGCAAGGCGTTCTGTTACGTGGGGCGTGTTGCGACAACATCTCTCCTGGGATGGGCAGTCCATAAGCTATCTAGAGACAAGAATTTGCAGGAAAGAGCAAGGAAAGAAGTGATTCAAATGTTTGGCAGCGAAAACCCCAATCCAGATGGCATTGCAAGACTGAAAATTGTAAGCACTAATGTCACGGTCCTAGAGTCCGGCCCCACGCCCAGCACTCGTCCTAGGCCCTCTTACCCCACGAACCAGACTTACCCTCATACAGTGCCAAACTGGTTTTGTCCTGCCTTGTCTCATTAGGCGAATGACAATAGCTCCCACCGATTGTGCCCTTCGAATAGCCTAGGTCCCTTTCATAGCCAAGTCCAAGATTAGGGACAAGCTCCCCAAACTTAACCGACATGACTAACTCAACTAGACCTAAGCGTCTAAGGCAGAACTCCCCTTCATAATCAAGAGACTAGCAACAAGCTCTTGGCATGACTAACTGCCCTGCCATGTCTCAGGAATGGCAATAACTCCCAACCAATTGTGCCATTCGAATCGTCTCGATCCCCTTCATAATCAAGAGACTAGCAATAAGCTCCTCAAAATTAACTAGGTCAGCATGGCTAGTTCAGCCAGATCTCGTCCATTCATTCGGTCTAACACGGTCACGCAATCCGTGCTAGACCCTAAGCCAAACTAAACTAAAGGTTTCCTGTCTTGTGTTGTTAGGTGGATGAGATTGTTGAAGATTGTCAGAGGCAATACCCTCTACTGCCCTTCATCAAAATCAAGGGAATTGTGGAAGAAGAATCTAAAGCCTTTAAGTCTTCCTGTTACGATGCTGGAACACGTCTGGGGTTAAATTTCGCCAAGATTGAAGCCAAAGTTGTTCTTTCCATAATCCTAAGGCGCTTCGCCTTCACACTATCCCCAACTTACATCCACTCCCCGGTTCATGGCTTCACAGTCACTCCAAAACATGGAATTCGAGTCATTCTCCACAAGCTGGGAGAGGAAGGCAGTCAAATTACTAGGATTGTTAAAACCGTTGGTGTTATAGCCGCTATGGGCGTTGCAGCTTGGGGTGCTTACAAGGTGGTTGGTAGTTTTGGAGTAGGAGAAGAACCGGACCAAAGAAAGAAGAAGATGATGAAAAATCCTGGAAGGCCTTGGGAGCTCATTGATGCGAATCAGTTTAGAAACGATCCAGTAGCTCGCAAAGCTAAATTTGATAGAACTCATAAACTCAGGAAAGCTGGGAAATTCGCAAATGGTATGCTTTGAATCAATCAAAGTATTTAATTTATTTTGGGTTTCTATACTTGTAAGGTGTTTATTTTAAGCTTCTTGGACATTGTTGTTAGAATTATGTATTTTGGACTTTGTGGGTTTGTGATCATGTTTGTTTGTTGTATTGGAGTTCAGAGTATTGACATGGTTATGTAATATGTTTTTATTATTGTAGCATTTCAAAAAAAATCCCCAAAGTTTTTTTTTTTTTTTTTGAAATATTCAGGTTTTAAATAAGTTCAAAGCCTATTTAAAGTGTACTACATATAGCCTTTAAATCCTTTTAATGGCTTATATATTAAATAAGTTTTTAAAAAATTTTCAGGCAAAGTCGAGTATATTTGAGCATTCAAATATATCATTTTTAACGAACTTGGACAAATATTTTAAGGTGATTTTGTAGGGGAATTCAAAAAGTAAATTTAGAATTCAATCATGTAACTCGACGTTTGCGAGCTCACACGAGTCCAAACTTTGATTTGCATTCTTACTTATGAGAGAGGGTCTCTATAATACACAATTCAAGTGCCAATCTACGTGCCCAATAGGTTCACGTAGTGCAGCGTTAATACAATTTTCTAAAATTTTCTTTTCTAGCTTAACAAAAAGTCCAACATAAAAACTCACTCTTGAAAATATTTTTAAAAAGTAGAATTATATTTATATTAATGTAAATTTACATCCTTTTTCAATGTTAGATAAATGTTTCTTATAAGCATTCTCTAACTTTATTTTCTAGAACTCAAATGAGTGTGTTTTGAAAATTAATTTGTTATTCGTTCATTATTAATTTTGAGTTTATAATATAATATCAAATCAAACCTCTTAGGAGAGTATAAATTCACTTTGATCCCGATTCAAATTAGAAGTAAACTCCACTGAAAATTATACCTTAACATAATCAGTAAAATGACATTTTTAATTAATTTTTTTACAATTAAGTTTTTTTTTTTTTTTTTTTCGTGCTCATGAGGGATCAAAAGGTCCGAACAATTAAGTTTACCTTCACCTATAATGCATTTTAAGTAACAGGTGTGAACTTTACGTAAATCAAAGAGGCACGGTTACCTATAGTCTAGCTAGGGAAGCTTGTTCTACGTCTGTGCGTCAGGAGTGGGTCTCTTCCTCTCTCTCTTTCATTGTTGATGATTTGTACTCTGATTTAAATAAAGGGAAAATGGCACTTTTTCCCCCTGTGTTATATACTTATAGCACTTTTTCCCCCTATATTATTTAAGTGACAATTTCCCCCCCCCCCCTGATATATTAAATGGACATATTTACCCTTAAAATAAATATTTCCTTTATTTTACTTCTCCAACAAATTATAACCACAATTTGAAAAAATAAAATACATTAATTGTTGAATTTAGAATACTTTAAAAATAAAAAAATAAAATTTTAAAATAATGTTTGAATCAACAGTTCAAATTGGATCCGAAATTGTGAAACAACGATTCAAAATAAAAACCAAATCGCGATTATATATACTTATATGTGAGAGTCAATATAAATGCGAAAAAAACATACACTATTTGCAAATATTATAATTCTAATTTTAAGCTATTGCTAGTAGTTGTTCCGATTTGAACCTCTGGTTCACGGTTCAGAATCTATTTTTTTCCACTTCACAATTTTAATAAACGGAAACCCAAATATTGGGTTATGTTATGAATCATAACCGAATTTTTTTTATTTGATTGCTATAGTGTTCGGTTCAGTTCGAACCGAACCGTGGCCATCCCTACGTATAAACAATAATTTGTTGAACAAGAGAAATAAATAAAATATGTATTTAAGGGTAAAAATGTCTATTTAATATTATCAGGAGGAAAAACCGCCACTTTTATAATAATTGAGGGGGCAAATGTGGATGCATGAATAACTCATGGGGAAAAAGTGC
The DNA here is from genome assembly GCF_001879475.1 of Ipomoea nil. Taxonomy (NCBI): domain Eukaryota; kingdom Viridiplantae; phylum Streptophyta; class Magnoliopsida; order Solanales; family Convolvulaceae; genus Ipomoea; species Ipomoea nil. Next base: position 5,777,324 of record NW_017619273.1, on the reverse strand, counting down.
TATAAGCATATAACATAGAGGAAAAAAGTGCCATTTTCCCTTAAATAAATGAAGCTTTATTTATCAAAAAAAAAAAAAAAAAAAAAAAAAAGGTTTCAACTTTCAAACATATTAACATTCCCCTTGGCCCCTTCTAAGAGCAAACAATAATGGCATAACACTTAACTACGATAAAGCCGACAGGGTGAAGAAATTAAAGATGGTGCTACTTTTCCCCAATCCACGATATTTTCCAAAGCAAAGCTGTCCCACTCTATTTTTTTTTTTCTTTTCTTTGTTTAAATAAATTTTATAGCTTTACTACTTTTCCATCGACATATCAAATCAGATAGTTAGAATTAGTGCTTTCCTACCCTATAATTTAGTTGTGAAATAAAATCATATAAATAAGTTTAATTGTGGAAAAAAAACATTTTTCCCTCCTAAATTATATGTTTATAGTACATTTTCCAATGAATTATTCATGTAATTACATTAGCTTTTCAATTATTTTAAAAGTAGTGATTTTCACCCTTGATATATTAAATTGATATTTTTACTCTTAAAATTAACATTTTATTTATTTTTCTTCTTCAATAAATTATTGCTTATACGTAGAGATGACCACGTATATCGGGTTTCGTTTCTAAATTGTAATCAGAATATTTAGGTTTGATTGCTATAGTAGTGTCTGTTCGGTTTGAACCAAATAGTGATCATAATTTATTGAAAAAGAAAAATAAATGAAATATTTATTTTAAGAGTAAATATATATGTTCATTTAAAATTTCAAATGGAAAAACTGTCACTTTAATAATTCAGGAGAAAAAGTGCTATAAGTATATAACTCAGGGGAAAAAATTGTTATTTTCCCTTTAATTATTTTTCCCAAAAGGTTGAATACCCAACTCCAAAGGCTTCCCACGCTCCGATTCGACGGAGCATCTGGGATGATGTAAATCATGGCAACTCAGTTGAATATACAGAGGTTAGCGGCTAGACTTTTACTTATTGCGCACAAGGAGTCATCCGCACTTTGAGAGGTTGCTCCCACACTGTTGCTGGTGAGACTTAATCTCGAATCATTATTCTCAAACTTTACTCTCTGTGATCAACTGAGTTGTGTATATGGGCATAAATAAGTTTAATTGTATTGGATATCATGTTTAAAACAAAAAGTGTATTAGATATCATTGTCACTGATACTAATTGGTCAAAAGGTCTTCCCAAATGGGGCCTTGAAACATTTCATGACTTAAAAATCATAATTAAATAATCAACAAGTAATCAGAAATTTTATGGTTGAATGACCTTTGATTAAAATTTCATGACTTCAATTTAATTTTAATATTTTCATATGTACCCAACATAAATGAAAAAAAAAAAAAATATCACTAAGCTCCAGCAATATTGATTTTTAATTGTGAAATAAAATAAACTCTAAAATGTATTGGTGAAAGTAAATTTAGCATTAGTAATTACTTCCTATTTGGAAGAGTCACTCCATTCAATTAGACCACAAGATCATTTGACATGATAAAGGAATTTAATTAAAGCAAAAAAAAAAAAAAAATCATCTTTTGAAGGAATTTATCAGATTCTGCAAAAGAGTTATGTCATTTTTATTTGTTGCATATTTTAAAAAGATAATGCGTATATATGCAAATAAATCCAGTTCAATTAGGTTAGAGCAAAGTTTTCTTCGAAGAGAAGCTATTGAGTTTTGAGGGATTCTCAAAGAGTTCACACAATCATTCTTCATAGATAAGTTTTTTTTTTTTTTTTTAATATTATTGACTCTATTACAATGTAGTATCTGTTTATTACTAAATTCTTAATCTATTGAGGCATAAAGAGCCAATCGTCTCCATCGTAACTCGATCTCATAACCTCCCTTATAAGAGAAACTTGGTGCTATTAGACTACGTACAAGTCATTGGCACTAAATTCCTTTCTTAGTTACGTTATTCGTTCCTTTCGAACACAGGCAAGAGTCTACTTTTGTCATGTCATACAATAATTAAAAAATAAGGAAATTAAAATAATTGTAAGAAGCATGCAATATAAATTTAAAACACACAACGTACATGTACATGTTGTGATGTTTAAAATCATAATTTGTTCGTGAATAAGAAATAATTTATGTTCATGTATCTTAAAATTAAAAAATAAAATGAAATAAATTGCACTTAAATGAGCATGTTCATGAGTTGTCTTAAACAAACACTAAATAAATGGAGAAAAGGGTCAAATAGACCCCTAAACTTTACTCTAAATGTTAATTAGGCCCCTAAACTTTAAAAAAATTCAATTAAACATTCAAACATATCAAATTCGGTCAATGAAGCCCAAAAACTGGTAAATGACCTGTTATTACAGGTCATTTTAATTCCAGCGACGGATTCCAACCACCGGCGATAATTTCCGGACACTGGCAACATTTTTTGGCCGTCCGGTCGTCTTCCACTGAAGAAGACGACCGGACAGCCGTCTGCCGCCTTCTCCAGTGGAGAAGACGACCAGATCTGGTGTAAATAGTAAATAGGATAGTGCAAATAGAATTTCCCTTTGGGAATTAACTCTTTATTAAAACCTCATTTCACTAGTTCCCACCACCACTAACTCACTTAATCCAAGCAACTAGAAGACCAAAAGTCAATATGAGTTCCTCTGCTCCAAACTCAGGCATGGATCGGATGGATGGGTTTGCGAAAGCATTTGGTGCCGTTTCAGGTGTTGCTTCTACTGCCTGGGGCTATGCAAAGCAGCTTCCAAGCTCAGACATAAATGGGAAATCACTTGGTGCTGTTTCGGGTGTTGCTTCTACTGCCTGGGACTATGCAAAGCAGCTTCCAATTTCAGACATAAATGGGAAAGCATTTGGTGCTGTTTCAGGTGTTGCTTCTGCTGCCTGTGGCTATGCAAAGGAGCTTTCAAACTCGGCAACTGTTCAACAAAAACTCAACATCTTAAGGGTTCAGAGCTCCCAAATCGCAGATCTTCAAAGCATAAAAGTAAGTCTTTAAATCTTCAATTGAGGAATAACTGGATGGGTTTTCCTTTGTTCGTTGGACTCGATCTCTAGTTTTCCTTTCTCAGTTCTTTGTTTTCTGAGTTGGAGAAAAGTACAAAGAAATTATCTATTATCTATTTTCCTTTCTTCGATCCAATCAGATCCTGTTACGATCAAGTGCTTACCAACTTCAACTTTATTTTCTTATACTGTCACACATTTTTGAGATGCATGTTGTGCTGAACTTGACTCTTATAGTCCTTTACTGGCTTCCTTCCAACAATTCTCCGTCACCGGTGCTAGACTTGTCTTTATAGGCTTTCATCCAATAATCTCCTAGCCTCCTAGCCACCCGGTCTTGGACTTAGCCTTTTTCCCTCATACACCAACCCTTGAGTGGATCTAATACCACTTATTAGAATCAAACGCTTACCCCAAAAGCTATAGTTAGTAGCGAAATCATAACTTCGTTTAATTTCCTTATACCCCACACATTCTTGAGACGCTGGGTAATGGACTTGATCCTTTAAGATTTTTACCGACCTCCACCCAACAATCCCCGTCACCGGGTACTAGACTTCGCCTTTACCCACACGCACCCAACATCCAATTTTTCATTCCTCCCAGAACAAATGTTGAATATGGTTGGTAATCTGATGATGAAGTATTTGAGTGCAGGGGATGTGTACAGGACTTGGGGTCATTCTCTACGAGTTGGTAGACAAAGACAAACGGATTGTGGATAGGATAAACGTTAAAACAGTTGGTGCTGTAGCTACAGTGGGTATTGCAGCATGGGGTGCGTACATGCTGGCTGGTGGTTTAGTAAAGATAGTGCATTTTGCAGCAAGTGTTGTGTGCAAGCTGGTTGTTGGTTTAGTAAAGAAAGTGTGTTTTGCACCATGGTTTGTGTACAAGCAGCTTTGCGGTTTAGTAAAAAAAGTGTGTTTTGCAGCATGGCGTGTAATGTTCAAGCAGCATGGTGGTTCAGGAAAGAAGATGATGAAAAATCCTGGAAGGCCTTGGGAACGCATTGACGCGAATAAGTTTAGATACAACCCTATAGATCGCAAAGCTATATTTGATAGAACCCACACACTCAAAAAAGCTAAGTAATTTGCGAAGGGTGCGCATTGAATCGAATCAAATCAAAGTATATTTAATTTCTTTTGGGTTTCTATTCCGGCCTAGACATTTTATTGGACTTGTGTTGTTATATGTTTATATTTTGCACTTGTGGGTTTGTGGTTATATATGCATCTGTGTTGTATGGGAGTTTGACGCAAATTATTCTGTGGGCTGGAGTTCAAAAATACACAATTTATATACTGAATTGTTTACAATTTAGACAATTAGATGGATGCACACGATTTGTTCTCAAGTTTTCAATTAAGCAAGTGTTCTCATTGAAACCCTACTCTATATGTATATATATATATATGGGAGGGTTTATGTGAAAACATCGCCCATGTAAAAGTGCAGACACATCCACAGCATCCATCTAATTGAGAAATCAAAGGCTAAGATCTTATTATTACTAAAGTTTCAAATTTGCAATAATTATAAAATGAATCATAATGGACGGCTAAGATTAACCCCCACTTTTTATAGGAGGACCATAATCTCTTTTGATCCTATACGCGATTCACAATTTACCGTCGCAATGACTATAGGGGCGGGGTCATATGGGCTTAGGATTAGTCCGACGCTTATGTTAAAAAAATCGATTTCCGTTTACTACTAAAGAAACAAATAGCGGTGGCAATTTGGTTTGGTTTTCACGAACCGAATTGAACAGTATTGGGTTCTTGTATACCAAATGATTTTATAAAAAATCCAACCGAACTGAAAGGTTCGGGGAAAAAAAAATTGAACCGATTTTTTTTAATAATAATAAAGAAGTAAATACAAATCCATAATTCTTAAATTCCTAATCATAGACTAACACCGCTCGTCAGCTTTGACACTCCTGCCTCGCCTGCAAATCTGCAATCGAACAAGCGTCACATGTTGCCCTCGCCTAAGTTTATATGCTTGTACATATATATGAGTCTTTACCTTAAAGTTAAATTTAGGCATTCTATATAATTAACATTCCCTTTCTAAGATCAATCAATAATAATGGCATAGCAATTTTAAATAAGATAAAGTCACAAAGTAACTTGTAGCTCATGACACCTTTGAGATTCTTCTAAATGAGATGTCACAGATTTAAATCGTAATTAGAGTCATACTATATTGTAATAGAGTAATTAGTATTTAAAACAAAAAAAAAACAAAAAGAAAACAAAACAGGGTGAAGAAAGCTGCGTAAATCCACGATATTTTCCTTTGCAAAGCTGTCCCACTTTACTCCTTTTTTTTTTTTTCTTTCTTTTTTTCAAATATAGTTTTCCTGCTTTTCCATCGACATATCAAATCAGATAGGTAGAAATGTAGAATAAGTGAGTTCCTACCTAATCTTATTCCTTGCAAAAATATCAAAGAGATCTTAGGTGTGAAAGAATAAGGTGTGTTTGGTTTATGCGTTTAGTTATCTGGAATGCAATTAAAGTCGTGAATTTGACTTTTGAGTTCTATGGTGGGCGTTTTTCTTTTTCTCAAAAAAAAAAAAAAGGTGGTGTGAAATAGACCTGCAAATGAGCCTTGCAGAGCTCAAGCCTGATAAAAAAAAAAATAAGTGAGCTTAAACATAAACTCAAAAATTTATAAGAGTAAATGAAAGTTATACACTTTATTTATGTTATTTCTTGAGTTTTTTTATACATTATGTTACAATAGTTGTAGTATATAATATTTTGGTTAAAAATATCTCTATGATTATAACTTTTGTTATCTTTTCTAACTAATTTTACAATGTACATGCATTCACCATATATTTTCTTCTTTTCTTCATGATAATAATATATAGACATTATATAATGTAGTTTTTAAATATATAAATTTTATATATTAATATCAAACTTAGTATTATAAAAAGTGAATTAATTAAAAATAATTTTATTTAAACCTTATTAATTGAATTAGACAAAGAAAATGAGATAGAAAGAGTATTAAATATTTGACTTGTGGGAATTTCAATAATGCACTTGCCACCGGCCTGTCAAATTTGTGGGCACATCCAAGTATCCAAGGAGAGTAAGCAAACATTTTGTATTGGTTCCGTACAACACAACTAAAAGACAAATTACCCAACCAGAGTAAGCAATCATTTTCTATTGGTTCCGTACAACACAACTAAACGACAAATTACTTTGTGTCACCACATCTTCCTCAAAATATAATATTTTACTCTTTTTTTTTATTACTAATTTCAAATAAAATAAAATATTATTCTATTTATCTTATTTTGCATGTTATATCATATTAAATAATTTGTCAATGACCTTGTGATCTAAGTCACATGAAGTGATTTTTTTAAATGGGAGGTTATGATTCAATTTTCAATGGAGGCGTTATTGACTCTTTGTGCTTTAGTAGGTTGAGAAAGTAGATACGAACAAATACTAAATTCTAACAGAGTCAATAGTACTCAAAAAATCATTTAATTTTTGTTTATAAATTTAATTAACACCAATATCCTGGTATAATGGGTACAATTATATTGCTCAAACACAATAAAGTGTACAATTATATAACTCACTACATGTGCACATCTATATATATATATATATATATATATATATATATATATATATATATATATATATATAAGTGCTATTTTCCCGCTTATTGTAGACAAAAAAAATTAATTTGAAATTTGAAATCAGTCAACATAAAATTACTATACTTAGCAAAATTAAATCAACCTTATACATAGCTCATAACTGATTATATGTAAATAAATTTGATATATAGAATCATTACATATAATTTGCATACATAATAAATTTAGTATATAAAATCATTAAATATAATTTGCATACATAACTCATAACCTTAATTAATTTGTATATATTAATTTGCATGGAAAGTCATTACATATAATTTGCATACTATAATTTATATTACATATTATACTTATGTACAAAATAATTTAGATAAAATAATGAGGACATATAAATTTGTACTAGGAATAGTTTTTTTTTTTTTTGTTTTTTTTTTTTTTTTGGAAATATGTACTAGGAATAGTTAAAAGTTTACAATTAGATAGGGGATGGAATTAATTTATAATCCTAACAAAAAAATGATTATTTAAATAATTACATTACTTTAGTCTAATCTTTAAGTAACTACAATGTATAGATATAAGTAACTACAGTGTATAGATATAAAGTCCTTTTTCTGAAAATAATTTTTATAATCAATTATGTAGAGAAGTCAAATATGTATAAGGGAGATATAAAATTCGAATTCCATAAAAATGGGAGAATTATGTATTAGATGAGAGTGAAATTCTAATTCTATTTAATCAAATTGGTTGTTATACTATTCAGTACGTGTAAAATCAATTGTTAATAATAATAAATATTGTAATACTTAGGGGGCGTTTGGTTCATTTTATATAAGATAACTAATGTTATATTTGTTTGTGAATATAAGATTTTCATGTTTGGTTCGATTATGGAATTTTCTCAGGGAATGTCACATAACCTTCACATTAAGTTTTTGGCTATTGAAAAGAAATATGAGATATCTTCAAATTTCTTAGGTAATCTCACATTCCCTTGTCTTATTACTAATTTTAAGCTTTTGACATTTTAATCAATTTATCTTATTACCATTGCCTTATTTACTTACTTTAGTTTTAAACCAAACACAGGAATCTAACATTTTCAATAATCTAACATTCTCAGCAATCTAACATTCCATAAGGTAATCTAACATTCCGTTGAACCAAATGTCTCGTATAACTTGGCTAAAATGTTATCCTGCACCATGAATCATTCCTGATTATTCATGCCGCACCATGATCTTTAATAAGTGATATTTAAAGCCATAAACCATAATTTTGTTTTTCGTCTAGAACTTTTTACAGGTTACCGGTAATAATATTGCTGACATTAAATTTTTATTAGTTTTTTTTTGGTATTTTTCTTCTTTCGCCTTCGTATTATATATTTTTTTTTCGTATTTTTTTTCCTAAACATATAGGCATGCTCTACATTTTTCGCTTCTCGTTTCTCCAATACCAAACTCCTCCAATCGTTATACCGTGCACCAGGGCGCACATAGCAATGTGCGCCTCGCGCCTCCCAAAACGACGTCGTTTTGTTAAGTTGTGTGGAGAATTAACGCGACGAAAATGTATGTGTATTCAGTTATAAAATTCTGTGTTTTCAGGTATAAAATTCTGTGTCTTCAGGTATAAAATTATGTACATTTGAAACAGGTTGGGGATTTTGATCCTTTAAAAAAAGATTATATGTTTTCAGGTTTAAAATTCTGTGTTTTCAGGTATAAAATTATGTGTTTTCTATTATATAATTCTGTATATTCTAGACATGGGAATTTTCAGTTATAAAATTCTGCGTTTTCAGGTATAAAGTTATGTGTTTTTAGGTATAAAATTCTGTGTTTTCTATTATATAATTCTGTACATTCGAAACATGGGGATTTTCAGATATAAAAATTCAGTATTTTCATATATAAAATTCGGTGTTTTCAGGTATAAAATTCTGTGTTTTCTATTATACAATTCTGTACATTCGAAACATGATTTTTTTTAAGGAGTTAACAGCAGACACGCGAAAAAAGTACAAAACGACGTCGTTTTGGTTCACGGTATAATTTGCCAAACTCCGCAGAGCAGGCCTATATAGAACCTGATCGGAGAATCGAGAAGTGAAAAACGCAGAGCAGACCTATACATTTAGGAAAAAAGATATACAAAGAAAAAATAATAATACGAAGGCGAAAGAAGAAAAATATAAAAAAAAAACTAATAAAAAATTCAATGTCAGCAATATTATTATCGGTAATTTGTAAAAAGTTCTAGACGAAAAAAAAAATTTATGATTTATGACTCTAAATATCGCTTATTAAAGATAATGGTGTGACATGATTACATGAATAATCAGAAATGGTTTATATTGTGATATGACACTTTTGGTAACTTTGTGGTACTTACATACTCGGTTTTCTATTACCTTTAACACGGACAAGTTTTTGCATTGTCAAAAACCCTTCCATTATCTCCTCTCACCGGAAGACCAAAGCACAGACTGAAGAAAAGAAAAGAAAAAAAGAGAAGTGAACTGAGAGATGAATTTGATGTTGACTACTGTGGGAGCAATGGCTGCCGTAGCCAAAGTAGCTTACGACTGTGCCGATCATTTTGAAGTGTTTAATAGAAAAGCAAAAGGTGAAGCAGAAACAAGATCAGTGGAAGTGGCGGAGAACCAATCTGCTGATGTTGGGTAAACTACTAAACTCTATCGTTTCTTGTCTTGCAAAATTGCAGATTTATTATAAGTTTATGTTTTGGCTTAGTTTGAACAGCCACCAGAGAAGATTTGGTGCTTCAACTTTGTGATTTTACAAAGCTTGAGTTTGTAAGTTTATTGTTAACATAGATAGATATCATCAATCTAATGATCCATCCTGCTAAAGGGCAAAAAAACCCAAATTTAATTTATTTTCTGGATATCGTTAACACTTGGATAATCATATTAAGAGTGTGTTTGGTTCGAACATGGGGTTTGGAATCAAAATGGGAATCAAATATTTGGTAATTGGAATGAGATTTTATGAAAGTATTTTGCAAGTATGTTGGAATTGGAATGATTATTTGTTGCTTGATTATGTATGACCCTATAATTGAAATAAAGGTTTTAAAAATATAAAAATAAAAAATCAAGGCAATTGATCTATATATATGATAGACATTCAAAGCACCAATATGAACAAAAATTCAAAACAAAAATCTAAAAGGACTAATCCTACGTAGTCAGAAGACGACTAAAGCAGGAGACGATGAAATGAGGATGTAAAAGGCTGAATTAATGGAATGATACCTAATTTAAATTAGGTAATGAGTTTTTTTAGTTATACGGGTAATTAAATCTAGCCTCAGTGAAGGCGTTGTTGACTCTGTGTGCTTCATTAGGTTGAGAAAGTATGTTTGAATAGATACTACAATGTAATAGAGTCAGTAGCATTCAATGAAAAAAAAATCTTATACGTGTGCTTTAAAAGGTAGTTAACCAAACAATGTGTATGACTTTCATTCCCATTCCTTTTGTTTAACCCCATGAACCAAACTGATGCATTCGTGGGACAACAGTACTACCGCAAAAGGCTCAAATCTCACAGATCAGCCATGCCCTTGATTTAAGCAATCTTATTTATTCTCTTTCCTTTTTCAATATTATTCAGAATCTCTTTATAGTTGGTAATTATCTTTCCTTCCTTAGTTAAGTATGTTGGTAGTCCTTAAATATGACAAGAGTATGTAATTGAAGGACAAGTTGGAATTTGAATAAAGATCTCTCAAGAAGGTTTCTCTTCTTCCAACTCTCTGTCCTTAATCTCAGACTTCTCTACTGCCACCATAGGTAGAGCTAAGTCTTCCTATTCCTCCTCTTCAGTATTCCATAGGCCCGTAACGCGAAGTATATCTCGTGATCGTATCAACTTGGTTCCCGTTGCCGGCGTTATGGGCAGTAACATCACTGAAGATCCTGCTTTCAAGGCACTGCAGAAATCTGTTCGCTCCCATGAAGCTTATGCTGACAAAATTGAGAACCTCTCGGCCACTGTGTCTTCCCTCTCTGCAACACAACACCAACAAGCAGCTTCCCTTGTTAATCTAGAACAAATGGTGAAACAACTTCTGATTGCTCAGGGCAAAACACCAGTCTCCGAAGTTGAATCAGAAACAGTGCACCAACTGGAAGGGGATTCGGCTATCCAAGAAACACCGGATGATAATCACTCCCTCATTCGATATGCTAAGATGGACTTTCCATTGTTTTCTGGAGATGAAGATCCTCTTGTATGGCTGCTACGTTGCGAATCCTATTTCCGAAATGCCAATATTCAGGATTCAGATCGCATAACTTTTGCCTCACACCATATGATTGGGGAAGCCCAATTATGGTACCATTCTGAAACGGAGTTAATGCAGTTCTCCTCATGGGCTGCCTTCAAAAAAGAGTGTTGTCTCAGCTTCGGGCCACCACGCAGCATTAATGCATTAGGTGAACTTAAACAATTGTTTCAAGCAGGCCGGCATATCGATGAGTATGTCAAAGACTTTCGAACACTGTTGGTACGGGCAGGCACAGTACAACCCAACCAGCGAGTAGATTTGTTTACCGGTGGATTGGATGAAATAATCCGTATAGATGTGGAGCGCACCAAACCAACGACTCTGAATGAAGCTATCAACACAGCCAGGGATCTTTCTCGCAAATGCCACCTGTTGGGCCTTTTGTCCTCCAAACCTAAACCTCTGCACACCAGTACACAAATTGCCCCGTCATCCGCCCGTGTTCCATTACCCATACGTCCATCACCCAACCGACAAAAGCCCAAATTTAAATTCCTCACACCCGAACAAAAGGCCGAACGCGTAGCCAAAAACTTATGCTACAATTGTGATGAAAAATATTTTCCAGGTCATAAATGCCGACACCTCTTTATGCTATGGACATTAGAGGAGGGTGAAGAACCACCTGCTTTGGAGGATTACACGGAGGACTCCCCGGCATTCAGCTTGAACGCAATCTCCGGGGTGACAAAGGGGAATATGATGAAAGTAAGGGTCAAAATCGCAGCCACTGTTATCGTCGCACTCTTGGACTCGGGCAGTTCAGACAACTTCATCAACGCTGAGACAGCGCGTGATTTGGGACTCCGAATGACACCGCTTAAGGACCTCCGCGTGCGAGTGGCAAATGGGGATTGTTTGTCTGCTTTAGGTGTATGTGAGGCAGTCACTTTCACCAAGGGACACGACAGTTTTTTAGCAACATTATTTGTGCTTCCTTTGGCTGGGTTTCAGATGGTTTTAGGGGTGAAATGGCTGAGAGAATTGGGCCCTATAACCTGGGATTTCAACTCATTGCAGATGACTTTCTACCACTGCAACACTGCAGTAACCTGGACAGCAGAAGAAGGATGCCTTTTCCCTGCTCTGCATGCTATTCCACCGCCAAGTTCAAATGCAGACGTCTTAGAGGGATTGCTTGCCCTCTTTGGTGACATTTTTTCTGAAGTTACGGCGCTGCCACCAGCACGGGAGTGCGATCATCGCATAATTTTGCAATCCGGACCAGACCCTGTGGTTGTAAGACCATACCGTTACCCACAGCTCCTCAAAGATGAGATAGAAAAACAGTGTGCGGATATGCTTCATCACGGCATCATTCGACCTAGCAAGTCTCCATTCTCATCACCATGTTTGTTAGTCCGAAAACATGATTTGTCGTGGCGGTTTTGCGTTGACTATAGGGAACTAAATGCCCGAACAGTTAAAGATAAGTTCTCTATACCTATCATTGATGAATTGCTTGATGAACTACATGGCTCCAAATTTTTCACAAAGTTGGATTTGCGATCCGGTTATCACCAAGTTAGAATGCACCCCGAAGATGTTGAAAAGACGGCTTTCCGGACTCATCATGGCCACTTCGAATTTTTGGTGATGCCCTTCGGCCTTTCTAACGCACCATCCACATTTCAATCTTTGATGAATGAGGTCTTCGGTCCCTACCTGCGGAAGTTTGTATTGGTATTCTTTGACGACATTTTAATATACAGTGCTTCTTGGGTGGAGCATCTCCAACACATGCGTCTGGTTTTCCTCTTGCTGCGCCAACACACACTCTTTTTAAAGAAGAGTAAATGCACATTTGGAGTAGATCATGTAAGCTACTTGGGTCATGTGATATCTAGCCAAGGTGTGGCAGTAGACGAAACGAAAGTGCAAGCCGTCTCCGATTGGCCTACGCCAGGGTCTACCACAGCTCTTAGAAGCTTCTTGGGCCTTGCTGGTTTTTACCGCCGGTTCATCAAGAATTATGGTATCATTGCAGGACCACTTACAAATCTCTTACGAAATCAAAACTTTAAGTGGTCCTCCGAGGCCGAGGCTGCTTTTATTTCTCTCAAACGGGCTTTGTGTTCAGCGCCTGTCCTCCAACTTCCAGATTTTTCCACTCAATTTGTGGTTGAATGTGACGCTTCAGGTAGTGGCATTGGTGCAGTGATTCACCAAAATGATCATCCAATAGCTTTTTACAGCCGGAAGCTAGCAGACAGACACTTGAAGCTTCCAGCCTATGAAAGGGAATTGATTGGGTTGTCGCAAGCTGTACGGAATTGGCGGCATTATCTCTGGGGCAGGAACTTTGTCATCCGAACAGATCATTACAGCTTGAAATATCTCCTTCAACAGCGGTTGACGACATCCCCGCAACAACATTGGATGAGCAAGCTGCTAGGATTTGATTTTGAGGTTCAATACAAGCCTGGAAAATTTAACACGGTGGCTGATGCTCTGTCACGACAGAACCAGCTAGAAAGTAGTAGCTGCTTGGCCCTCTCTATTCATCATTCAGACTTGTTGGACGACATCAGGACCCATACACGCCTTTTTCCAAGGTTAGCGGAGTTCGAACAAAAGATTGCTGATTCATCTCTTGGCTGGAACTTCCAGAATGGGCTTTTCTTTTACAAGGGAAAAATATTCATCCCTCCAGATACTGCTCTCACTTCACGCATAGTGGCTGCCACCCATAATGCAACACACGAGGGAGTTCAGAAAACAGTCCACCGCCTACGGCGTGAATTTTATTGGCCAAAAATGGTTTCAGATGTTCGAGATTTCATCAGCCAGTGCACAGTTTGCCAACGTCACAAATGGGAGAACCTTCACCCTGCCGGTGTTCTCCAACCCCTCTCCATTCCGGAACAGATTTGGGCAGACATATCCATGGATTTTATTGAAGGCCTACCGAATGTATATGGGAAATCGGTTATCCTGGTGGTCGTCGATCGGTTATCCAAGTATGCTCACTTCCTTGCCCTTCAACACCCATACACTGCTTCTTCAGTCGCACAAGCATTCTTTTCTCAGATATTCAAGCTTCACGGATTGCCGGAGTCTATTGTGAGTGATCGGGATCCAATCTTTACTTCTGGTTTCTGGAATGAATTATTTAAACTTAGCGGCTCTAAATTGGCTCGTTCGTCAGCCTACCACCCTCAAACTGATGGGCAGACAGAAGTTGTCAACCGCACCATTGAGCTCTATTTAAGATGCTTTGTTGGGGACCATCCACGTAAATGGGTGGAGGCACTTGCGTGGGCAGAATATTGCTATAATACCTCTTTCCATTCGGCTTTACGGACCACCCCCTTTAAGCTGGTTTATGGTAGGGATCCTCCTCGCCTCCTCTCATATGAGCCGGGCCTCTCAAAGCTAGCTGCAGTCGACGAGGCTTTGAAGTCAAGGGATGAAATACTTCATGATGCTCGACATCACTTGAAAACGGCACAATCTCGTATGGAGCAAACCTACAACCAAAAACACCGGGATATATCCTATGAGCCTGGGGCGTGGGTGTGGGTTCGTCTTCAGCCGTACCGCCAAAACTCCTTGACCATGCGGCGCACTCACAAACTTTCACATCGGTATTTTGGGCCATTTCAGGTGCAGAAACGAATTGGGTCAGTTGCCTATCAATTAGAATTGCCAAGTGATTGCAGAGTGCACAATGTTTTCCATGTTTCACTCCTAAAGCAGTATAATGGGCCTCCACCGGTTACTACACCGTTGTTGCCTCCCGCTGTGAATGGGCGTTTTGAACTGCGTCCTGCCAACATTCTTGCCACTCGTATGAACAGAGGGAATACAGATCTATTAGTGCAATGGGAAGGCTTGCAGGAAGAAGATGCCACTTGGGAAAGTTTAGATGATTTTTGCCAACGTTTTCCATCCTTCAAGCTTGAGGACAAGCTTGATCTCCAGGACGGGGGTGATGATGCATTCGTGGGACAACAGTACTACCGCAAAAGGCTCAAATCTCACAGATCAGCCATGCCCTTGATTTAAGCAATCTTATTTATTCTCTTTCCTTTTTCAATATTATTCAGAATCTCTTTATAGTTGGTAATTATCTTTCCTTCCTTAGTTAAGTATGTTGGTAGTCCTTAAATATGACAAGAGTATGTAATTGAAGGACAAGTTGGAATTTGAATAAAGATCTCTCAAGAAGGTTTCTCTTCTTCCAACTCTCTGTCCTTAATCTCAGACTTCTCTACTGCCACCATAGGTAGAGCTAAGTCTTCCTATTCCTCCTCTTCAGTATTCCATAGGCCCGTAACGCGAAGTATATCTCGTGATCGTATCACAAACACACCCTAAATTTCAACTAATTTAGTATTGAGCTATGTAGGGTCTGTTTGAAGTTATTTTCTGTATGGGTGATGTTAGATGGAATTACTTAATGGAAGTTCTTGCTTGGTGAAATGTATGGCATTGTTTCCATTACCTGGTATCTATCTAATTCAGGTTGGTAATAATGTAAGATACTAATATTAAACTTTTCTAGTGAAGTTTCTTGTTAAGTAGAATTCCGGTGTTCCATGGGAGTGAATATGAGATTTGGAGCAGCATGATGAAGAGTTTGTTTGTGTCCCAAGATCTTTGGGACATGGTGGACAGGGGCTATATAGAAGAAGAGCTGACGGTTGAGGTTTTAAGAGAAGTTCGAAAGAGGGATGCCACGGCTTTGCTTTTTATCCAGCAAGCTATTGGTAAATCCGTTTTCTCTTGCATTGCTGGTGCCAACAAGTCGAAAGAAGCTTGGGATGCACTGCAAAAGAAGTACCAAGGAGATGTAAAAGAACTGAATCGACAGAATTCTGTGGGTGAATCATCGGTTTTGTCTTGCCCTGCTGATGCAATTGAACGTAGAGAAGCTTGGAATGTAGAAATGGAATCTCGAGGTTATACAGATGAACCAAATCAAAAGAAGGCTGTGGATGAATTGGTTTTGTCTTATGCTGCTGTTGCAACTGATCCCGAAGATGATTGGCCTTGGGATGCACCAGAACAGGGCTTTAAGGAATGGTGCAGTGAAAATCCCGATAGTGGATGTGGTGGAGGCAGAGATGATTCAGATTGGCACTTTAAAATGAATCATTCTAATAATAGCACTCCTGTGGCTGAAAGTTCTTTCCATAGCAAGCTAAAGCTCTCTGAAGATAGAATTGGGAAAGAGTCTGGAGATATCAAGAACAACAATTGTGGCTCTAAGAAAGGCTCTAGAGGAATCTCCAATCGTGGAGGTCGAGGAGGTCGAGGAGGCAAAAACTGTGGACACTTTAACAACAATCAGGGAGGTCGTGGAGGCCAAGGCCGTGGTCACATTAACAACAACCGGGGAGGTCGTGGAGGCAAAGGCCGTGGGCACATTGACAACAAACGGGGAGGTCATCGAGGACACTCTAACAACAATCAGGGAGGTCGTGGTCGTGGAGGGCTAGATGATGGATGCTTTAGCAGCAACAAGGGCCATAGTGGAGGGATAGACAATGGACATTTTAACAACGGTTCTGAAGCTACTGATTATAATAGTAAAAATGCAAAATCTGAATCGGCTTCTTCCTGCACTACTAATGCAACCGAAACAAAAGAAGCTTTGGATGCACATGCACTACAACAAGGACTCCAAGCTAATACTCAGGTAATTCCTTTGCCTAAGAAATATTACAATATTATTGTGGCTAAAGATTAGAACTTTGATGGCACAGGTTCATGCTCAGCCTCAAGCTGGGAATCCCAATGGTGGAGAGGGCCAGTACCTGACAACGCTTCTAGTATGTGATCTCGATGTGAGCGTCACGGATCTGCAGCTGTTGGGCATCTTCATCCCCTATGGGCAAGTCGTCTCATCCAGTCTTTTCAGGGACGTGGCTACCCACTGCTCTCTTGGTTATGGTTACGTGACTTATGGCAACCCTCAAGATGCTGATAGAGCGTTGAAGGAGTTGAACTTCACTTTTTTGAATGGAAAGCCCATACAAATAATGTATTTCCAACCAGACTCCACCGAACACGAGAGTGGAGGCTTTAACAGCAAGAAGAGCGATTATGGAGGCACAGATGGTGGATGCTCCGATAACAAGGATTCTAAGCTTAGTGGTTATAATAGTAAGAATCCCAATTTTGAATCAGTTTCTTCTTGGAGTACTAATGCAACTGAATCAAGAGAAGCTTCAGATGCAACACAACAGGGACACCGAGCTAATACTGAGGTAATTCCTGTGAAGTTCTTGATTATTACTGGTCTAGTTTGATTGAGATTGTCAATCAAATGAAAAGAATATGGTGAAGACTTAAACTAAACAAAAGGTGGTTGAAAAAATTCCTTCAAGTTTGGGCGTTTGGCTAAGAAATATATTAGAAGATTGACCAAATGATTTAAGTCCGAAAAGTGTGAATGAATTGCTAGATAATCTCTTGCTAAAAATTATTGTTCTGCTAGTAAAAAAGGAGAGAGGGAAGTGAAAAAATGTAAAAATTATTGGAAATCTAAATTTGCTAGGATTTGAATTTGATGGCACAGGTTAAAGCTCATCCTCAAGTTGAGAATCCCAGTGGTGGAAGCATATTGATCGAGAATTTGGACGAGGCAATTGATGACAGGGCATTGCATGCTATATTTTCTGCATTTGGAAACATTCTTTCCTGCAAGGTGGAAACATATGCCTCTGGTCGGTCCAAGGGGTATGGACATATTGAATATGACAGCAAGGAAGCTGCACAGGAGGCTATTGAGAAGGTGAATGGCACGCTGTTGAACCACAATAAAGTGTATGTAGGACCTTTCGTCAGCAATCAAGAAAGAGCGAAGGCAAGGGGAATGACTAAAGTCTATGTGGCGAACTTATCTGAATCTACAACCAAAGAGGATCTTAGGGAAGTTTTTGGCTGTTTAGGAACAATAGCTAGCACTGTAGTTGCGAGAGATGAAGATGGAAAATCGAAGGGTTTTGGATTTGTGGACTTTAAGGATCCCGAAAATGCTTCTTGGAGTATAGATGTGCTTAATGGCCACAAATTTGATAACAAAAAGTGGTGTGTGAGAAGATTTCAGAAGAAAAGTGTTAAAAGAGCTAAGAATAAATCTGTGGATGAATCTGTTCCGTCGTCCACTGCTAATGCATCCAAATCAAAAAAAGCTGGGAAAGCGGTTTCTGAGAAGAAAATTATTCAAAAACCTCAGAATAAATCTGTGGTTGAATCTGTTCCTTCTTCCACTGCTAATGAAACTGAGTCAAAGAAAGCTGTGGAAGCAGTACAGAAGGGATACAGAGCTAATACCAGAGTACTCTATGTGGACGATAAGGGGGTCGCCCATTTCAAGCTCAAAAGTCCATGATTTCGTAGCAAGAAAGAACGGTTCTTGATTTGATATGATGTTGCAACTGTATAGGTGAATATGCAAAAGCTTGAAATTCTGTTTAGTGCATTTACGTTGGATAATTAGGTTATGATAACAACTTATCTAGTTACTTATATTGTGTTTGAGACTTTGAGTATTGCTCTTTAGTCTCTTTGCAGGGCTTTTCTGCAGTTTTTATTGGTCTGCTAAGGATCAGATTATCTTTTTTTTTTTTTTTTTTTTTAGCGATCAGAAAAACCCGCAACCACTACTCAAGGGTGTGCGGTGTGCACTATGTAAATCCTGCCGTCTCAAATGGTTATTAAGTTAACAGCTTGACCAACTTAATTGAGATTGTCCCCTCCATCATCTTTTTTGTGTTGAGCTTTGGATGTCTTTCTAACATCAGTGTCGATGACAATCACATGACTTTTGTATCATATGTATATATTTTAACTATACAAAACTAATGATAAAATATTTTGAAAATACTGTTGAATAAAGTGATAAATTAAATGCTACTATTTGAAAGTTAAACCTATAAAAGTGAACTATTTTATTAGATCAAAATAAACAAATACTTATCCGCTATAAATGATACACTTCTGATTTCGTTGCGCAACGCACAACAAATTAGACAGTTATGCTCACAAATAAGTGTAATTAGCTTGAATGGCTGCAAAGTTTACATGTCAGCGCTTTTGACATCTGCTTAATTAGTTTTACTCCTATATCTCAGAACTATTTAGCTCATAGTTTAGCTTCTACTACTTTTAATCATACTACGGCTATGTATTGGGACACTGTCCCTCTGACTCTATTTCGACTTATTTCTAATATAACCACATTGATTGCTTTCAAAAATTAATAATTATTATGCCAATTGTTATGGAAGACATGCAGAGGAGAGATTTATGCATGATCATTGGTAGAGAATAAAAAGATACCACCAACATAACTAAGCCACAGCATCAGCAAGACGGTTACGCAAAACAGCTACCAAATCACCAAGTGCCAAACTAGACAAGGGGACATATATAAACACCAAGTTAATGGCAGAGACACCATATTTTGTTTCTCGAGTGCTAAGCATGTCCCAATAGTGTGCTAAATGATTTTGAAGGATAGGAATTGCAAGCTGTTCAACAAGCTATAAATCAATAGATATAAGGCTAGGAATTGCTACAATAATTATTGTAACCCCACAAAAGCTATAAATCAATAGATACATCCACAATTCAATCACCACATAATATATCTAGCAAGAAATATCTTCAATGAGGACAAACTTCAACGAAAAGTTCTAAGAAATTTTGACCCTGATGTAACTAATAACAAGAAAGCATTGCTAGTTTTCATAATTAATTTGTAGTCCAAACATTTGGCCATTTTATAATTACTACATAAAAAAAAGCTTTGGTAAAGATCATAAATCTCTGCTATTAGAAATAAAGTATATAAAATTCAATATAATGATCATTATTCTTTTTCCAACCTGTTGATTACACCTATATGATCCTACGTCCAACATGCCTGCCTTGTGCCGTACAGTTGTATAATTAAGTTGCATAACAAGTTTTATACTAGAAAGACCACCTGAAAAAGGTTTCAGTATAAATAACAGAGATATTTTTTAAAATGGGTTCAATCATTTTTTTTTAAAGATAAAACGAGATATCATTAATTAAAATCCAAGCTCAAAACATGAGCAAATTTACAATGGGTTCAATAATCAAATTTACAAATTCTTTATTATTTTCCTTATCTTGATATAATACACTCTTACTTTAAAAAATAATCTCACTTTCGTATTTTATTACAAATATAATTATAAAATAACAAATAAATAATTTTAAAAATAAAATAAAGACAAAAAAATGTCATGTGACAGTCTTTTGTATACTTGTTGGTGACAGTCTGTCACATGACATTTTTAAAAATTCTTTATTTGTCATGTGACGGTCTTTTGTGACATTTTTTTTTGTCTGGTGAGCACACTCATGTGTCGGTACCTCGGCTTCTTAATAAACTAAATTAAAAATAAAAATAAAAATCACATCTGAAAAAAAGTTTGAAGAAGTCAAATTGCAATAAGAGTTCTACTATATAGACTTTCAAAATTTTACTCTCTTATTTATACTCCCTAAGTTAGCAAAATAGGATTGGTTATTTTCATTATATGAGGCCACAAAAAAATGTCTACACCAAGAGTATGTGAGAGGGAGTACAAATTGAGAATTTAAAATGAGAGTACACCAAATATTTTCGGATAGCATTATCAACTTGGGCCACTTGGCAGATTATTGTGTGGACCGGTGCGGTGTGGATCATAATAATAAAAATTACATTTTTAACATATTAAATTATATTATTCGTGTATTGAATGTACAATATACAAAATAATATGCTTTTAGTACTCAAATAATATATTTTCTCAGAATAAAATGTAGATTTTTAATATACTAAAAATACATTATTTATGTATTGAATGTATATTATTTGATAGTATGGTCCACACAATAATAATTGTATCAAACTTGCCCTCGGCTAACGTTCTTCATTTATTCTCAACCTCTCAATCCCAGCAAGGCTGTCACTATAAATAACAGAGATATTATTGTATGTATATCAACTTGCACTGGGCTAACATTCTCCTCAGATCAACCTCCCAATCCCAGCAAGGCTCTTCAGGTATGCATAAAAAGTAGTCATTTTAATTATATACTTAGCTTCCACACTCCGCTCTATTCCTTAACTAGGTATAAATCTTGCTAAATTCTACCAAACGAATTGAATATACTAACACCTATATCTATCTAACTAAAATTCTTTAATTCAAGGAATTTTGAACGTTTATTTTAACTTAATTTTGTCTCTGGCATATTTAAAGAATTAATTTCACTTTTGGTCCACGACTTTTGAGCTTCTATCACTTTTACAGCACGTTTGGTTCATGTAATGAATTTGGAGGGAATAAGAATGCTATTCCACAGGGAATGGAATAGGTAAGGAATAGAATAGGAATTGTATTCTGTTGTTTTGTTGGCTGAAGGAATAAACTTTAGTAATTGTATTCCCGTGTTTGGTTGGTTAAAGGAATAGAAATTGAATAGGTTTTAAAGACATAAATACCTTTATACAAAATAATAATAATAATAATAATAATAATAATAATAATAATAATGAATATGATTATGATATACTGAATATATATATATATATATATATATATATATATATATATATATTTATTTATTTATTTATTTATTTATATATTTATTTATTTATATTTATATTTATATATATGCATCTGTGTGTGTGAGAGAGAGAATAACAACAACAACAACAATAATAATAATAATAATAATAATAATAAATATTTATATTTATATTATACAAATAAATATTTATATTTATATTTATTTTCCCACTTATCCCACATTGGTTGGAGAAGTAAAGAATGGAGTCTTGAGGCTCCTATAAAAGGAGCATCAAGGCTCCATAATTTCAATTCCAATGCTCATCCGCTAGGCAAGCTTGCAATGCCCATCCGCTAGGCATGCAGATGGGCAGACTACTTAATTTAGGAGCCAAGGCTCCATAATTAAGGAGTCTTATATAGTTAATTTTTTTTTATTCCAAAGAATGTTATTCCATTCCTGACCTATTCCATGAACCAAACATGCCATTAATGTACAATTTTAAAATTTTTTAATTTTGGTGCCTAACTTTGTAGGCGTAATTTTTATCAATTTTGGTCCATTTGGCCAAATTGATGGTGAAATTTTGCTGAATTTTATATTTTTAGGGATAAAATCGTAATCCCATGAAAACATCTTCAATATCTAAACAAAATCACGGTAAAATCATATCTATAGGTGTTTGATCGATGAGAATAATGAAAAAGACGGGCAGAAACTAGACACATATCTATGAAATTTATAGCATCGACGATTAGCAAACACTTCTTTTTCTCTTAATATGATTTTTCTTTTGTTTAGATATTGAATATCTTTTTTTTGGGATGACTATTTTGCCCCTAAAATATAAAATCCGGCAACATTTCACCGTCAATTTGGCCGGAAGAATCAAAACTGATAAAAATAATAAAGTTAGGCACCAAAGTTGAAAAAAAAATTTAAAATTGTGCACCAAAAGTGATAGAACTTCAAAAGTCGTGGGACCAAAAGTGAAATTAATTCTATTTTAAAGAGTTAATTATGAAATGGTCCTCTGACTATAGCGAAATTATCAACTTGGTCCTTGACTATTATTTTTGACCAATTAAGTCCCCACAACTTTAAAAATCGTAACCAATTTGGTCCTCCGTTAAGGTTATGTTAACTTGAGACCAAATTGGTAATTTCACTATAGTTAAAGGACCATTTTGGTAATTAACTTTTGAATTAATTTCACTTTTGGTCCCATGATTTTTGAGGTCTTATCACTTTTGGTGCACAACATTAAATTTTTTCAATTTTGATATCTAACTTTGTTATTTTTATCAGTTTTGGTTAAGCCAAGTTGACGATGAAATGTTGCCGGATTTTATATTTTAGGGACAAAATCATCATCTCAAGAAAATATCTTCAATATCTAAACAAAAGAAAAATCATATTAAGAGAAAAAGAAGAGTTTGCCAATCGGCGACGTTATAAATCTCATAGATCTATGGCTAGTTCTGCCCGTATTCCCCATTAGTCTCATCAATCAAACACGTATAGATATGATTTTACAGTGGTTGTGTTTAGATATTGAAGACGTTTTCTAGAGATCAAGATTTTACCCCTAAAAATATAAAATTCGACAATATTTTGTTGTCAATTTGATCGAAAAGACCAAAACTGATAAAAATAACAAAGTTAAGCGCCAAAATTGAAAATTTCTAAAGTTAATTACCGAAATGGTCCCTTGACTATAGTGAAATTACCAATTTGGTCCTGAGTTAACAGAACCCTAACGGAAAAACTAACGAAGGACCAAATTGGTTAAGATTTTTAAAATTGAGGGACTTAATTGGTCAAAAAAAATAATCAAGAACCAAATTGATAATTTCGCTATAGTCAAGTGACCATTTTGATAATTAACTCTATTTTAAATTACTTGACCTGACTCCTTGAATTGCAGTGTTGCAAAAATCGGGTCTAGGCGCCGATTAATCGCCGCCTAGGCGCAGGCGGTCGGCCACCTAAGCACCCGCCTAAGCACTCTAGGCGCCAATTAATCGCTCTAGGCGCCCTAGGCGGTCCCCAGGCGCCTAGCAATTTTTTCAACCTTGTTGAATTGTCTCCTAATATTTACTGATGGCATCTTATATTTCAAATCTTCCAAAAGAGTTGGCCATTATGTACTTTTAAAAGAACATCTAATTCAAAATTACAAATTATCCCTGAAAAAAAAACTTGTGACAATCCATGAAATAGATCTAAAAATGCACAAATTATATCATGGACCAGGGTCCACCTTGTAGTGTCTATTTTGTTTTTTTTTTTTTAACATTCAGATAATGTATCTACAGCAAGATTGCAAAAAAGTTAGGCGCCGATTTTTTATTTTTTATTTTTTATTTTTTTATTTAAAAAAAAAATTAAAATTAAAAATTGTGAAATTCACTAATAAAACATAAGGTTCCTCTAGTTTTTTCTTACAAATTATTTACATAAGTGGTTGTAAAATCGTTTTGAATATTGTTGAAACCATCTAAATACATAAAATGTTAAAATTAAGAGCAAAAGAAGCATTTTTTGGAAAAATTAGAGGGCCAAACCCCCTTTGGCCATTTGCAGTGGATAGATCTCGAAAAAATACGCGATTTGAAAAAAAATGTCCAAAACAAACAGCCAAGTCAAAAGTTATGTCCTCCTGAACTTTTCCAACTTTACAACGCAAAATCACCGAACCGGCCGGCTAGACGGTCTAGGCGGCTGCCTAGACCGCCTAACCGGCCGCGGAGGAGGCCGATTCTGGCCTTCCTCACGGCGGCCGGCAGCCGCCTAGCACCTAGGCGCGATTTTGCAACCATGATCTACAGTTAACATATTATGTAACTTCAATTAACTATCTAATAAACTAAAGATACATAATATGTTAACTACATGTACATCATTTGTTAACTGTAAATATATAATCTGGGCTGAGTCCATCATACGTAATTACGTATGATAGACCTTGATCCACAATATAACAATTGTAAAAATGGGTTTGGGACACAAAAATGAATTTAATTTTTACAATATTATCTTTTGATTTAAAAGTGAAAGGTTTTAATTTAGAAGTTATTACTACAAAAGTATTACCGTTTTTTTTTTGGTTTTGTTTTGGGGGTAAAGTAATAGATTTAACTTTATATTTGGTATTTAATTTTTAATCGAAAAGTAATAGTTATTACTTTAAAAACTTTACCTTAAAGGTGGGATGGCAGATGAGTATCTTGACCCTTCTGCGAGTGTTGACCTACTGGCTTCTTTTGGACAGAGTGACACTGGAATGGTATGTAATCTACTCTACAATTACATGTATACGGTATACCTACAAGGATTGTTTCAATGATTTTTATTAGAGTTAATTTATTTTTGTTACTAAATTTATAGGTGAGAATTTATTTTTAGTCATTTTTTTATAATACTTACATAAATCAACCTATATAACTTGGGTATCCCTTGGGGGCTAAACGGGACGGAACGGGCCGGATAAGAGAAATATACAACTTGATCTGCCTAAAAACGTGATAAACGGGTCCAACCCGGCGAGTTTAGCCTGCTCGATAAGCCCGACAGACCAAGGTTTAGGGTTAGGGTCAACCTGACCAAAAAAAAAATAAAAATGATAAGCCTAATAGGGTTTGCTCTAAACCGAGCGGGTTGGCCCGATTGAGATTCCTAATGTACGCAAATTATGCCCTAGAAACGTGTTCACCATGAATGGTGAACACGGGTCCAAACAGCGCTGTTTTTACGTTAAAAAAAAAATTTTGCGGATGTGGTGTTAACGGCGCGCGTTTGGTCAGATTATGAATTTTCTGTTATGAGATTATGAATGTACTGTAAATTCATAATCTCATAATAGAAAATTCATAATCGCATAAAAGAAAAACATTTATTAAATTATGAATTTTTTGTTATGAGATTATGAATTTACTGTAAATTCATAATCTCATAACAGAAAATTCATAATCTCATAACAAAAAATTCATAATTTCATAACAAAAAATTTATGAATGTTGAAGAAGCTTGCGCTACAGAGGAGCAGTCACGCGATTAAAAAAAAAAAAAAAAAAAAAAAAGATGACGGTGCACTAACACCGTTGGGACCGTGTTCACCATGGATGGTGAACACGGTTCCATGGCATAACGATTGCCTAATGTAGGACCTCGATGTTGAGCTCTCTTTCGGGAATCTCATTTTGGAAGATAGACAACTTACCCAAATATTAATAAATCGGGTTTTTATTTGTTCAATGGATGCACCTAATAACATTTTGAAAGAATTGAACTGTTCCATAATGACACTTAATTTGTTTTTCCATATCTCTTTAGTTCTAAGGGAGATCGAGTTCGATCAATTTGTCCACCAACTCTTTTGATGTGTTGGCATATATATTGCAGATGATTATGCTCTATGTCTTGTTCTTGTTCTCACGTCTTACAAAGCTTGTCCTAGACACATTATATAGGTGTCTGAAGACTGAAAAATATGATCAAACAAATTAGAAAGTTGAATCCTGCAAACTAGGATCTTGACTAACTTAAAATGAATTAATCAACAGTAAACAATAATTAATAAATAATAAATCAGAATTATGTAAGTCCAACAATTTCTAAGGTTATGTGTGATAAATCGCAACAAACACTTCTATTGGGCAGTGACTCAAAGAGCTGAGTCTAGCATCCTGCCATTGAAACGTGACGCTGACTACTACACAAGTATAAGTAAATAAAGTTGGACATTCACTACTAACTATAGTACTTGGTACAGTGATACGCAATTAATGAAGTATGCCCTCTTACATGAACAGGATGAGCGATATGAGGTTACTTTGGACATAGACAGCTTAAATGATCAAACGAGCAACAGAGGAATTGATAATGGAAAGGTTTGCATTCTGAATATATTCTCAATTTTTAATTACCTCACTATATCAATGGTGCTAGTGTTCACTGGCAGGAAATAGAAATATCAGGTGCTTATCAAGAATATCCTTGGAAGCGCAACTTCTATAAACCATCTTTGGTATCTATCGGGCCCAAGTACTCTAAAGAAATTGATCAAGTTAAGAACAAGGAGTACAAGAATATGTATATGAAGTCTTTTCTCGAAAGGGCAACGGAACAACCTAAAGAAGAAGTGTATCGGGAATACCTTAAGAATCCAGATATGAAATTGATAGACAATGCCCGAAATTATTACAAGGAAATTGGAATTACGTACCCCCATAATGATGAAGAGTTGATAGAAATGTTGGTGCTTGATGGTTGCTTTGTGGTTGAGTTTGTTCTGAAATGCAAGGAAGGCGGCAATGACGATCCTCGCAATAGCGTTGATGGGAAGAAAGCTCGTGAAGACATGCTTCTATTCGAGAATCAACTTCCTTTTGATGTCCTCTCTGCCATTTATAAGAAAATGATTCGTGATACTGAAGAAGTACCTAGTTTCATAAGATTGGTGAAGTTCGTTTTTGCCTCTTTAGCACCAAAGTTTACCATTAATAACTTTTATGATGACAATAAACCTCAACAACCCATGGATCTACTCCATGTTGTCTACAGTCTTTGTCTTCCAAGAAATGCCCAAACCCTAATTTCAAAGGGTAATGAGGCGAAAGGGAATCACAATATGTGGCTAAGATTAAACCATATGAACAGTGCGACAGAGCTTAAAGGGGTTGGAGTTAGGTTTGACAAGATTGGCCAAGTCTTCAATATGCCAAAGAAATATGAAAACATTCCACCACCAAAGTATCGCGGTGGCAGTAGCTTGTTCGATATAACCTTTCATAATGGGATAATGACCATACCATGCTTTAAAGTCGACAACTACACTGAACTATTCTTCCGAAACATGATTGCCATGGAGCAGCGGTGCAGCGAGAGACTAAACCCCAAATACTTCACAGATTATGCGAGGTTGATGGACCACTTGGTGGACACCAATAGAGACGTTAGTTTGCTCCGCAAGAATGGGATCATTCAAAACCTCTTAGGTGAAGATAGGAAGGTGGCCTATATTTTCAACAACCTCAGTGCCGAGGTAGATACTTCCACCAACTTCTATTTTGCATCGGTGTACAAGGATGTGGATCAGCACTCTCCTGATGACTGTTGTAATTTCAGCAAACCCAAAACTTACTGCCTATGGAAAGTGATTACTACTCTCTTGATCGCTATCCCGTTGTTGATTTTGGCAGTTCGTCCAAGTAAAGTTCAGATCAAGATTAGTCACTAAAATAATATGTACGTACTTGTGTAGTTTCATCAATGTGTACTTCATACTACTTTGTAAAACAAAACTTGAATCCATCTGGGGTCTTAATTAGAATTGAATAATCCCACTTGGGAACCTGTAAAAGTAAGTATAAAATCAGATAGAACCATTCACCGTTAAACTAGCATGTCAAGAAGTATTTGTAGAGAATAAAAAGATTCCACCAACTTAGCCACAGCATCTATCAGCAAGACAGTTACGCAAAACAGATACCAAATCACCAAGAGCCGAACTAGACAAGGGGACATATCTAAACACCAAGTTAATAGCAGAGACAGCATATTTTGTTTCTCTAGTGCTAAGCATGTCCTAATAGTGTGCTAAATGATTTTGAAGGATAGGAATTCCAAGCTGTTCAACAAGCTATAAATCAATAGATCAATAGATACAAGGCTAGGAATTGCTACAATAATTATTGTAACCCCACAAAAGCTATAAATCAATAGATACATCGACAATTCAATCACCACATAATATATCTAGCAAGAAATATCTTCAATGAGGACAAACTTCAGCGAAAAGTTCTAAGAAATTTTGACCCTGATGTAACTAATAACAAGAAAGCATTGCTAGTTTTCATAATTAATTTGTAGTGCAGACATTGTGGCCATTTTATAATTACTACATAAAAAAGCTTTGGTAAAGATCATAAATCTCTGCTATTAGAAATAAAGTACATAAAATTCAATCATCACTATTGTTTTTCCAACCTGTTGATTACACCTATTGATCCTACTTCCAACATGCCTGCCTTGTGCTGTATAAGTTACATAACAAGTTTTATACTAGAAAGACCACCTGAAAAAGGCTTCAGTATAAATGTATAATTAACTTCCATGATCAAGTTGAGAAGGCATACCATTTCATATCCATGAAATCTGCATCTTCATGCAATGGATCCCACTTCGAAAGCTCCAATCTGGTCTTCTAGTTCCTCATGAACATCTAACATGAAACAAAGTCGCGAAGGTTTTGCATAAAGATGTACTTTTCACCAGCATCATAGGCAGCTAAAGAATTTTCCAAAGTAGTCACATTTGACAATGAAAAAGCCAAATTTTCTTCAGTCTTGGATAAGGATGTCACAGTCCGGCCATAAGATTCCTTAAGCCTACACACATTCTCATGAAAAACTTTCTTGGCAATCTCAGCTTGCTGTGAAAATCCAAACTTTATCCTCTTCCTCACCTGCTTTTCTTCCCACATTTTATCCTCTTCATCCTCTTTATCCTTCTGCACTGCCTTATCCTCATAATCCTCAAAGACTCCCCTCTTTCCACTATCAATTTTTTCCCCAAAAAAACAACCAATTCTCAATTGAAACTCTGGCTCATCCTCATCACTCAAACCATCAGCTTCCCCATGATTACTTCCTCCATCTAATACAATATATTCATCTTGCCTGAGTCTCTCCCGCTTCGCTCTTATGGCATCTATCATTGCCTGGTCTGGTATCTCTGGCCCAATATCACCAGTTTCCCTCGCTTCATCATCTTCACTATCACGTCCCTTTTCCATCTTCAATACAATTACAGGCTCCATTGACTCGGGCTGAGTAGGGCGGGAACCAGAAGCTAGGGTTTTGGTGTTCTTCTGGAGCTCAAGGAGAGCTTCTTTGGTGTAGGTACCAGCTTGGGGCTGCACATTGGAGGGGAGAGAAGGCGCTACGCCACTTCTCCCTTTTACTGAGGACAGCTTGTGAGAAGAGGGTCTAGAAGGGCGAGTGAAAGGCGAATCTTCGGACTCTTCGTCTTCTGCAAAGCTAAGGAGGCTCTTCGGAGCTAGCGTTGAAGATCTTTTCCGCTTGCCGGAACTGGCGACGGGTTTGGCTTGGGATTGTGTGGAGTTGCCATTAGGTGCGATGAACGCCGGCGTTTCATCTCCGTCATCGTCGTCTCCGCCGCGGCGGCGGAAATTTCTGGCTTTTCCGCTCATGTCGTTGGATGTTGATTTTATGAGTTTTGGACAATGGAAAAAACTTAGAGAGAGAATAAATATTTTTGTATTGCTCAAATTGCCTTTTGAATAGTGAAGATTGCCCCTTCTTCCCTTAGGGTTCTATTTATACATAATTTTAGCCTAGTCCTACACAAATTAAGAATCTTAGATTGCTTCATATTGGGAGTTATTATTACATTAGAAATAAGAGAAAATATATATATATATATATATATTTTTTTTTTAAAGAAAGAAACTATAAAAAATATTATTTTTAGTTTTTCAATTATAATGTATGTATTAATCTTGATCCTTAACTATTAAAATTTTCAAATTAAGTGCACGACTATTCAATCTGTATCACATTTAGTTCTTAACTATTAAAAATTTCAAATTAGGTACATAACTATTCATTTTGTATCATATTTGGTCCTGCTATTAAATTTTCTGACCAAATTTTCAACCAAAATCACCGATGACCGACTAATTTATTTAATTTTTATTTTAAAATTATTTTAATAATTTTAAATTAAAATCTTAAAAATAAAATATATATATATATATATATATATATATATATATATATATATATATATATATATATATATATATATATATATATAAACGGCCATCCCCCAACCCTCCTCCTCCGTCTCGGACGAAGACGAAGGAAGAAGGGGTGAGGGGCGGGGGGACGAAGAAGGAGGGTGAGGGGTGATTGACCTTTTTTTTATTAATTTTATTTTAAAGTTTTTAATTTAAAAATTATTAAAATAATTTTAAAATATAAATTAAATAAATTACTCGGTTGCCGGTGACTTTGGCCGAAAAATTTAACGACAGGACTAAATGTAATACAAATTGAATAATCATGCACTTAATTTGAAAATCTTAATAGTCAAGGACCAAATGTGATATAAATTGAATAGTCCGCCCGGAAGAAAGCGGGAAGAAGAAAAACAAATAAAAGAGAAAATTGAAATAAATTTAAAAGGATCAAAATACCCTTCTAATTATAACATATTATTTTTTCGGTTGGAATTCTGGTAATATGTGGCCGGAAAATTAGACCAGATGACCAAAAGTGATAATAGTTAGAAAGTCATGCACCTAATTAGAGAATGAGAAAATCTCAATTTTGGTCCTATGACTATAGGGGTCTTGTTAATTTCAGTCCCTGACTTTCTAAAGTGTCTATTTAGTACCTTAACTATGTCATTTTTGTCAATTTTGGTCACTCCAGCCAAATTGCTAACCAAATTTCGTCGAAAAACTTTTATAGTTAAAATAATGAGGGTATTTTAGTCTTTTTGCATCTCTTTTATTTCTCCCCCATTTCTTCACCGGATTTTGTTTCAAATTTCGCTAGAGAAGACATACCGGCATCGATTTCTGGTATCCCGGCGTCAAATCACAAGAAAAAAGAGGAAGAAATAGTGGAAATTCAAGGTTTTTATAGTGAAATTTTGTGTAATACGTGAAGGGTTTTTGGTTTATTAACTCTACAAGCAAGCTATCGGTGACTTTATTTGCTGTGACGATGGGGGGTGAGATGGAATCGACCTCGAACGACGCCGTAGCGAAAGACCCATTCATCGAGCTATTGTGCATGTAGCCTGGGCTTGGACCCATCGTCATCTTCTCCGACAAGAGCGGGGTGGTTGCTTCGTCGTCGACAACCGACAAAGCACTAAACTCCAGACCATCGAAGAAGTCGGAGTCAACGGAAACGCTGCGAAAATGGGTCGCCGACTTATGGTCAAGTTGGCCGGATGCATGGCAATGTCGGCAAGGGCGTAGTGGTTGAAGTCTCCTACGACGGCGTCGAGCATGATATCATCGTCCAAGTCCGCGAACCAGAAAAAGGTCTCGAACTGGGTCCGACGATGCTCGGGTCGCGATTGGACCCTCTAGAGAATCGACGCTGGTGAGTGTCTTTTCCAGCAAAATTTGCAGTAGATCCAGCGAAAAATGGGGGAGAAAGAAATGAGATGCAAAAAGACTAAAATGCCCTCATTATTTTAACTATAAAAATTTTTCGGCGAAATTTGACCGACAATTTGGCCGGAGTCACCAAAATTGACAAAAATTGCATCGTCAAGGTATTAAATTGACACTTTTGAAAGTCGGGAATTGAAATTAACAAGACCCCTATAGTCATAGGATCAAAATTGAAATTTCCTCTTTGAGAAAAGCAATAGTCAAGGACCAAAAGTGCTTCAGCTATGATAGTCAAGGGACCAAAAGTGATATTTACTCATTTGAAAATTTTAAAAGTTAAGGACCAAAATTAATACATGTATTGTAGTCGAGGGACTAAAAAAGATATTTTATTTTAGAAATAATAAACACTAGTCTTATTACATTAGAAATAATGAGTTCAATCCTTTTTACATTATGAATAATAAGTTCACTCATTATTAAACTCCTAAGTTGCTCCGTGCTGTGCATCAGGCTTCCTTGATTCAGTTACTTTCATGGGTCAATCCGTGTGGTCCAAGCCTAGTACTCCATCCATCAATTGTTATGCCGTGGAACCGTGTCTACCTTGTTCTATGTTCATAATTACTGAACTCTATGTTCATAATTATAAAACCCTATGTTCCTAATTTTTGAACTTCGTATTCACAATTATTGAACTCTATATTCATAATTACTGAACTCTATATTCATAAATTTTTAACTTCATATTCACAATTATTGAACTCTATATTTACAATTACAGAGCTCTATGTTCATAATTATAATTTTATGTTCATAATTTTTGAACTCTATATTCACATTTATAACAATTTTGAAACCTTGTCTACCTTGCAAGATGGACACCGTTCCATAGCATAATTAATTTGCCGTCATGCATCACATACAATAGGAACTAGAGATTCTAAATTGCTTGAACACTTGATTGCACTCTTGTATGCTTTACTTAAAAATGACTAGCACCTCATTCATCTTTGAACCGTTGTATTTATAGACACATTTAAATTTGTCTATTAAAGGAAAACAAATTTTAAATAATCTTTATCCAATGTGCAACAACCATCGATTTTATAGTAGGTTGCACTTCAATAACTCGGAGAGCCGAGTCTAGTATCCTCCCATCGAAACGTAACATTAACTGCTACGCAAGTATAAGGAAATAAAATTGTACATTCACTACTAATTATAGTGTTTAGTGTAATAGTAAGCGCTTAATTCTACCAGAAGTATACCCCTTATAATATATCACTTACATGAACATGAACATGAACATGAACACAGGGGCAGGAGGAGCGATATGAGGTTGCTTTGGACATAGGCAACTTAAATGATCAAACGAGCAACAGAGGAATTAATAATGGAAAGGTTTGCATTTTGAATCTATTCTTCAAGGACATCTAGATCTAATTGAATTGATATGTAATTCAAAGATAAAAAAACGAAAAGAATATATGAAAGACTACTAGAACTTGAATGAACATATAACAGAAACAAATTAAAGCGGCGGAGGTTTTGCAGAAAGATGTAGTTTTCAGCAGCAGCAGCTAAAGAATTTTGCAAAGTAGTGACATTTGACAATGAAGAAGACAAATTTTCTTCAATCTTGGATAAGGATGCCACAGTCCGGGCATGGGATTCCTTAAGCCTACATAGATTCTCATGCAAAGCTTTCTTGGCAAGCTCAGCTTGCTGTGAAATTGAGATATTAGCATTTGAACCATTTTCGGCTTCTTCGTCATTATCTGCAAAGCTAAGGAGGCTCTTGGGAGCTAGCGTTGAAGATTTTTCCGGCTCGCCGGAACTGGCGGCGGGTTTGGCTTGGGATTGTGTGGAGTTGCCATTAGCTGCGATGACCGCCGGCGTTTCATCTCCGTCGTCTCCGCCGCGGCGGCGGAAATTTCTGGCTTTTCCGCTCATGTCGCTTGGATGTTGGTTGAATGAGTTTTGGATATTACCAATACTATCGTTACAATAATTAGTATATGTGAAAAATATAGAAATAATATGCAGAGAATTTAGAAAGAAAATTAATATTTTTGTATTATTAAGAATTGTCTACAAATAATGAAGATTGCCCCTTCTTTCTACGAGATCTATTTATACATATTTTAGACTTAAAATTTTACGAGAAATAAAAATCTTAGATTGTTTCATATTAGGAATTATTGTTACATTAGGAATAATAAATACTATTCCTAAGATTAGGAATACTACTATTACATTAGGAATATTAATGAGCCAAATCGTTATTACATTAGAAATAATGAACACATTCCTTATTACATTATGAATAATAAGCTTAATCCAATTCCTAAGCTACTCGTATTGGGTATTCTTCTTGAACTTTCTTGATGTGTCTTAGGCCAATCCGTGTGACCTAGGCCTAGTACGATGTCCATCACATGCAATAAACTTAGAGATTCTCTAAGTTCTTTGATTTTACACATAATAGCATCATAAAAAACTAAAGAACTTTATTCCTAACATACAGTAATTATTATATAATTAATATATTATTATTATTATAGACTATACTCATATCTTTAAATGTCATTTTACACGTTATATTATTGGCTGGTCAAATTAATTGCTAATTGTCAAATATGGAGTAAGACAAAAAAAAAATTAATGGAAATATTTGAGGGCAAATTTTCAATAATTCATACTATTGCACGCCTTACAATGCTGATTTGTCCTATGTTGTCAATCGGTTGTGCCAGTTCATGCATTCGCCTATAGTTGAGCATTGGGGGCTGCTCAACCGTATGTTGCATTATGCGAAGGGTACGCTACACTATGGGTTACGGCTGGCTCTTTCGTTGTCCACTGACTTGCATATGCTCTCGGATTCCGACTGGGCTAGTTGTTCTGTTGATAGAAAGTCCACCAGTGGTTTTGCTATTTACTTTATTTGGTTCTAATTTGGTTTCGTGAGTTTACCAGAAGTAGAGGACTGTTGCTTGTCTGTCCACTGAGGCTGAGTATAAGGTGATTGAGACATTTCTGCTGAGGTAACTTGGATTGTATCTTTATTGCGTGAAATTTGTTTCCCTCCTAGCAGTGCTCCTCGTTTGTGGTATGATAATTTAGGTGCTACGTATCTCTGTGCTAATATAATCTTGTCTTTTATGTACAGACTAAGCACGTAGAAATTGATTTTCACTTTATGTGTGACAAGGTAGTCTCTGGGGAACTACATGTTAATTTCATATCTACAAAGGAACATATTGCAGACATATTCACCAAACCATTACCAGGTCCGCGATTTGAATTTATGCGTGACAAGTTCAATATTGTGTCTCTCCAACCTTGTGCTTGAGGGGATGTATTAAGACTCTAGGAGTTATACTTTTATTATATCTCTTGTTGTAGTGTAGTATTTATATTCTCCGTATAGTTATGTTACAGTTTGATTCTTAATGCAATTTCTCAGTTTCCCACTCTTATCCATCTGTTGTTGCATTTTTTTTCCTGCTGTCTTGTGCATTACTTTCTGTGCGACAAATAATTTGTTAATTAATAGATAATAAGTGCCGGCGAAAAATCATTTTTTTAAAGGTTATAATAAAATTAATATAGTTAAAGACTATGCTTGAAGATAATAAAGTTGTCTTCATGTCATTTTTATAGTGTTTATTGACGGAGCTCTCATGGTTGACGTCACACAAACAACTTGGTAAACCATATGAACTTGGAATTTGTCACTATAAGTAACAGAGAGTCGAGAGATATTATTATCAACTTGCACTCCGATAACATTAACCTCAATCTCCCAATCCCAGCAAGGCTCTTCAGATAATATCAGATCAGGTATGCATAAAAAGTTGTCATTTATATTATTTTCTCCAAACTCGGCTCTAGTCCAATTGTTATACAGTGGATCTTGGTTCATACAGTGTTGTGTGGACCATAACTGTTGAATGAAAGTGTAGTAGAATTAAAATGATATTTTAATGTTGTTATAATGAAACTAGTGTGTGGAAAATGAAACTAAAAAACAGAGTTCATTCAATAACGTATATTGTCAAATGAAATTATAGTATAATTAAAATGAACCTTTAGTATTACTATAATGAAAAGTGTGTGGAAAAAAAGAAACTAAAATTCAGAGCCATACAATAACATATATTGTCAAATGAATCTGAAGTTTAATTAAAATAATATTTCAGTATTATTATAATTAAATTAGTGTGTGTCAAAAATGAAACTAAAAAAAATAAAACTCATGCAATAAAATTGATATGTTTTTCTTTAAATATGTTATTCCCTACATATTTACAAGTATTTAGTTTTTAATTGAAAAGTTATTGCTTTAAAAGTATTACGCTTGGCTAAAAAGTTATAAGTTATTTATTTATTTATTATTATTTGTTATATGTGATATTTTGACATTTTCAATTAAAAAATAATAATAATGGAATAAATTGACTGCA
This sequence comes from Ipomoea nil, assembly GCF_001879475.1. NCBI lineage: Eukaryota > Viridiplantae > Streptophyta > Magnoliopsida > Solanales > Convolvulaceae > Ipomoea > Ipomoea nil. The sequence continues at coordinate 5,741,163 of NW_017619273.1, read as the reverse complement.
CCCCTAGTATGTATGAATCAATAAAATAGTGAGGAAAAATATTGTAATGATATTTCATTCATAGATGTTATAATATTACACAGAATGCTTTGTAGTGATTTGGACAAGATTATCGCAAATTATGCTGTGGACTTGTGTTCACAATGCATCGTGGACACGAGTCCAAAACGACGTCGTTTTCAGGAAAAACGCGACATTTCAGTTAAAAAATAAATTATTATGTCTCGTCGTTACTCGTTAACGGTGTTAACGGCGTTATTCGTTTGTGGAATTATGAATGTACCGTTATGAAATTATGAATGTACAGTTATGAAATTATGAATGTAAGTTATGAAATTATGAACACAAAGCTCTGACATCATGAACTTACAATTATGAACATATAGTGATAAAATTATGAACATAGAGCTCTAAAATTGTGAACATAGAGCTTCGAAAATTATGAATTTACAGTTATTGAATTATGAATGTACAGTTACGAAATTATGAATGTACAGTTATGGAATTATGAATGTACAGTTATGCAATTATGAATGTACAGTTATGGAATTATGAACACAGAGCTCTGGCATTATGAACTTACAATTATGAACATAGTAATAAAATTATGAACATATGCTCCTATAACAAAGCGGTCTGAAATTTAAAAAAAAATGGTGGAAGATAGCGATGCCACTAACGGCACCGTTACCGTGTCCGCAATGCATGCTGGACACGGGTCCATAGCATAACGATTACAAGATTGTCTAGCCTTAGGATAGGGCCCATTTATAAAAGGAAAACACAACAGACTATCTAAAATCTTGGTGGGCTGCGGGATCGCGTCGAAGCCCACGCGGTGGGCCGCAAGAACAGATATAAACCCACCATTTCAGACCCGGAGATGGATTCTGGGATGGTAATCGCTAGCCGGCCGGGGCTGACTTTAGAGGCTAGCCCCGGGTCTCCAATCTTGGGTCCGAGTCACCAATTTGATCATTCAAATCGTCTGTTTTGCAATTATTATACCGTGGACCTTGGTCCTATACGATGTCGTTTTGAACTTTAATTTTAATGGAAAACGTTTGTTGTTCAGTTTGCGTTACAAAGATTTTTTTTTTTTTTTTTTTTTTTTTTTACTGTAAAGTATGTGTATGTATATCGTGGTGTGCGTTTCTGTACATTATGTTATAAAATTTTGTATCTTAAGCGTAAAGATTCTTTACATGAAATTGATTAGTCGTTGTATAACGTAACACAAAACATATTGTATGTCTTATTTTACGAATTTATTTCTTGTATTATGCAATTATGTGTCTATATGACATAAATTATTTACATAAATCAGATATGAGAATAAGTCAAATTGAAAACATGTGTATGTATATCATGTTATGCGCCTTTTTGTACATCATGTTACGAAATTCTGTATCTTAAGCGTAAAGATTTTGTACATGAAATTGATTATTAGTTGTATAACACAAAACATATTATGTGTCTTATTTTACGAATTTATGTCTTGTATTATGCAATTATGTGCCTATATGACATAAATTATTTACATAAATCAGATCTGAGAATAAGTAAAATAGAAAATATGTGTATGTATATCGTGTTATGCGTTTTTGTACATCATATTACGAAATTATGTACCTTAAAGTATTACATTTTTTCTTATAAGTAACAAGTACTCTATTCTTGATTAGTATTACATTTGGACATACATATAAATATGACATTTGCATGTTGATCCCACATGACCCGACCCATTCACGAATAAGGATTCGTGAGACCGTCTCATACAAGTATGACTCTATGGTGTTAATTTATTTAAATACCGTGTGTGTGGTGTCGGTATCAGGAATCCCCACCTGTTAACTTATTCTTATACAGTTTTCAGTAACTTATATTCCTATTTTTACTTTAAAGGTGGGATGGCAGATGAGTCTTTTGACCTTTCTATGAGTGTCGACCGACTGGCCCCTTTTGGACTGAGTGACACTGGAAAGGTATGAAATCTACTATACAATTCCATATATACCATGCCTACCAGGATTGCTTCAATGTTTTCTGTTATTTGATTTTAACATAAAAGAAACCTATTCATTTGAGTGATTAATACATTTTTGGAAAAATTGAACTTTTCGTCTCTAAGTTATAAGGTAGTTGTAAAATTCGTTCCTAAGTGTTGTCTTGCTCACTTTTTACTTCTAAGCTATCATTAGCGTTTCACCCCTGAGGGACATTTTGGACCTTCATCAAACACTTGTTTGGATAGACTGATAAATCATTCTATGCCGATCATCCAGGCCCAAGTATCTCATCCAACATCCGGTCCCCCACTTTATTGTGGCTCATGAAGTTAACGACACACGAAAGTAGAAGGTGAATATAACATTAATAGAAAATCCCAGATAACCTAAAAATGTTTGAAAAATTTAATCCCCTTGAAAGCTACCAAAAAATGACTAAAAACAAAGTTTAGAATCTCATATTCCCATTGGTAATTTCATATATTCCCTTGAATCAAACAATGGAATATGGTATAATTACCATACAACATTTTTAAGGTTATGTGCGACAATTCGAAACAAACAGCGGCGGCTCGAAGAGAAGTTCAGTATCTTGCCATTGAAACATGGTGTTAACTGCTACACAAGTATAAAAAATAAATAAATAAAGTAGGACTTGATAATCCTAACAATTAATGAACTATGCTCTCTTATAATATATCACTTACATGAACAGGAGCAGGAGGAGCGATATGAGGTTACTTTGGACATAGGCGACTTAAATGATCAAACGAGCAACAAAGGAATTGATGATGGAAAGGTTTGCATTCTGAATCTATTCTTCGAGGACATCAAGATTATAATTCAAGATTTACATTGTGGTAATTTTACACTTTTTAACAAATAAAAGTTCACAAAGGTAATACTTTTGAATAACATTTTTAAAGTAGTAAAGCATATATTACTATAAAGTCAAAATATCTGGAAATTATGGAATTTTCAACCACTTGAAAGTGATATTAAATCAAATTGAAAGCAAAAAGTGGTCAGAAATAGCAGCAAAGGTTTTTCCGGATACCAAAAGTGGTCGGAAACAAGGCTTTCAACTTGATTTAAGATCACTTTCAGGTGGTCGAAAATTTTAGAATTTCCAGTAGTGTATATTACTTTTAGAAACCTAATTGATCTGTAATTCAAGGATTAAAAACGAAAAGAATAGATGAAAGACTAGAACTTGAATAAATAATCCTTAAAAATAGTATAAATACGTACTTATTGTAAATTTGTAATAGACAAATAAACTAAAAATAAAAATTGCCTAAATAAAATAGGATAGTAAGATATACTTTTAATTACCTCATTAAATAATCAATGGTTCTTGTGTTCACCGACAGGAAATAGAAATATCAGCTGCTTATCAAGAATATCCATTGAAGCGCAACTTCTATAAACCATCTTTGGTATCCATTGGGCCCAAGTACTCTAAAGAAGTTGATCAAGTTAAGGACAAGGAGTACAAGAATATGTATATGAAGTCTTTTCTCGAAAGGGCAACGGAACAACCTGAAGAAGAAGAGTATCGGGAATACCTTAGGAATCCAGATATGAAATTGATGGTCAAAGCCCGAAATTATTACAAGGAAATTGGAATTACCTATCCCCATAACGATGAAGAGTTGGTAGAAATGTTGGTGCTTGATGGTTGCTTTGTGGTTGAGTTTCTTCTGAAATGCAAGGAAGGCGGCAATGGTGATCCTCGCAACAGCGTCGAAGGGAAGAAAGCTCGTGAGGACATGCTTATGTTCGAAAATCAACTCCCTTTTGAGGTCCTCTTTGCCATTTATAAGAAAATGATTGGCGATACTGAAGAAAAAATTCCTAATTTCATAAGACTGGTGAAGTTCGCTTTTGCCTCTTTAGCACCGAAGTTTACCATTAATAACTTTTATGATGACAATAAACCTCAACAACCCATGGATCTACTCCATGTGGTCTACACTCTTTGTCTTCCGAGAAATGCCCAAACCCTAATTTCCCAACCCACAGAAGGGAAAGAAGAAAATGTGTGGCTAAAATTAAACCATATGAACAGTGCCACAGAGCTTAAAGAGGTTGGAGTTAGGTTTGAGAAGATTGGGCAAGTCTTCAATATGCCAAAGAAATATGAAAAAATCCCACCACTGAAATATCGCGGTTGCAATAGCTTGTTTGATATAAGTTTCTATAACGGGGTAATGAGCATACCTTGTTTCAAAGTCGACAACTTCACTGAACTATTCTTTCGAAACATGATCGCCATGGAGCAACGTTGCGAGAGACTAAACCCCAAATACTTCACCGATTATGCGAGGTTGATGGACCACTTGGTGGACACCAATAGAGACGTGAGTTTGCTTCGCAAGAATGGGATCATTCAAAACCTCTTAGGTGAAGATAGGAAGGTGGCCTATATTTTCAACAATCTCAGTGTTGAGGTAGATACTTCCACCAACTTCTATTTTGCATGGGTGTATAGGGATGTGGATGAGCATTGTCGCAATAACTGGTCCTGTTGTTTGAGCCAAACAGGAAGTTATTATTACTCTCGCAATATATGGAAAGTGATTTCTATTATCTTGATTGTTGTCCCCTTGTTGATTTTGGCAGTTCGTCTAATGAAGTAACGACTCTATGTACTTTCATCATGATTTGTGTTTTTGTCCTGAGTTCATCAACGTTGTACACTCATGTACTGTTGTTGTTTGCATTTATCTGATTAAACTCGTTGGGTTTGTGGTTGTATTTTTCTATTATTTTGTACATGGCAAATGACTCTTTAATTTGCAATTCTATCAAGAAATTTACATTTTATTCTCCTTTTTATATGGAAATCACTTTAGCATGCAACATTATTTTTCTACTTTTCAACCCCCTATTTCAAGGTTCTCCAGGCCCAAGAGCATTTCAATAACCCTCTATGACTTCTTAGGAACCTAGTCTCGTATAAATTACAGAACCAGAAATTCACTACAAACAAGAACACTTGATTCACCATCTTCATGCATGTGAAACGCACTATTCTAAAAGTTTTTGATTTCTCTTACTAAGCAACAACATGCAAGAGTAATCAAACCATGCATAACTTTTGAGATACAAGAAAATATCAAATTTCTCAAGTTATTTTTATAAAAATTCAATAAGGCAGTAACTTGATGTTTTTAGTATATAAAAGTTAAAAGTTATTTCTACTCTCCAATACCTTAAGTAAGAATCAGTAGGCAACATATGAAAATTCTATTATATATATATATATATATATATATATATATATATATATATATATATATATATATATATATATATATATAGGGATGCACTCAGGTGCGAATAAGTGTTCAGGAGGGAAATGCGAACGAATCAGCGCGCGACACGTGTCCATATCTAATAACTTAAAAAAAAAATGCGGTGGCATTTTCGTAAATAATTGAACATCGAAGTGCAAGTAAAATCACTTACAAGTGCACCTACTTTCACTTATAAGTGCATGTAATTTTGCCTTGTTAGCATTCACTTTCCGCAAACATTCATGCACTTGGGTGTGCTTATAACTCTATGTGCAACTATTTATAACTATAGGTGCAACTACTTATAACTATAGGTGCACATACTTTCACCTATAAGTGAATGTAATTTTGCCTTGTTAACATTCATTGATCTGAGTTCAGCGGGTAGTAATACCCCTGAAAATCACTCGCAAACATTCATACACCTGGGTGCAACTACTTATAACTATGTGTGCAACTACTTAGAACTATAGGTGCAACTAAGTATTGATGCTTAGTGTAAATTTTTACTTGCACCTATAATACATTTTACATGCACTTGTAATACATTTTACTTGCACTTCGATGTTCAATTATTTACGAAAATGCCACCGCATTTTTTTAAAAAATCAGTGTTTCTCATCCATTAGATCTGGACACGTGGACGGACAGAATCCATTCCTATTTCGTGCCTGGACGAGCCGTTCGCACCCGAGTGCAACTCTATATATATATATATATATATATATATATATATATATATATATATATATATATATATATATATATATCTCGAAAACTTTGAACACCAAAGTTGTAGAAGATCATCTTAGATTTCTATGGATACTTGAATCACTTAAATTGATTTTTTTTTAATGAAAGAGATATTAATAGAAAAATGCAATCAACATGTAGCAAAGCTATATCCATAGACTTGTGAAATTTGTCTAGATCATCCCACGATCATTTCAACTCACTCAGTTCATTTTCACTTCATTAACTTCTCATGACCCCCGAACACATCTTTGTACGTGCCAAGATGCATGACTTCAAAATACTTCAAATCGAACTCTAATTTATTTGATTTTACAATATTGTCTCCAAATGACCTAAATGAAACAAATGAATCAAAAAGACACATATAATTAGCTTCAAATTAGCACAAAATCATATGAAATTAATGTCAAATATGCACATAAGAATAGCAAGAATTGACACTCATCACCTTTATTGTTATTTCCTTAGCTTGTTGCTTAAGGCAATTCATGAATATAATAACAACTACATAAGTCTATTTCCTGAAATATACTATGTAGTTCAACTACTTTCATCAATGTGTAATTTCTAGCCAGTTTCCAGGCTTGAATGTTCTTTTGTATTTATGTATATATTGTAATAACTTGTTGACTCGATCTGTTGTTGCATTTTATTTTTCCTGCTGTCTTGTGCATTAGTTTTTTTTCGACAAATAATTTGTTAATAGATAAAGGCCGGCGAAAAACTATTTTTTTAAAGGTTATTATAAATAAAATTAATATAGACTTTGCTTGAAGATAAAGTTTTCTGATCTTCATGTCATTTTTATAGTGTTTATATATTGATGGAGCTCTCATGGTTGACGTCACACAAACAACTTCGTCAATCATTTGAACTTGAAATTTGTCACTATAAGTAACAGAGAGAGATTATCAACTTGCACTCAGATAACATTAACCTCAACCTCCCAATCCCAGCAAGGCTCTTCAATTCAGTTAAGATCAGATCAGGTATGCATAAAAAGTTGTCATTTATATTATATTCTTCCAAACTCGGCTCTAGTCCAGTTGTTATACAGTGGACCATGGTCCGTACAGCGATGTCTGGACCATAATCATCGAATGAAACTGTAGTAGAATTAAAATGATACTTTAATGTTGTTATAATGAAACTAGCGTGTGGAAATGAAACTAAAAAATAGAGTTCATTCAATAACGTATATTGTCAAATGAAATTATAGTATAATTAAAATGATACTTTAATGTTGCTATAAAGAAACTAGTGTGTATGGAAAATGAAATTAAAATTCAGAGTCATACAATAACATATATTGTCAAATGAATCTGAAACGTAATTAAAATAATATTTCAGCATTATTATAATTAAACTAGCATGTGTCGAAATGAAACTAACAACATAGAACTCATTCAATAATGTTTATTATTACGTGAAACTGTAATATAATTAAAATGATACTTTAGTATTGCTATAATGAGACTAGCGTGTTTGAAAAATGAAACAAAAAAACATAGTTCTCAAATGAAACTAAAGTGTCTACGTGGACCATGGTCCATAGTAAAATTTGCCGTTCTAGTCCTTAACTAGCTATAAATCTTGTTAAATTCTACGAAACTAATTGCATATACTAACATCGATCTAACTAAAAATATTCTTTAATTTCAAGTCTGAATGCTTATTCTAATATAATTTTGCCCATGGCATATTTTTAAATTACTTGACCTAATTCTTTGAATTGCCTGATTGCCTCCTAATATTTACTGATGGCATCTTATATTTCAAATCTTTGAAATGAATTAGCCAGTATATATTTTTAAAGATTATAAATTTAATATTGAATTATGGTGGTATTTTTAAGTTTAACTTTAATTGTTAATAATTTGACTGCATTTTATCATTTATTTACTTTTGATAATAGTTCAAATTTAGGAAGGAAAAAGAGTCTGTAGAGTTTAGGAGGGGAAAAAGCTTATAGAGTTTAGGTACCAAAAAAGGTTTGTAAAGTTTAAATAGGGAAAATAGTTTATAGAGTTTAGACATTTAAAAAAAAAAAAAAAGTTTGTAAAAACAGTTTAGATAAGAAAACAAGTTATTATTTGAGTTTAGGAAGGAAAAAAAAAAAAAAAAAGTTTGTAGGATTAAGGCAAGAAAAATTATCTCTTAAAGTATGAGTTGATAGAGTTTAGGCATAAAATGCCAAGTTTCTTTGAAAGTCTATATATAGAATTGGAGAGATATAGTTAGAGTTGAAGCCTGAGGTTTCAAGTTTCAACTATTTATATTAGAGTATAAAAATTCTACAAAATTCTTAAATTGATAGATGAGAAAATTGTAATTTATGCTCCTTCAAAATATGTCAATTATCAATGTCACTTTTGAATTATTAGTGGTGTAAATGTTGCCCCTCAATTTTCAAAACGATACATATAGTGTCCTCCCGTAGTGTAAATGTTGCCCCTCATTTTTTAAAAGGGTACATATATATTGCCCCTCCCGTACGGTACGAGAGGGACAATATATGTACCATTTTGAAAATTGAGGGGCAACATTTACACCACTAATAATTTAAGGGTGACATTGATAATTGGCATATTATGGAGGGGCATAAATAACAATTTTCCCTTTGATATAGATTATATAAAAGTCAATAATTTTTTTAAAATATCCATAGAGTTAATTACCTAAATGCTCCCTTGACTATAACAAAATTATCAATTTGGTCATTGACTACTTTATTTTGACTAATTAAGTCCCTCAACTTTAAAAATCTTAACCAATTTGATCCTTCGTTTGTTTTACCGTTAGACATCCGTTAACTTAGGACCAAATTGGTAATTTCGCTATAATTAAGGGACTATTTCGATAATTAACTTTTCGGAGGAAATGGTACATGTGATGACCAAAATGGTCCCTTGACTATAACAGTAAATTATCAATTTGGTCCCGAGTTAACGGATGTCTAACGGCAAAAAAAAAAAAAAAAAACAGAAGATCAAACTGGTTAAAATTTTTAAAGTTCAGGGACTTAATTGGTCAAAAAAATAGTCAAAGACCAAATTGATAATTTTATTATAATTAATGGACCATTTCAGTAATTAACTTATATCTATCCATATACTTTAAAAAAAAACTTTTCAAAACTCTGAATCGAATACAAAAATGAACGTTTGGGACTTTTAGAATTTTAATCGAATAACAATGAAATTTTAAAGACCCTTTAAAACTCTAAATTGAATGTCATCCACGAGACTCTTTGGAGATGTATTTAATCATTACTTTCATAGTCTTTAAATTTTTTTTATAAACTTTAAATCTTTAATCGAATAACAATGAAATTTTAAAGGCCCTTTAAAAATCTAAATTGAATGTCATCCATGAGACTCTTAGGAGATGTATTTAATCATTACTTTTATAGTCTTTAAAGTTTAAAGGTATTCAATTCAAAATTTACCTCCAAGCTTTTAGAGAGTATTTAAAAGCCAGGCGGTACTCAATTAAGATTTTTAAAGAGTCTTTAAAAGTTGAGCAGTATTCGATTAAAACTTTTAAAAAGCCTTTAAAAATTGGATGGTATTCAAAAAATTGTGAACTTTTATACGACGTTTTTTTTAGGACTTTTGTATATATTTTCTCCATCAAATATAAATAGTTGAAATCAATCACTCGACCCTAATATATATAGTGAACTTTTATAGGGTCGAACTTTTATCAATCAAAAAATTGTGAACTTTTATACGACGTTTTTTTTAGGACTTTTGTATATATTTTCTCCATCAAATATAAATAGTTGAAATCAATCACTCGACCCTAATCAATCACTCGACCCTAATATATATTTAATCATTACTTTTATAGTCTTTAAAGTTTAAAGGTATTCAATTCAAAATTTACCTCCAAGCTTTTAGAGAGTATTTAAAAGCCAGGCGGTACTCAATTAAGATTTTTAAAGAGTCTTTAAAAGTTGAGCAGTATTCGATTAAAACTTTTAAAAAGCCTTTAAAAATTGGATGGTATTCAAAAAATTGTGAACTTTTATACGACGTTTTTTTTAGGACTTTTGTATATATTTTCTCCATCAAATATATATAGTTTCTACCAACCCTGAATATTTTCTCTCTCTATCTAAAATCTATTTTTTTTCTCCCTGTTTAAACTTTATAAACCTTATACCTAAATTCAATAGATTTTTTTCTTTATTATCATATTTTTTCATGCCTAAACTCTACAAGCGTTTTCTGTCTACTAAACTTTACAAGTTTTTTCTGCCTCCTAAACTTTACAAGTTTTTTCTTCCTCTATAAATTCTATGTATTATGTTTTTCATTATTGTTTGTATCTTCCCAATAGAGGACACTAATAAGTAAAAAACATAGTTTTATTATTATTATTATTATTATTATTATTATTATTATTATTATTATTATCTTCCCACTCGTGGTTCCTTGTCTGTAGTGACAATTTCAAATTTAATTTTAGACTATGGTTTTTTGTCATTTAACTTCTCAGATTATTATTTTTAAACACTTTTAGTCCTCGTGATTTTTTTCTATTTTTAATAAGAGCATTTTTGTCTATTATTTTTTTTTGTTATTTTTCGGGTTTAAAGGTGGGATGGCAGATGAGTCTTTTGACCTATCCATAAGTGTCGACCTACCGGCCCCTAATTTTGGACAGAGTGACACTGGAAAGGTATGAAATCTACTTTACAATTACATATATACCATGCCTAATTGCCTACCAGGATTGCTTCAATGTTCGTTTTTATTTGATTTTAAAATAAAAGAAACTTATTCATTTGAGTGATTAATACATTTTGAAAAAATTACACTTTTCGTTCCTAAATTATAAGGTAATTATAAAATTTGTCACTAAATTTTGATCGTGCTCACTTTTCACCACTAAGCTATCATTGGTGTTTCACTTTTCGTCTTTTTATTAACCTTTAGTATTCACTTTTCGTCTCTAAGTTATACTAAAATTACAAATTTAGTCTCTAATATTTTGTTAGTAAATGGACGAAAAGCTTATCACCGATAATAGCTTAAGGATAAAAAAGTAAGCATAATCAACAATTAGGGACGGACTATACGATTATCGCATAATTTAGGAACGAAAAATACAATTTTCTCTAATTTTCTTTTCTATTTTATGCGTCAATCTACCCCCACCCCCCTAATAATTCTCTAACACTTTGGCAAATGACTCCCACTCTTTTTAGCACCTGCCAAGAAGCGAAAATTGTTATTATTATTACTCTTACTATTATTGCTGTTGTTGTTAGTTTTACGATTATTGGGCTATTTAATTGGCGGGTTAACACTACAGGCACTAGTGTATATAAGAAATGATAACAATTACAGAGGTGAAACTTTGTAAGAATGATCAACTGATCGCAGAGGTGAAACTTTGTAAGAATGATCAGGGATCGTTTAGTCTCACCAGCGGCAGTGAGGGGGATTCCTTAAGCGCAGTGAGCACGGGTGTGGGGGGCCCTTAGGGTTGGGGTTCAGCCTTTTGAAAGAAGATATGATAACAATAATAGAAAATAAATATGGAAGGGTCCCAAGTATAGTGATTTTACCACGTTTAATTCTATTTTTACCTTAATTAGAAGTTGTCCTATTGAACTTGATACATGCAATAGAAACTTTATTTAGAGATTCTAAATCTTTAATTTTACACATAATAACATCATCAAAAACTAAAGAAAATTATTTCTAACAGTAATTATTATATAATTAATATAGTGTTATTATAAATTATGCTTATATCCTTGAATATCATTTTACATGTTATACTATTGGCTGGTCAAATTAACTGCTAATAGTCAAATATGGAGTAAGACAAAAAAAAAAAAAAAAAAAAAAAATTGAGGGCAAATTTGCAATTCATACTATTGCACACACTACAATTAATGAATGAATAAGGTTCAAATTGGTCACTGAACGTAACCTGAAAATGTAATTAGGCCACTGAACGAAAAAAAAGTACAATTAGGCTACTGAACACTCGAAAAACATGCAATTTCACCTAATAGCAAGTTACCATCAATTTTTGCAGATTACCTGCTTACATGGCAGCTGAGTTGGCATTTTTAATAATTTATAAATAACTTTTAATAAATTTTAATAATAATTTTTAAAAAAAAAATAAATAAAAAAGACGGGGTGGCCGGCGACCACCCCGTCGTTTATTTTTTTATTTATTTTTTTTAAAAAAATTATTATTAAAATTTATTAAAATTATTTAAAAAGTCGACTCAGCTGCCACGTAAGCAGGTAACCTGCTAAAATTGATGGTAACCTGCTATCCGGTGAAATTGCATACATTTGGAGAGTTCAGTGACATAATTGCACGTTTTTGGAGTGTTCAGTAGTCTAATTGCACTTTTTTTTTTTGATTCAGTGAACTAATTGCATTTTCAGGTTACGTTCAGTGACCAATTTGAACCTTATTCCATTAATGAACTATGATCTTTTACAATAATATATCACTTGCATGAACAGGAGCAGGAAGAGCGAAATGATGACGTTGTTGTGGACATTATAAATGATCGGCTGAACAACAGAGGTATTGATAATGGAAAGGTTTGCATTCTGAATCTTTTCTTCGAGGACATCTAGATTTACATTTCGGTAATATTGCATTATTTTCACAAATAAAAGTTACATAAAAGCGTACTGTTTATACTTTCAATCAATGAGTCTTTCCAAAGTACCTAAACCATGCCTCTTCTAGATAGCTATTTTTAGAATGATATTTTATATATGTATTACTCCGTACTTTTCTTTCTCAACCTTACAACTAGAAAAATAGGACGAATCAAATCAAATTTAAAAAAATGCAGTGACATTTTTCATAATCATCATCAACTTTATAATGCAAACTTATCATTAAAATCTACACTTCCCAGAATTTTTCAAGTTTGCACATTTAGTATTAACATATTACACATTTAGTATTAAAAATTAAACTTGCAAAAAGCGAAAGTGCATTGCACTTAGGGTTTCAAGTTTAGAATTTATGACAAAGTTTTTTATTTTATTTGGTTTACTGGTGTCACTTTTTACTGCTTAAGGTTTAGCATTTACGGGATAGATTTAAAATTTAGCTTTTTCATTTATTTTTTTTTAAAAAAATAATTTATCCATGTTTACATATTTAGTTGTTACATGTTGCAAATTCAAGTGTTCAAATTTGCAAAGTGAAGTTGAAGATAATTATGAAAATTCCATTGCATTTTTTTTTTTTTAAATCTGATCTGATTCGTTTGATTTTTACAAATGTAAAGTTGAGATTGATTATTAATTTTCTCTTGGGGGTGTTATCATAGGATCGTAAGCCTTATAAACCATCTTTGGTATCCATTGGGCCCAAGTACTCTAAAGAGGTTAATGAAGTTAAGGACAAGGAATACAAGACTATGTATATGAAGTCTTTTCTCGAAAGGGCAACAGAACAAGCTGAAGAAGAAGAGTATCGGGAATACCTTAGGAATCCAGATATGAAATTGATGGACAAAGCCCGAAATTATTACAAGGAAATTGGAATTACCTGCCCCCATAATGATGAAGAGTTGGTAGAAATGTTGGTTCTTGATGGTTGCTTTGTGGTGGATTTTGTTCTGAAATGCAAGGAAGGCGGCAATGGTGATCCCCGCCGTAGCGTTGAAGGGAAGAAAGCTCGTGAAGACATGCTTCTGTTCGAGAATCAACTCCCTTTCGATATCCTTTCTGCCATTTATAAGAAAATGACTACTGGTGATAGTGAAGAAGTTCCTAGTTTCGTAAGACTGGTGAAGTTCGCTTTTGCCTCTTTAGCACCAAAGTTTACCATTAATAACTTTCATGATGACGATAAACCTCAACAACCCATGGATCTACTCCATGTTGTCTACACTCTTTGTCTTCCGAGCAAAGCGGAAACCCTAATTTCCCAGGCCGCAGAAGGGAAAGAAGAAAATATGTGGCTAAAATTAAACCATATGAACAGTGCCACAGAGCTTAAAGAGGTTGGAGTTAGGTTTGACAAGATTGGGCAAGTCTTCAATATGCCAAAGAAATATGGAAAACTTCCATCACCCGAATATAGCGGTGCCATTAGCTTGTTCGATATAACCTTTCGTAATGGGGTAATGAGCATACCTTCTTTTAAAGTGGACAACTTCACTGAACTATTCTTTCGAAACATGATCGCCATGGAGCAACGCTGTGAGAGACTAAACCCCAAATACTTCACCGATTATGCGAGGTTGATGGACCACTTATTGGACACCAATAGAGACGTGAGTTTGCTCCGAAAGAATGGAATCATTCAAAACCTCTTAGGTGAAGATAGGAAGGTGGCCTATATTTTCAACAACCTTAGTGCTGAGGTAGATACTTCCACCAACTTCTATTTTGCATCAGTGTACAAGGATGTGGATGAGCATTATTCTCGCTATAATAACTGGCCCAGTTTGAGCGAAACAGGAAACTATTACTACTGTGTATGGAAAGTGTTTTCTACTCTCTTGATCGCTGTCCCCTTGTTGATTTTGGCAGTTCGTCTAAATAACGACTCTGTGACCGATAATAACCCTTCTCCCTCTCGCTATTACAATCCCTAAAATATTTACTTTGTCCTGATCGAGTTCATCAGCATTGTACACTGTACTGTTGTTATTGTTGTTGTTTACATTTATCCGATTAAACTCGTTGGGTTTGTGGTTGTAACTTTTCTATTATTTTGTACATGACAAATGATTATATTCTTTGGTTTGCAATTCTAGCTATCGTCAACATCAACATGCATATAAAATAGGGAAAAATGGCATATTTAATTTTGTTCCTGATGAGTTATACCCATATTATATTCATGACTCAATAATTGTTGGATATTTGGTTGGTAAAACTCAATAATAATCCTACGAAAATGATTATTATTTTATGAAAATTTTGGAAAGGGCGAAGGGATATGGCTCGGGTTGGTGTAGGTGGTTAGCACGAGTTTAGCGAATTACTCTTTCCTTAAAACTTTATTTGCTACCTCTCACAAGTGCTAGGAGCGTTGTAGCCTAGGTTTCCCAGGATAAAACGTGCTACGGTTTTGACATTTGAGCACCCAAACTTTGAACTCGGCGAACTATAGCAAAGCTTAGAACACAGTAGGCTAAGAAAATGAGTAGAAGCAGAGTGTTTTGGAGCTGAAAACGTGCATGTATGCTTGTTGTTGTTCTTTTAAAATCAACTACTTATATAGGAGTTGAGGATATCAATAACCAGAGTGTTTTGGAGCTGAAAACGTGCATGTATGCTTGTTGTTGTTCTTTTAAAATCAACTACTTCTTATATAGGAGTTGAGGATATCAATAGCTTTTTATAAGGCATTTAAAACCCAATTTGCACCATCCCCTACGCGCAAAAGAAAACATCTACGTTATACAATTCAATAAGCTTAAAAAGACTCTTGTATAAATATTGGTGCAAACTAACCCACTTCCCAAATCAATGTGGGACAAAAGCTCATTCTTTTTCCCTTCATTTTTCCAACTCAAATGGGTCTAATTTGAGAATCAACTTCTCATTCACCCATTATCCGTTTTGAGCGTACAATATATCAATCTCTTCGTCTCACTATGAAGAACCCGAATTCACTTTGAACCGACCCAAATCGGAAGTGGAACCCACTAATAATTGTACCACAAAATAGCCACTTAATATGTCATTTTAAGCTATTTTTTCCAACAATAATACCTCAATTATAACAGTACGTCGTACCCATTTTTTACCCCTCAGTTATGAGTGAAGTGCCGGATTTAGTCTCCCAACATTAGGTTTCTGTCTCAACCTGACGAAAAACTCAAAAACCCTCTATTATTGCAGGGGTAAAATAGAAAATTTGCATCTTATTCTCCTTCTTACAAGGGAAAATGGCACTTTTTCCCCCTGAGTTATATACTTATAGTCATTTTTCCCCCTCAATTATTTAGGTAGGCACATTAGCCCCCTCAATTATTTTAAAAGTTGTGGCTTTTCCCCCTGATATATTAAATTGACATTTCTACTCTTAAAGTAAACATTTTATTTATTTTACTTCTCCAACAATTATCGCGTATACGTAGGGATGACAACGGTTCAGATCAAACTGAACCGGACACTATAGCAATTGAATTAAAAGTTTCCGGTTATGATTCAGATCTAGAACCTAATATTTGGATTTCAATTTATTAAAAGTATGAATAAAAAAAATTGGGTCTTGAACCGTGAACCGGCGGTTCTGGATCCAGTTCGCGATTTTGAACCGTCTTTATTTTAAAATTTTATTTTTTATTTTAAATAGTCTAAATTCAACAATAAATGTATTCTATTTTTTCAGTTTGGAACATGAATCGTCCGTTCCGGTTCGCGATTTTAATAAACTCTAAATATCGAGTTTCGATTCTAAATTGTAATTGGATTGTTTCAGTTTGGTTGCTATAGTGTTTGTTTGGTTTGAACCAAATTATTGTCATAATTTGTTGGGAAGGAAAATAAATGAAATATTTATTTTAAATATTTATTTTAAGGGTAAATATGTCCATTTAACATTTCAGGGGGAAAAACAGCCACTTGAATAATTCAGGGGGAGAAAGTGCTATAAGTATATAACTTAGGGGGAAGAAGTGCCATTTTCCCTTCTTACAATATTGAAACCACTTTTGCAATATTATTATTTTTCACTTCCCAGCCTCCTGCTATTTTAAGGTTCTTCAACTCCAAAAGCATTATAATGAAGTAGATTTTTGGGTGAGTAGATGTGTAATAGGTATCCTTACACTGAATATCATTCTCAAAAGGATTGACAATAAGAGTAGAGCTTTAGAGTTCCAAGCATAAGATACTAATTCCTCATCGAAATCTAGCCAAAATTATAGGAACTAAAGGTAGGTCATGATAGTGAAACCAAATAGGGAGCAAGACGACGAGTCAATCGACTAGATGATAGATGTCATATAACAATATGGAAGCCTTTCTCAAGGTCATCACACACTCCTAGAACATTATATTCAAGGGCATTTTCATGATTCAATAATGTCTAAGAGGCATTTCATCAAACACTTGAGGTACGTAACTAACTGAAAAATTTCTCCAATTTTCTAAAAAATTTGAGAACAGAAAACAGAAAACAGAAAACATGTTTAATAGCAAAGTCCATTTTGAAAACATGAAATAATTTTCCAATTTTCTAGAAAACTGGAAAACTATTTAAAACTGTTTTCTAAATGGAAAACATAATCATCTATCATCTATTTGACAATATGTCACTATAACGACATTCTCACCATTATCGACTTACATATTTATTCAGTACTATGATTACATGCATTCATTTCATCTTCTTTTACTTATCACCATCTTCTATATTTTCTACTTGCATTACTTATTTAAACATAACTTATTTGCTTATACTTAAAGTTGAGCATTACTCACATTATCAAAATTTTAAAAATGAACTTTATACCAAGTTTTATGTTTTGAGTGAACTTAATTGATTATTGGTTCACATATTTTTAGTTATGTTATATCGTAATACAAGTTTGGTCCGGATATCGGATATTGAAATTTCATATATATATATATATATATATATATATATATATATATATATATATATATATATATATATATATATCAAAGTAAAAATTTATATATATTTATATGCATGTCATTTAAATGAATATATTCAAAAATATTTTAAATATTAGCTCAAAAAATATTAATATTATCCAAACAAAATTTTAGGTGAACTTAATAGGTTATTGGTTCGGATATATTTATAGTTAAGTTATATACAGATATAAATTTGGTTCGGGGATCAAATGTAAAAATCTTACATATATTGGACGTAAAAGTAAAAAATTATATTTATTCTATTTAAACCAAATATATTTTAAAATATTTTGAATATAAAGTCTAAAAATCATTCAAAATTAAACTTGTGTTGCCAACTACCTTGTAGTGTGACGGCATCACGATTACCATTTCAATTGGATTGGATGGTTATAGGTTTGAACCCCGATGGTGGGGGTTTAGGTTCTTTGGGGGTGAAAATGTTTGAGAAAGTATAGAACAGATCAGATACCACCTTGTGTTAATTTTATAGCATTAATCTAAGGGGAAATTGCATCTTTAGCCTCTGTCTTATAATCAAGTTCCGACTCAGTCCCTAAAAGTTATGACTGTATCCGAGTTTAGTCACTCAGTTATGAGCGAAGTGGCGAGTTTGATCTCCATTGTTAACATTCCGTCCCCATTGTTAATACTCCGTCTGTAGCTAACGGAAAACTTAAAAACAATTTAATAATAGACGGTCAAAATAGAAATTTCAAATTATAATCCCCTTCTTATATGAAACTCATCCATTGCGCAATAGTCATTCTTTTCTTCTTATACCTACAATTGAAGGTATTTTTCTTCCCAAGCTCTGAAATCTCAAATTTGTTCACTTCGAAGCTGCGAAATTCATAGGTAAGTTGTTTCTCTATTTTATATGTTTAAATAAATAATCAATAATATTCTCCGTATTGATGAACTAATTTAGCCATTAATTATAGAATGTCATCATCTCTTAGTTGTGGTACTTCATCTTTCTCAAAATTTGGGGATAATTTTCGATGTAAATGTGATGATTTATTACCTATCAAAATGTCATGGAGTTATGCTAATCGAGGGAAAAGATACCAAGCTTGTCCATGTTATGGAGTAAATTTTTGTATTTGTCAAGATTTGTAATTTAAGTTGTTTTTTTTTTTTTTTATAAATAGAATTGAAATATTGAAATTTGATTTCTCAGAAAAAATGGGAGTACGGTTTCTTCGCTGATTACATA
The DNA here is from genome assembly GCF_001879475.1 of Ipomoea nil. Taxonomy (NCBI): domain Eukaryota; kingdom Viridiplantae; phylum Streptophyta; class Magnoliopsida; order Solanales; family Convolvulaceae; genus Ipomoea; species Ipomoea nil. The sequence goes on along the minus strand of NW_017619273.1, from coordinate 5,722,247 downwards.
AGCAACTTAGGACTTTTGTCGAATTGTGGAGAAAGTATTTTGGCTAAGTTTGTAAAAGGGGAAAACGGGGGGAAACAAGTTATATTACATGCAAGTTTTATTAAGGAATTTACTTCTTTACCCCTGAAATTAACTTTGTCAACACACCAGTAGCGCCAGGGACCAAAGTCGTCACTTCTCTTATAACCGAGGGACTAAAAATGAAGACGGTAATAACACAAGGACTGAGTCGTCACTACGGTTATAACTCAGGGACCAAACTCGCCATTTTCCCTTAATCTAAAAAAAATAAATTTAAAAAAATAAGTGTTGGTAAACAAGTTTTCTAAATAGAAAACAGAGAATGAAAATTAAAAAATTAGAAAGTTGTCACTCCTTTAGCTAATTAGAAAATTGATCAAACATTCTATATGTGTGAATCTCTATCTTAAAAGAATATGAATGTCACTCTATAATTATTCTAAAAATACATTATCTTCTCTTTACTTAAATCAAACATTATTTGATGTAGTAATATTCCAAATCTATTTGCTTTAATTCAAATGTCTGCATTTAAATTATTAAAATAGATAGAACTTTTGTCTCATACATAGTAGATCAACTTATAACAGTTAATCTCGATTTGGTTAACAATTAAAATTTTAAAATTTCAGTTAATTTGGTTCGGTTTACCAACCGATTAACCGAATGCACACCCTTACAAATGTATAGTAAGTAGGATGTACACATTTGGTTGTAGGGAATCAAAATTTTCTTTGACCTAAAAAATTGCATTTTTCAAGTTATTACTTGTCTTTTCTTAGCTTCCTGACCTTAATTATTAATCATTTTGAAAACATTTATTTATTATAAGATTATTTGAGAAAACAAAGTTACTATCTTATGCTTTTGACTTAAAATCTGTTTTTCACTTATTTGTTGTGTTCTTTGGAAGGAAACAGAAACTGATGAACTTACATATTTACCCTTCCATCACTATTAATTTTAACCGCTATTTGAGGTGTTGGAGTAAATAGAGTCACATATATAATTAAAGGGCTGAATTGGCTATTCTAATATAATTAAGAGAGTAAAATAGCCATTTTCCATATTTTATATTATTTATTTAATATTTAAAATTTATACTAAATATTTACTTATTTTAATTTTTGCGTTGGAGATTAATTAAATCACGCAATCCGCGGGTTATAACTAGTACCATGTATATGCCACAATATGTATTACTTTTAAAAATGAAATTAATAGAGAATTAGCATTCAAATGTATTTAAAGAAAAAATATTTACAAATATATCCTTATATTTTATAAATGTGTACATTCCATCTGCATTTAGTGTTTTACATTTTTTTAAAATTTAAATTTCCTCCGTCACTTTTCCTGTTGCTCAATGCTCACCCCATTTCCGTGCTACCTAGCTACATGGCATAGCAACATAGACAGTAAATCCCTAAATGGATATTCAATAAGTTAATTCTATATTTTATCATAAATTTATAGGTGACTGACCATTTTAAATTCTTTTTTATCAAAATATTATCATTTGGTCCTAGTATTATTATGGCATAACCATTTTCGTGCTACCTAACTACATAGCATAGCAACATAGATAGTAAATCCCTAAATGGATATTCAATTTAGTCTGTATTTGAATCTCACTTCCTCCCCTCCCTATTAGATGAGTATGCATTATCAACAAATTGCTCATATACAAATGCCTTTTTCTCCCAATGTGGATTAGTAATACAAATGCAACAGGAAAGATATTTATCATATGGAAAACTAAGTCATGCATAAGTTGACAAATAGGACGATGATCTACTTACAGGAACCTCCGAGATACTTTGACCGAAGAGATTAAACGTTCTTTACAACTTAAACTGAATAGCTCTACTTCATCTTTGCCACCTTTAGAACTAGTAACCTTTATGAAGATGCCTAAAAGATTAGAAATTTCCTCCTAAAATAAGACCACCAACGTCGAATCATCGATCACTACTACTGCCTATACAATCTTTCCTAGCGATTTATTAATATATCAAAAGATAAATGGAATACGAGCGACTAATAAGATGGTCTTTCTTGCCCCAAAAAGGTTGAATCCTCAACCCCAAGGGTCTCCAACACCCCGGCCTGATAGAACATTTGGGAGAATATAAATCACGGTAGCTCAGTGGCTCAGCAGATGCGGCCAAATTGCCGGTGCGCACAAGGAATCTTTCTGTGACGTTAACATCCTATTCTGGCTCAAGTTGATGAGAACAGACATACCCCCAAATAAGCAAAAGCTAGCTCTATACTTGTGTTCTTTGTACATTATATTTTCCTGTTTAAACAATAGTTTACCTATGAGGCATAGGATAGGTACCAGGAACTCCGGGGAGCGCCTGTCCAGGAATGGGAGGTCGAACGCCATAAGCCATGTGAGCGGGAGGTGGAAGATTCACAGGCGTACCAACTGCAGAAACGAGTGGTCCCCCCACAGGTTGTCCGATGGTTGTCGGCCCATATACACCAACACCGGGATGAGCAGCAGGTTGTTTGTTTGATTTTCCAGAAGAGCTCCCTGCAGCAGTAGTGCCATTAGTTTGGCCCGTAATTGGTCCCTGTGGCGTGGAAACATCTCCACTGTTGACGCTAGTTATGTCATGAATGCTGGACCGTCTCCTATCCTTGTTCATGGAGTTTAAACGGATAAAGTATTTTTGGGCATGGCTCGCAACTTGTGTAGGAGTTCTCGTCACAACAAAGTTCCGGGAGATACTCCTCCAATCACCTTTCCCATATTTATCCAAACCAAGAAGGAACAACCTGCTCGAGAATACATTTTAAACATAAGGATAAATCATAAATATCTGCCATTTCTGAGATTTTGAACTCCAGCAGGAGAATAGAGACATTCTTTAACCTCACACAAAACCTTAGTATGAAAGCATAAATCCTTAACATGGGATCAAGCCTCAAGGTAGGCTCAAAATGAAACAAATCATTCATATGCAATTACACATGTATAATACACCTACAAGATGTTTAATGATGCATTAACTGTATAAAATCCGAAAAAAGCCAGTGAAAATTGGATATCAATGATCTTTCGTTTAGACTTGTACTTTCTGCTCTGCTCAATTTAATACCTTGCTTAGTCTGAAATTTTTTCAATCACATATTGGCAGAGCAAAAAAAGAAATTAACGATAAAGAAATTACTATTTCACTTTTGACAATAACAAGTTCATATTAATGATTGAAAGGAAAACATTAACATAATCAGCATGAGTAAATGGTGTTGACAAATAGAATCTGTTATTCTGCTGTCCCAAAGTTATTAATCGTTACTAAATTCTAATACTGGGCAAAGGTCACTCAACTGAGCTATAATGCACAGGGCCAAACAAAAACTGAATCCAATCAATTAACTAGTCTAACCTATGGTCTTATAAACCCATATGTTCTCTCTTATTTTTCAATTGTGGAACTCTTAACATTGACCATTAGTTATCATCAATCCTATTACTCTCCACTATTGTTGAGGCAATTTCAAATATATTTTCACCATGTCTAAAGAGTAAAGACTTGAATCTCTGTTGGTCTTACCCTCCCAACACCCAGAACTCCCTAGGCAACCCAAATTAGCTGCCACTTAAACGCTGCAATTTCTTTCAACTCAATAGTCTCTTGGAGCACGCTCCATCACAACCCGCTGGAAATTGCATTGCCTCAGAAGTCACAATTTCACAGTTGGATCAAATCTCCTTCAAAGCCTCCCGAGCTTTCTCGACATTGTTCTCTTATTAAACCCGTGGCATTAACAATCAGAACCAAAAAAGATCATCAGAGGCTCCACAAACAGAATGATCTCCATTTCACCGGCTTCCTTTATATCAGGCAGCAACAAGCTAATCCTCACTAACATATTATTGAACTAATAGGTTTCCTCGTTGTCTAACTTGAACAGTGGACAGGGAGTTCCAGTGAATGGTGGATTTGGCAGAGAAAGATTAATGTTTTAGATGTCACATTTCAAGTATGTGACATCATGTAAATCATAGTTGCAATATTCAGGTTCTGGGTACTTTTTGACAAAGTTACCATTTTTATTGAATATATGAAAGATCTGTAAAATGAGAATTCAACAGTCTTCCAACCATCCCATTAGAGTGTTCATGACTTCACGTCTAGCTAGATAAAGTAGATTAAGGACTGGTTTCATCTCTATAAATACAAATATATGTACTCTCACGGATTCAACAACAAGAGATAATATTACAACGTTACCCTCTTCTCCCTTCACTGGCTTCCATATATTAGCTTCTCGTTTCTACAGAGATGGTGGTTATTTGCCACCCACAGGACCTTCAAACCCATAGTTTTAACAATTTTAAATCACATTTTGTTTGGACAGTGACTGCATAACAAGAGGCAAAAGTATAAAGCTGAAGACTCAACCTCACACAAAACCAAATCCCTCAAAGTGGTCACATCCTTGTGAAGATTATTTTCATTGCAGGGATATGAGGAGAAATGTTCTATTTCTGGTTAAGGGTAAAAAACAAAATTAGACAGTAAAGCCAAACTCAACTTTTTAAAATCCTAGAAGTGGCAGTAACTTAAATTCCTTAAGAGAATGATGTGACCACCAAGCTAAAGGACCCTATTAGGCAACTGAAACCAGATGAGAATAAAGAGAAGGGAAATATTTGTATTGAATGTATATGTTCCGTATAGGTACAGGATGCATATATATATATATATATATATATATATATATATATATATATATATATATATATATATATATATAAGAGGAGAGAACAAGTTATACTACAAGTAGACAGCTGAAGAACGGTATAAATAGGACTTTAATTCTAACAGGAGTAGTCCTAATATACATAAAGCACCATTTTCCCCTACTCCAATACTCCACGGTTGGAGACAAATATTCTCTTTTGTTCACCTCTCTTGCACAGTTGCGCACTTGCGCCCAGTTTTATTCTTGAAATAGAAAAGTGAACTCCACAAGTGGGAGAAGTAGACCCTAAAATGAAAGATAATCACAGAAGGAAAAACACCCCAAAATCTACAAGTCTTTTTTGCCTTCTCTTGTTCTCCTCAGAACCCTACTCCTTTTTGTTTTACCATTTGGATGCCGACTAGACCTTAAAATCAAAACTAGTTATTTTGCCCAAACAAGGTAAACAAATACTCCAGAAGTAACTTCTCCGGGATGAGTACATTACGTTTATGAAGCACTGTAGATAACGATTTTTTTCATTGTTTAAGTGCAGGGGAGTTACTTATATGGCTTTCTAATGTAGGTTTGAGAGTTTTCCCATAATGCAGACAGTTCAAGATATGCTTACATGGTTTGGGAAGAAAACATAAAGCAGTTTGTTGTTGTAGTTACTCTTTAAATGGGATAAAAGGCTGCATTTTTCAAGAACAGTTTTAGGATTAAGCGCTTACCACTATGCCAAAAGCGGCCAGGGCTGGACTTGGCCCTTTACTGGCCTCCGCCCAACAATCTCCCTAGCCACATGGTGCTGGACTTGGCCCTTACCGGCCACCGCCCAACAAACAGTTAGTGACAAACTGACAATACATGCCAATGGCAATATGCTCTGCCAAGTAAAATTTACTATCAGTAACAAATGATGTATTGACTACAAAAATCTAGATGCCCTCAAGTTAATATGAAGCGATGTATGCATATTGGCCTATATCGGTTTGCTTAGAGAGGAATGACTACTAAGTACTAACCTGTGTTCCTCTTCAGTCCAAGCAATCCCTTTGCGTCGCTCCTGATCCGATCTTGTAGACTTTCCATTATGTGAATCATTGTTCCCCTGCCCAGAATTGCCACCCTTCTTGCCATTTCCTTCCTCATGGCTTGTCAAACTATCCGTGGAGGAATCACAGTAAGGCAGAGGAACACAGCCAGACTCAATCCGGCTAACATCATCCATTAAAATTTCATAGTGAAGCTTAACCTCTTTCAAGGACTTCCCCGGAACATCTGCCGCAATCTTCTCCCATCTATCTGACAAATCTTCAGGGTAAGTTGCCAAGGCTTTCTCAAACGCCTTATCTAGCTCTCTAGTCCACACCGAGCTACTTGATTCAGTCACCGTCATCAAGCCTTCTCTCAATTTACTCTGCAAAATCAATAAAAGATCAAGATTGTCAAATATAAACTCAAGAAGTAAGCACTTGCTATAACAAATCTTAAAAGTAATTGCCATAGGCATAGAAATTTGCAGAAAAGCTATTCAATTGCGATCTATTACTAGCTTAATTGGGCAAGTGAAACAGCAAACTGGATATAGTAAAATCAAAGAGTAGTAAAAATAGAAAGTGAGATTGATAGACCTGCTCCAATCACAAAACACACCAAAGAAAGGAGAGCGATGATGGTGACTTGCCTCACAAATCAAGAATTGAACAGTTAGAAATGGCGAAATGCTGACCCAATCCACGAACTAAAAGGCAATTAAACCATTAAAAATATCTGAAAATCATAAACCCAGAAAAGCAGGAAAGAAGCAAAGAGACAACCTAAACTATTCCATAGTTATTAGGGTTATGAGACTCTGAGAACAAAACTCCAAATTGCATCCAAACAAATTAGAAAGACCCAGAGACAATTAAAATGGATAAAAGTGAGCACTCAATTGTCATTACTATACTGATACAGAACGCTCCCACAAAAGCTCTTACTGATAGCAACATTTTTCACAGCCCAAAATTCTATTCCATTAACCACTATCAAACCTAACATTCCCTCTGGTAAAAAAGAAAAAAAAGTAAAAATGGGCGCGAGAATCTGATGACAGCATTTATAGATTTACAGTAGAAACCCTAGAAAAATAGATTATACGGAGTAATATTTTTCTTTTCTTTTTAATCAATTTTGTGATAGAAATGTTTTCAAAAAAAAAATAGATAATAAAAAAATTGTGATAGAAATCTTTACTGCTAATTAACGTTTACTTTTTAAAATATTTTATTTTTCTGTCAACACTCGGAATTTATTTGGAAGAAAGTAAAGTTTATTAGTGATACTTGTATTTGTGCTCGTGCGATGCACGGTCATATAAATTATATATATAATTTACGGTATAATATTTTTTTTTTAATGTTACTGTCTCTTCTATATAATTTACGGTATAATATAATAACAAAGAAATAGAATATATTAAGAACTAGGAATTTCATAACGATAAACATTGCAATTTTATTACACATTATTGAAAATTTCTTTGTAGACGACATTTTTAGTCGTACTTCAAAAATTGTACATTTTTTCCACAAATCAAATTAATCCCCTAAGATTACTAACTTTTGATACTGCTACGTACATTTGACCATAACTAAAAATCGGTCTTTTTAAAAACAAATCAAATTTTTTAATCCCCTAAGATTACTAACTCTTGAGACGACTACATACATTTGAGCATAATTAAAAATGGGTCTTTTCAAAAACAAACTCATGTTTAAGAGTGTCTGCCCTTGGCTTTTATTTATGTTTCAAAAAAAGTATGTGTATTTTCTTATACAATTATATGCATTTTTGAAACATAAAATTTTTTTTTAAAGAAATTTAACAATCAACACGGAAAAGTGGAATTCCGCAAAAGAAATAATAATAAAAAATAATAATCAAAACGTTGTTTTGCACCAGGGCGCACAATGCAATGCGCACCCTGGTGCACGATATAAATTGCGGATAAGGGTCAAATAGGCCCTCCAACTATAAGCCAAAGTGCAATTAGGCCCATGAAATAATAACAGATCCAATTAGGCCCTTAATCTTTTTATTTGTATGCAATTAAGTCTATAACTTTTTAAATGTGTTCAATTAGCTCAATTTACAGGTAAACACATAACGTAATAGCAGGTAAAATTGAAAATTTACACACACGCACACACAACTCTGTCCAGTTGGACGGAGAAGCCATTGCCGGTTTCTCCATCAACTGGCCGGCTCCTCCGTCAACTGGACAGATAAGCCATAGTTGGACGGAGAAGCTGCAGTGGCATGTTTGTTTGTTTGTTTTTTTTAATAATTGTTTTAATTAATTTTTTTTTTATTTTAATTATTTTTTAAAAGTAAAAAAAAAAATACTTATAACTTAAATGTAACTTGCTAATTAACCTAATTGCATACAAGTGAAAAGATTAAGTGTCTAATTGGAGCTTTTATTAGTTTAAGGAGCTAATTGCACTTTGGCCTATAGTTGAAGGGTTTATTTAACCCTTATTCTAAGAAAAAATATTGAGGATAAACTTATTAAGAAAGTATAAATGTACAACATAAAAAATCACTAAAGAAAAGGATTTAATGTTACTTATTCCACTGACAAATTCTTAATTTCAGTTAAGCACTAATGTTAAAATAAATGTCAAAATAGAAAACGTGAAGTGTAAATTGAAAAGAAAGTGTAAGAAAACAATACAAATAACACAAAAAAACAAACACTTAATACAACTTATATTATCAACACAATTTTCATTACAATTAAGTACTAACATTATTGGCTCTTATTAAATTTTATATTTTAGTATATATTATTATATAGAGATTAGAGATTAGAGATTAGAGAAAGGAAAAAAAAAATGAATAAGTTGTATTTATTTATTTATTTATTAGAGGTGGATTGAAACTCACCTATAAAAGTTTTATTTTTAAAGATAAATTAGAAAAGGTAACAAATTTAATGTTTCAAATAAATATAGGTAGATATTATTAGATGTATTATATTATGAAAAATTGACAATACATCTTGTTCTTTACAGAGCGTTTTGTTGAAGGGAATTTAATGATGTTTGGTTTAGGGTTATCTTTTATACACACTATAATATCCTTAACATATTTTCATATATTTTAATAAATTTAAAAATTAAAATAAATAAATAAGATAACGATATCATATATAATTACATGATTTTAAAATATTAACTAAAATCTTGAACTTGAGAAACAAAATTATTTTATATGCTAACATAACATAATAAAAATAAAAAATATATATAATTACAAAAATAATTATATATATATATATACATACATACATACATACATATATATATATATATATATATATATATATATATATATATATATATATATATATATATATATATATATATATATATATATATATATATATATATATAGAGGCAGGTTCAGGTGCGGCAGTGTCTTACGGTGCGGTTATTTCTTACGGTGCGGCAACACCAATAGTTCACCAAATATGCACCATCAACGTTAGGAAATACACCACACAAAACAGAGTAAACAGAGCCCTGCATCACCAAACACACACCATTAGGTGTGAGTAAAAACACCATACACTGTTCGGAAATACACCATTGAGGGTGGTGAGTTATATGGTGTGTTTTTTTGAGTCTGTGGTGTATTTTGTGATGTTTTATTACATTTCATTGGGGTGTGTTTTTATTACACTGTTGGTGCATATTATTAACACTGTTGGTGTATTCTGGAATTTGACCGCACCGCCGCACCGTAAGACCCCGCCGCATATGAGCGTTCTTATATATATATATATATATAATAAACTAACATAACCAAGGTTATCTTTCATTACCTAAGATTTTGAAGGGAATCACATTCCCTTCAAAATCCTATGTGGAGGGAATGTGACATTCCTTGGGAATGTTAGATTCCCTAAGATAATATGAACCAAACACCGGAATGTGAGCTTTGGAATGTCACATTCCCTTGGTTATGTTATATAACCTGAACCAAACGCCCCCTTAATTCCTGAGATTTTAAGAAGAAAAAAAGATAGTGATGAGTCAAAAGTTTTTTTTTTTTTTTTACCTAAAATTAATGTCTAACAATAACAATGAACATTTTTGACTTTATACTATTTATTCCCTTTCAATTCCCATGTATACCAAACATTGAAATTGAAATTTTCTGTAATTCTATTCCTATAATCTAAACACTAGAATTTAAATTCTCACTTTATTCCTAGTAATTCATCTCCCATGAAATTGCAATTCCTTTCCCACGTAATTTCCCCTCTCCAACCAAATGCCCTGTTATAGTTTTGTAGTTATATTGAACATTTGTATTTGATGTATATATTGTATATTTATATTTATAGATTAGGGATGACAATTCAACTCGATACATAAAAAATTGATTCTCGCATAGATGGGGGATTCGGGAATTTTTTTTTAGAAAATGGGGTGAAAATGAAAAGAATTTTCTCATTCCAGCCAAGGACGGGGAGGACATCCTTGCCCCGTCCCGTCCCCGATTTCCCATATATATATATATATATATATATATATATATATATATATATATATATATATATATATATATATATATATATATATATATATATATAGAGAGAGAGAGAGAGAGAGAGAGTTAATACCCAAAATGGTCCCTCGACTATGCCATAATTATCAATTTGGTCCTCAACTATCATTCTTACCCAATTAAGTCCTCAATTATGTAAGTTTTACTCAATTAAGTCCTCAACTATACAATTCTTACCCAATTTAGTCCTCAACTATACAATTCTTACCCAATTTAGTCCTCTGTATTAATTTGATTGTTTGTTGACTGTCAAAAATTGGGATAAAATTATAATTTTACAAGATTTCTCCTTCCTCTCCATTTAGCAGCGCCAAGCCATGCAGCAATACACTCTGATCAGATTTCGATCGTCAAAAAATCGTTGGAAATCAAATTCATGGGCTATCCGATGCATAACCACTACTTCGATACTGACAGGTTTAGAACCCAACCGGAGCTTATTGCTACATGATTTGGCGCTGCTAAATGAGGAGGAAGGAGAAAACTTATAAAATTACAACTTTATTTCCACTTTTGACAGTCAACAAACAGTCAAATTGACAAAGGACTAAATTAGGTAAAAATTGTATAGTTGAGGACTTAATTGGGTAAGAATGATAGTCGAGGACCAAATTGGTAATTACGACATAGTCGAGAGACTATTTTGGGTATTAACTCATATATATATATATATATATATATATATATATATATATATATATATATATATATATATATATATATTTGAGAATTATATAATATTTATATATAAAAATATAAAATAGTCAAAAGTCAATACGGAGTACTAAATCTCAGACTCTCAAACCCTTTCATTCTCGCATAGTCGCCGGTCTCCTCTCGCCGTTGCCGCCCGCCATCTCCAGCCTCGCCGTCGGCCGTCCACGGTGTCCGCCCATCTCTGCTTCATCGTCGCATCGTCTGGGCATCTCTGGCTCTCTGCTTCGTTGAATCTTCGTCACCACTTGCCGTCCTCGGCTATCTCTGCTCCGCTTATCTCTTCTTCGTCTCCACAAGTAATGGCTATCCCCTTATCAATTTCTCTCATATCTGCTTTTCAGTTTCTTTAATTTTACATTTTCACAATTCTTTTTGGTTCATTATGTGCTTGATTTTGTGGCTGTGAGAGTGTTATCCTTTGCTGAAATCATTATTTTGCTGGGAAAATTTTTTATTGGTTAATACTGGCTCTTTAGAATGCAAAACCAGTTTGAGCAATAGTAACTGGGTTCTTGGTTCCCATCTGAATGTAATGAAGAGAAGATTTGACTGGGTAAAGCTTTGACAAATTTTGGAATTTAAAATTTAGTAGTTAGATGGATGAAGAAATTATTATTATTATTATTATTATTTTATCAGTTTAATATAAAAAAAAAATTTCTTTGCCCAACCAACTTCAACTGAAGGAATATCCTCTGAGTTTGGTTAATTGTGCTGCATAGTACATACTTTGCCATTCAGTTTCTTTGGTTATCAATTGTTTCTACTGTAATCTAATTTCATTTTATAAAAAAAGGGGGTGGGGAATGCCCATCCCTGAAAAAATCCCCGAGGGGACGGGGATGGGGGAAATTTCAAATCCCCGTCGGGGAATGGGCCGGGAGGACCTAGTTCGGGGATGAGGACCCCACTCCCCGCCCCGCTCTGTTGCCATCCCTGCTGACAAACCAACTACGCTAAGCCAGGGAAAAAAATTGTAATTCTTGCACTTATGATTGACAGATTGAGTTAATTTATATTTTTTTTTTGTCTCGATTTTTTAAGTGATATACTATAATTTTTATCTAGAAATTATGAAAAAAATTATTTCTCAAAACAATCTTTACAAGATACAATTAATTACATAATATGATACAATGTATAAAGTATAAACTAACGTGTCTGTGGAAGAACCCTAGATTTCATAATCATTTTCTCACAGATGGAGAAATTCAGAGCTGTTCCAAATCAATCACGCCAAAACTTCACCGCGATTAGTTCCTCCTTCCTCAAAGAAGTATGCATTTCTTAATGTTTGAGCGTGAGAGTATACACACAAAGATTCTTTCTCACAAGCACGCATTTGCAGGTGTATTTGTGTGACTGGTGGCTCATCAAATTCCCAACGAATTCCAAATCCGAGAGAATAGGAGTAGCGGGCTTCACTTTTAGAGAGTACTACTCTTCTTGTCTCTCTGCTTAGTAGATTTTTTATTTTTTATTTTTCTTTCTTTCTGTGTTGTTTTTATGAACTGCTGCTAGCAGTGTTTGTGCTAGTAATCTAGTATTCTAGTTCCGAGTATTCTCTACATAATCAGAAAATTGTGAACAGTTTACTGGATATGTGTTTCTGTCAGTATTCACTGGTTCTGCTGAAGAAATGAAGAATGTATGATTTTGGTCATACAGTTTTGGTAGAGGTTTTTGCCCACCATCTGTTGGTTAAAAGTTCTGAATTGGCTGTTTCTAATTACCTATATAAAATTCTCATTATTGTTTTACTTCCTGTCTGGTTCCATCTGAAAAGCGAATACTTGGAACCACATGATTCACATTGTTATACCATTGATTTCATGATTATCTTTTCCCCATTATTGTTTGTAAGAACGATTGAGCAGGGTTGAGAGATACTTGAACTCAAGTGCCTTTCTAGTGTGACAATTAAGTTTGAAATGCTAGGATATGTAATCCATAAAAGAACTCAAGTGTCGAGTATGATGTTTCACAAGGTTCCTTAAATGTACATAAAGAACTCCAAAAATTGAGTGTATGCATGTCGGGCATGTACCCCCTCCTTTGTTGTAAGTTAAGAAGACATGGGGACTTGCTGAAAAGGAAAGGACTGGAAAAATTACATAGGATGTAGATCACAATGTGCAATATTTATATGAGTGCGAATATGTACTTAGAGTTCTATGATGCAAGAACTTGTTTTACTTATGCACTTGTATATTTGGTTTTGTATCAGGAGCCAAGATGCAAGAATATTCCACTCTGCTGCAATTTCTAAGAGGATCGATACAGTTACGCTTGAGGCAGTAGATGGCATTGTTATTGTAGTTAGTGGTTGCATCAATCGGTCTCGCACAATCCAAAATGGCTTCCCATTTGAGGTGTGTTCATGCCCTTCTATTGCTCTATTTTTGCTACTTTTCCTCTTTTCAGCCCTTTCATAAGTGCTTTCTTTATCCATGTTGTTCATGCTTCTAGCTTGTTTAAAAATCCAGTTCAATAAATTTTCTTTGGAGTTTTTCTCTGTTTGAAGAAAGGGAGTATAATATTTTTAGCATGTATTGATTGGAACAGATCTGCAACCATTTTTGTGTTGGATTTCCATATTACTGGGAGGAAATTGCTGGTCAACCCCGTGAACAGTCAACAAACCGATATGCTTTACCAATGATTTCGTTTGATGAATCGAAACTGTCATCAGCTGAAGGAATAAGTAACTCTGATTTTATTTCATTTGATGACCTGCCAGCAACTTTTCTCCGGGATTTCTGTGAGCCCGGCCTTTATGATTCAGAAAGCTGCATGACTAGTAAAGATCTTCCCGCTGAGATACCACCTCAAAATGGCAGTGTTGCATCTAAAAATAGTGGAATTTCGGGTTATAAGAACCCAAGAGCTTCAAGTGGGGTTTCAAGTCGACAAAGGAAAGATAAAGTCAAGAAGAAGCCGGATAGGCAATCGCCTAAAGTATTTGAGAGAAGCGAGGGGCGTATTACTAGAAGTATGACTAAGGGTAAAATGTTTCAGGGATGAGCCGGGAGTGAAGAGAACTAGAAGTGCGGGGAATTCATGCATGATATTACATGGCCTCAACAAACGTGTGGAGCTAAGAAATCGGCAAAAGGTCCCAAGAGTCATGGATGAGAGCCAGATGAAGCAATCCGAGCACATTTGCTGAAAAGCAAGCCGAACATCTGGAAAAAAAAGTAGTAAGGGCCAACTTGCCTATTTTTACATGCCTACTATTCAGCGAGGGGATTAGTCACTGTGTTCGACTGTGGAAAACCTGGGAATACCCAAAAAACAAGGAAAATGAATTGCAAAATGGCAAGTTATGAACTTGTGCACCATTTGGCTATGATAACATGTTACTTTTTTCTTCTGTTCAGTGCCTGTCTTTGCATCCTCTCCGATCTTTGCCAACTTTATGGAGCATACTGGTATGTGGAAGTTTGCTTGAACTGGGAGGCCATGCCCAATTTGAATTGTGAACATTTAGTATGTAAATTGTGAATTTTAGATCAGGGTCCACCTTGCAAGGTGCGGGTCCATGGTATAACTGTCGTGTTTGGAACCAATTGGCTCACAATACAAATGTAAATTTGTAGCTCAATTAGATGACATATGATCTTGTAATTACTCTTGGTGATGTCTAAAGAATTAATATATGGACTGATTTTGTATAGTAATAATTAATAAATAAATCATATGCTGTAAATTAAAAAATCCAGTGTTATGTTGCATTGAAAGTGTGATTTTACTCGAAATTTTCTGGAATCGCTCTCAAGTGAAGTTCATGTCTATTTCTTGATTATATTTGTAACTTTGAGTGTATAATTTTCCCTCTTCGAATGCACAGTTTCATTTTTCAAGTGCATAATTTCCCTTTTTCAAGAGAATGTTGGTTTGATGATGAGTTGGTGTTTTACATGTACCATGAATAAAATGAATATATGAGTTTGGCATTCAAGTTTGATGGCATTTTTTTCAAAGTTGAAGTGTATATTTAAAACTTTTTAAAGTTCAATGACTCAATTGCATTTTAATAGTTAGTTTGATCTTATCCCGAACTAACGTTTATTAGAGAAAAATAATAAAGAGAGGTTTACATTGCATTTATTAATTTATTAGGAGCGAAAATAGAACTATATCATCTTTTAAAACAGGTACTCTTATAACATGTTTATTACTAATTAGATGAAGAAAAAAAAACGAAAAACGTATCACTACCACCATTAATGATATGTTACCGGGATGACAAGAATCATAAAATATGAATGAAATTGATGGTATATCATATATGTAATAATATTTTAGAAAATATTTTTTAAACAAAAAAATAGAGTTACGCAAGATTTATCAAGTATACATCATCAAATAATTACCATTAAATTTTTTAGTAATTCAAAATTAAGTTCTCTACGTAATTCAATCAAAGTGAGTTACTACATTTAAATTTAATTCATTTCAAAACAGGACTCAACTCTCTCTTCTTTTTTTTTTTTTTTTTTTTTTTTTTTTTGAATTGGTATCATGCTTTCAACATGATTCATATTCAATTCTTCCACGATTAGTACTTGGGTGTCTTCTTCTTCTTTAAAACTTTTTTTTTTTTTATTGATATGACTAGTATAATAATCTTTATTATTACGCTTTGTAATCCATTTTTACATGTGATATTGAATATTTATTAGTTGAATGAATGAATTTTTCGATTTTAAAATTTTAATAATTTATAAATATGATTTTCTATGTTCAATAAAACTTTTAAACATATAAATTTTATTTATAATTAATACTAATTTAAATAGTATAAAATTGAATTGTAAATAGATATATTAAATCAAGTGCCATTAATCAAACATTCGAACCAAACACATATAATGCAACAAATAAATAAAAGAAATATATTATAATTAAAATAAATGAAGATTAAAATATCTTAAAGAATACACTGTAATTAGAATAAAATACTTAGTAATTGTAATAAGTTTTAGTAAATATAGTCTCTTTAATTTGTTTCATAGTAAATAAGAATTAGAATCTAAATAAACAAATAATTAATTATAAATAAATAAATAAAGTAATTAACATATATGTGTGATAAAAGGAATAAAACACACAAATTAAGAAAATAAATTCCTTTAAAATATTAAAAATATAAATTTAGGGGTAAATCAATCTTATTAAAATGTGTATTTCTATACTGAATGTTGTGCATTGATAACTCTATAGTTGTGCATTCAAACACCACCAAAAAAAATTCTACAGTGGAATCCCAATGTCCTACGATGCACTGAACTATGTGCACTAATGCATATCTCACCAGCCTACGGTGCACAACTTACAACACTAGGTTGCACAACCAACACGAATGCACAATCGCACTACCCAGGCAATTGTACATATACACGATCATCCAAATATAGGCAATATTATACTCAAAAGAACGAGGGAAAAAAAATAAAAAACACTGATCACTTTGCATGGGTGAATACTCAATCAATGATAAAGAAATCACGGCTTCAAATTGCAACAGTTATGATCCAAGAAAATAGGAAACTAATTTGGCCAAGGATTACGAACGCACAATATTAGTCTTCACGTCCTCACCTAAGTATGAGTTCTCATATATATATATATATATATATATATATATATATATATATATATATATATATATATATATATATATATATATATATATATATATATATATATATATAAGTTTCATATTAAGTGCATGAAAAATAATTTTGGTCCCATGAGTATTAGCAAAATGACAATTTTGGTCCACATGTTTAATTTCTACCAATTTTCATCGACGACTATTGCTTTAGAACCAATTTTGATCCATGAATATTGTTTTAATGAGAAAAATTATTACGTCGGTCACCCTTTCGTTTATATATGGTACAATAATATATGTTTTTTTTTAAATCAATAGATATCTCCAATGATCTTTAGACAAACAAGTTTGATACATACAATATGTGAAGATTATGGGGAAAATGTAGCCATATAATCATGGATTATTGTAATAATAATAATAATAATAATAATAACAACAGTACACCCGTAAAATACTATTTGTGTTACAAAGAAAATTTTTATTTCACTAGAAATAGGCTTAAAATCCTTAAGTTTTTTAAATTAAAAAAAAAAAACGATAGAATTTATAAAATTTACCAGAAAGTCATCTGGATTTATTTATTTATTTATTTATTTCTAGAGTTCATTATTTTAAAAAATTATTTATAATTTTTGGATATATGAAATTTAGGCAGTATTAATTAAAGTGGAGAATCTTCCTTGGGGTTTGAAAGTCTGGTTCATCATCAGCAGCCCAACAACATATGCCACGTCGAAAGTTACAGGTGTGGCAATCTGGGTCTATACGGCAATCCCAGTTACTTTTGCATGGAATTTGCGGGAAAAGTTTGTGTTTTTCTGCTTCACTCCCAGGTGAAATACCTGTAATAATTATTGTATACATTATTTTTAAAAAAATTATGAATAATTATATGCTGCAAAAATATGATCATACAAAAATTGTGATGGAAAACTTTGTTTTATTTTATTTTATTATTTTAGTAATCTGTAAATTATAATCATAATTTCTTGATTTAAAAATAATATTATCAAAACTTTCTATCATTTTAAAAAGTTCTTACAGAATTTATAAATGAGAATAGACTTACAGAATTGAATCATTAAGAGAAGAAGAACAGCTGACAAGGTTTTGGAAGCCATGAAAATGTCGTAACAGCTTAAGACAAGAATTCTTATAGTATATATGAATTTGTTTTAGGAGATGGAGTGGTGAGAATAATGACTATTTTTTGCTCTATTTATAGCAAAGCTCAGCCCTATACCAAGTTTCCTCAACACCCTGATTTGCTACTACTAAGTACTAATTAATCTATTGGGAATTAAATTTTAAAATTTCAGGTTTCATTATTTTATACATCAAAATAAACTAAATAAAACCTCACTCTGAGAGCTGACTAGTTCTACCTCATGACTTCTACCTTACATAAATGTGTCATACTTTCTATTTTCTAATGTTCCTCCAAAATGACTATTGTGCAGGTGGTGCTTCCCGTGCGGTGGTGCAGGTGGACTCACATTAAACATTACACTGGCGCACTTTAAGTACACAACAAACGCACGTTAAACACAAAAACAAAATACATTCAGAATACAAACTCACGCATCTTATGCACAAAACTTACGCATCTTAAGCACAACCCTCACGCACCTTAAGCACAAAACTCACGCACCTTAAGCACAAAAACACACGAATCTTAAGTTTTAACAACAACTCACATTAAGTACACTCTCACGCACATTAAGTACAAAACTAACGCACCTTAAATACAAGACTCACACACCTTAAACACAAGACTCACGCAACTTAAACACAAAACTCATGCACTTTAAAGTTTTAACAACAACTCACATCAAAGTACACACTCACGCACATTAAGCACACAACTCACGCACCTTAGGCACAAGACTCACGCACCTTAAGTACAAAACTCACGCACATTAAGCACTATACACTCACGCACATTAAGCAAACCCCTCACGCACATTAAGTACAAAACTCACGCACATTAATCACCCGCACAACCGCACTGGAACTTAAACACATATATATATATATATATATATATATATATATATATATATATATATATATATATATACACACACACATGCAAAAAGAAGAAGTGTTATTAGTTGATTGTTATTTATTACAAAAAGAAAAAGTGCTAATTTCCATGTTAAAATCACGACATAATATGGATCAATAAAATCATAGTTTAGAAGAATAACCCGGGGTCGAGTCTCACCAGCGGCAGTATGGGAGCTACCTCTTAAAGTTAGGGGGTTCCTTGTGCGCAGTGAGCAAAAGTCTAGCCTCTGTAATTCATGTTCAGTTGATTTACCAGTCGGGTCGAGTTGAGGTTTAGCCTTTTAAAAGAATAAAATCATAACACATTAATTATGTGATGAATATTATTTAATATTAATATAAATATTATTAAAAATTGAATTATAAATAACTTCAATCAATTTCTTTTTATAAAAAGTAATTCATAAAAATATAGTTACTTTTTAAAAATATATCATGACCTTTTGCATCGGTGACTATATTGACTTGTCGTCAGTTGTTGAATATAGTTATCCATTCAACTAATTAACTTAATTAAAATGGGTTTAGGACTCAATTTACATTTATTTTAGTTGAAAATAGGACCAGTTTTTTTTTTTTTTTTTTTTTTTTTTTTTTTTTTTTTTTTGAAATGGTATCATGCTTTCAATATGATTCGTATTCCATTTCTTACACGACTAGTTGACTATACTTGTGTTTATTTTTCTTTCTATTGATATTTAATGTAGTCAATATTATTATGGTTTTAAATAAGATTAAAATTAATGTATTGATGAAATAACTTTTACATTTTTAAATTTTTAAATTAATTTTTTTCTTTTTATATTTTCTCATGCGATTTAAATTATCAGTATCGTTAGATGTATTGTGTATTTATCTATAGCGATAACTTGTATATTATCTCAAATATACCAAAAAAATGTGTATATTATGGGGATGTTTGGTAAATAGCGGTTAGCTGTTAGCTGATTAGGTTAGTATGGTTGAGTAGTCGATAACATTAGCTGATTGTAGAAAAATGTTTGGTAAATTAGCTATTAGTTGATATCTGATTACACATGCAAAATGACTTTCTCAAAAAGGTGATCGAAAAAGTTGTTTTTGTTAAGTTTTGGCATATTCGCTCGTTGGTTCTCGCGTGATGCTTGCACGGTTATACACCCCGAATTGCGTATGTATATGTATGTGTGTTTGTAGGTGCATAAAGGGGGAAAAGGAAGGAGAAGAATAACACCAAGCTATAGCATAACAATCATGTAAGTGTGTTCTTTCATTCACCTTCACTCACTTATATAGTGATCATATACAACCTTTCAAGTACACAACATCAATACATGATTAAAGGATAAGGAATTGAAAGGTCTAAAAAGTTTAATGGCCATAAATATAAATATTTACAACACTCTCCCTTGGCCATTAAATAATTATACTCATGCCTCGTTAAAAACCTCGCTAGAAAAACCCTGTGGGAAAAACCAAGTCGAGGAAAAGAGTACATGTAGTATCAATCATGTGTTGCATCGGTTGCCTCGTTAAAAACCTTAGCCTAAGAAAACCCAGTGGGAAAAAAACTTAGCCAAGGGAAAAAGAGTACAACCATAAGCCTTCCAGGCACCATCTTCAAGATTTAAAAGTCTTCTAGACCGAGTTTATCGCTCCCCCTGAAGATAACAGTCTTCCTAGCATCCGCATCCCAATTTTATAAACATACTTCTCAAAAGTGGATGTAGGCAGGGACTTAGTGAACAGATCTGCCAGATTTTCACTAGAGCGAACCTTTTCAATGAGTATTTCACCACTCTTCTGGAGTTTATGTGGGTAAAAGAATTTAAGAGCGATATGTTTAGTAAGACCTCCTTTAACGTACCCATTACTCATTTGTGCAACACATCCTGCATTGTCCTCATATAGGATTGTCGGGGAATCAACATTGCTCATTGTTCCGCATGAGCGATGGATATGCTGTATTAGTGATCTCAACCATACGCATTCGCGTGCGATTTCATATAAAGCAATTATCTCCGAGTGATTAGATGAGGTAGCAACTAAGGTCTGTTTAATGGACCTCCAAGATATAGCTGTACCTCCACAAAGAAAAACATAACCAGTTTGCGATTTAGCAGTATGAGGGTCAGACATATAACCAGCGTCTGAATACCCTGTCAAAGTAATGTCCTTGTTGTTTTCAAAATAAAAACCAAGGTCTTTTGTCCCTTGGAGATATCTAAAAATATGCTTTATTCCACTCCAATGTCTTCTGGTTGGAGAGGCACTAAATCTAGCAAGTAAATTCACTGAAAATGCAATATCAGGCCTTGTGCAATTAGTCAGGTAAAGCAAGGCTCCAATAGCACTTAGGTAAGGAACTTCAGGTCCTAGAACCTCCTCATTATCCTCCTTAGGTCTAAATGGGTCCTTTTCCGCTTCAAGGGACCGGACCACCATTGGGGTGCTAAGGGGATGAGATTTATCCATATAGAATTTCTCCAATAATTTATTAATGTAGTTGGCTCGGTGAATGAAAATTCCATTTGGAAGATGCTCGATCTGCAGGCCGAGGCAGAACTTGGTTTTTCCCATCCAAGTATTTCATTTCGAATTCTGCTTTTAAGCATGAACATGCTTCTATAAGGTCTTCCTTTGTCCCAATAATGTTCATGTCATCGACATAGACAGATATAATGCAGAAGCCATTAGATGACTTCTTAATGAATATACAAGGGCAAATATCATTTTTAACATATCCCTTCTTTAGGAGGAGTTCACTCAAATGGTTATACCACATTCTACCAGATTGCTTCAAGCCATATAATTACCTTTGAAGTTTGATGCTATACATGTTTCGATCTTTATCCCTCATATTGGAATTTTGAATACCCTCGGGTATTTTCATGTATATATCAGCATCTAGTGACCCATAAAGGTAAGCTGTCACTACATCCATCAACTGCATATCTAATTTCATACTTACTGTCAATGATATTAAATATCGGAATGAGATGCCATCAATAACAGGAGAGTATGTTTGATCAAAATCAATTCCGGGTCTCTGCGTGAACCCTGAGCTACCAATCTTGCTTTATATCTAACCACCTCATTGCTTTCATTCCTCTTCCGTACGAATACCCACCTGGATCCTACTGGGATCACATCTTTTGGGGTAAGTACGGTGGGACCAAAAACTTTCCTTTGATTAAGCGAGTTGAGCTCTGCCTCAATTGCCTGTTTCCACTTCAACCAGTCAGAGCGCTTTCGGCACTCGGTTATTAACTTTGGTTCTGGATCCAGATTATTTTGTGGAATATTACAGGCAACTGCATAGGCAAAAGTGTCGTCGACGACTATTAAATCTCTATTATATGTTTCTCCTGTATCAACAAAATTTATGGCCGTCAACCAAATCATCGTCATTTCCCAAAATATTTTGATCTGGATGTTTCGCATCCCAGTGTTCGTATTATTTAGAGCACGTGCAGGTTCACTGGGTTCTCCGTCTTCGGGACGGTTAACATTTTTCTGGAGTGACTGAGATATTTTACCAATTCTCGTCTTCCGTGGATTTAAATCTTTTGCACCAAGTGGTCTCCCGCGCTTTTGGCGATGGGGAGTGTCAGTGTGCATACTTGGTCCCACGGGGACTTCAACTCTCGAAGGAGCATTCACAGCAGGGATATGGGACCTAGTCACTCCTCTGTTATCAGTAAAAGCATCTGGTAGGTTATTTGCTAAATTTTGCAAATTAATAATTTTCTGAAATTCTAGTTCAGTTTGACTAGTACGTGGGTCTAGATACTGGAGATCATTTTCATCCCATGAGATTTCTCGGCATTTCGTTAAATAAGGTCTTTTATCTCCCCCTAATACCGGGAAATGATCTTCATCAAAAATGCAGTCAGCGTACCTCGCGGTAAACTGATCTCCTGTCATGGGCTCTAGGTATTTAATGATGGAAGGAGATTCATAACCAACATATATACCTAGTTTTCGCTGCAGGCCCATGGAGGTACGATTTGTAGGTGGTATGGGGCATAGACTGCACACCCAAATACACGCAGATGGGAAATGTTAGATTCTACACCACGTAGTAGTTGCAAAGGGGAATAATCATGATATGCACTAGGTCGGATTTGAATTAAAGCTGCAGCATGTAATACTGCGTGTCCCCAACATGAGACTGGTAAACCAGACTTCTGCAGTAATGGTCTAGCGATTAATTTAATACGCTTAATCAGAGACTCAGCCAAGCCATTCTGAGTATGGACATAAGGTACAAGATGCTCCACTTTGATGCCCAAGGCCATACAATAATCATTGAAAGCCGTTGATGTGAATTCTCCAGCATTATCTATTCTTATTGATTTAATGGGATAATCTGGGAATTGGGCATTCAACACAATAATTTTCGCAACAAATTTAGCGAAAGCTTTGTTCCTCGTGGACAATAGACTAACATGAGTCCAACGAGTGGAAGCATCAATAAGGACCATAAAATATCTAAATGGTCCAGAAGGTGGATTAATAGGTCCACAAATGTCGCACTGCAATCTCTGCAGAAATATAGGCGATTCTTGTCCAACCTTAGTACGCGACGGGCGTACAATGTATTTACCTTTCGCACTAGCCACACATGTAAACATATTTGGCGAAAGTACCTGGGATCTCGACAGGTTATGTCCAGCAGAATTAGATATGATCCGACACATCATATTCTGCCCAGGATGACCCAGACGATCATGCCACATTTGAAAAGAATGTGGATTTTTGAGTTTCATGGTTAGTGCCACAAATGAATCATTGGGTTGTATATAGGTATAATATAACCCAGAGGATAAAGAGGCAAGTTCCTCAACCTCCCGCTTTTGACCAGTGATCAACTGAGTCATGATCAAGAACTCCTCTTTGTTCTTAGTCTTGGTTTCAATATGGAAACCATTTGAACGAATATCCTTGAAACTCAGCAAAGTTCGTTTAGATTGTGGGTACAACAAAGCATTTTCAATTAGTAGCTTTTTACCCTTAGGGAGGATAATGGATGCTCTTCCAGAGCCCACAATTAGTACCTAATCATTAGAAATGGTAGTGATATTACTACTTGATTTGTTTAAGATACGAAAAAACCTCATATCCATTAGGATAGTATGCTTGGTTGCACTATCCACCAAGCACAATGTTGGTTCATGCTCCATTGTGCGAACAACAACTTTGCAATGTTGTAAGATCTTCGGGGTTACTTCTCGAACAGTGGTTGTTCGTTACTAATTAACCAATGCCGTTCACCGAAGAGCGTGCTTGATAACGTGTTAAGTTTTGGCCTATTTGCTCGTTGGTTCTCGCGTGATGCTTGCACGGTTATACACCCGGAATTGCGTATGTATATGTATGTGTGTTTGTAGGTGCATAGAGGGGGCAAAGGAAGGAGAAGAATAACACCAAGCTATAGCATAACAATAATGTAAGTGTGTTCTTTCATTCACCATCACTCACTTATATAGTGATCATATACAACCTTTCAAGTACACAACATCAATACATGATTAAAGGATAAGAAATTGAAAGGTCTAAAAAGTTTAATGGCCATAAATATAAATATTTACAACAGTTTTGAGCAGTTTTTTGAATTTTAACCTTTTTGTAACACCCCCAAATCTAAAACCAGAATATTTAATAAAAAGAGCTTTTATTTATTTAAAAGATAAAATTCGGCCCAAACGCACAGCACAGGGCGACACAGGCTAACAAAGGTTCTATCAAACTATCTACAAATCTACAATACTATAGAATCCAAAGGTACCAATCTATTACAACCACTACAAATCCACAAGGTGCTATACATCTACAGCGTGCTCTCAAAGCTAGCCCCTTACTCTAGCCTGAAACACAAAACAACAACATTAGCATAAAGTGCTAAGTAAGGTCTACTCTGCCCCGTAAAATAAATACTTTTTTAGTTTAATTAGAAAATAGATATACTTTGACAATAGGTTTTGACACTTGAATAAGCTACACTTTCAAAAACATTTAGCCAAAGGCTTAGAAGGAACATTTTTAAAAGAGTTTTCAGAATACTTTAATTAAGCCAATGCTTGACCAAATAAGAGATTTTAAAAAAAAATAATAATAATAATAAGAGAGGGAGACTCTACAAATGTAACTTACACCAAAGCAAAAGATTTCTCAAAATAAGGATTTAAAATCATTTTTCCAAAAGTACATACACCGAATTAATTATAGAATTTTATTATCAAATAATCATTTCAAAACATAATCGTTTTCAATAGTCATTTCCATATATATATATATATATATATATATATATATATATATATATATATATATATATATATATATATATATATATAGATTGGACAAAAAAAGTTGGGCTTAGAATAGTTGGGTTATTGGGCTCATAAATAAAAATCATTGAACTTAGGAATATAAATCATTTGGGCTTAGGACTTATAATAGTTATAAAATGATTTTGGTAGGCTAGTCTTAGTTTGATTTTGGATAGTAAAATTATGGACTATAAAATAAGTTATTAATATTTCAAAGTAAAACAATTTATTTTGGAAGTATTCCTGCTAAAATATTTAGGATTGAAAATTAAATTTTATTTTCTAGAATATTTTTATTAAAATAATATTGATTAAAATGATAATATATTATAATTTTGGAGCAATAATAAACTGGTACTAAAAGTTAATTAATCAAACACTTATATTTAATGTTTAACCAAGTCAAATATTAATAGTTGTCAAATAAGTCAAAATTGACTGATAAGCTAACTAGTTTAATACCGGGTAATTAAACTTCAGATGATTAAATTGGCAGTCGACGACCAATTTTGGGTCGCCGGTCGCCTTCTTCCTCAATCGAAGAAGGTAACTAGCGTCGCCTTCTTCTCAGTTGATGAAGGCAACTCTTCCTGGAGAAGATGGTGACCAAGTGTCGCCTCTTCCACCAGGCGCCTTCTCCTTGGTGGAAGAGGCGACGCTTGGTCACCATCTTCTCCAGAAAGAAGGCGACCAATCGTCTTCCTCAACTGAGGAATAAGAATAAAGTAGTTGAATAATCAAATTTATTTGCTCCAATTGTATGACAAATGTCATCTTTCACATATATATTTTAAAAACCATATGGTGGGCTAGCTAGCTTATTGATATGATCTCAGTGCAATATAATTCAAGCTGCTCAAAAAGATTTGATATGATGCAACTGTTAGACCAAATTAAAGTAGGACGTGAGGAGCCCATGGACTAGCTCAAGTGATAGACCACCTAACTTCAAGTCAACATTTTAGTAACAAGTAAGAATGAGATGAATCTCTTACACTTCATTGTTATTCTTCCTCTCTACTTATATTAATTGTTAGTTAATTAGAAACCTTAAATATTATGTAACTGAAACCAAACAAAGTAAGTCAACATAACATATTTTAAGAAATTGAATTGAATGTACAACGTTAATTACTTTCATATACATACCTAATTGAAATAATCCTCAAAATCCCTATCATCAACTATGCCATGGTGGCACCTAAAAGTGACAAATTTTTGCATATTGTGACAACACTGGGGACACTTTTTAATCTCTGAAACCTTGTCAAAATTACAGGGGTAGTCAAGAGCACAACAAGGATGATGTTTTGAAGCATAAATAGAACGGCTAAGCATCTCATGGTGATCTTTGAACGCTTGATCAAAACCTTTGGCTATTACATTCTCCTTCCATTTCTCATATTCATTCATGACTGTCAACATTTTATCTCCTAGATCACATACAACTATCTTGTTCCCTTTGCATAGCATAGCCCATCCATCAACTGCTAAATCTTTAGCTTCATAGGCTAGTATCTTTTTCAATCCTTCCACAATTTCATCATCTTCTCCATCACAATAGGTTTGATCCAAAAATTTTATCCTTGATAAGAATGTGCTTCGAAGACGTGCCCAGATAAACCATGACTCAAAAGCTCCATCCGGTCCTTCATCACAAAGTTTTTCTCGAACATTCACTGACGCAACTTTCACATTGCTACCAATGTAACATGTCATAGTTGTCAGTTGTGGGTTTAAAGAAACTACTGCCTTTACCTTTGAAATGAATGCTTCAACCCATTTTAAGTCATTCCCTCCAATAAAAAAAATGCACTTATTCTCATCGACCTAAACAATTAAAATAAGTTATTAGTGCTCTAAAATTATATTATTGTTCGCTCGATCTTATAAAATAAATAAATGAAGCAAAAATATAATAATAATAACGATGATGAAATTGGACGTACCCATTGGGTAATTGTTTCAGCAGCCACACCTAACAAAAGCTGAGTGCACCAAGTTTCTATCTTCCATAAATCTTTTTCCTTTTCAATTGTGTAAATGTTGCGGTGAACCTACCCAGGCCAGGCCAAACAAACAATATAATATATATAATATAATTAAGCTGCTAATTAAATTAAATTAAATGCTACCAATTCAAAATTCTAAATATATATTAAATTAAAATAAATATATCACTACTGGAAATTATGGAATTTCCGACCACCTGAAAGTGATCTTAAATGAAGTTGAAACCAAAAAGTGGTCGGAAATAGCAACAAAGGTTTTTCCGGATACTCAAAGTGGTCGGAACAAGGCTTTCGACTTGATTTAAGATCACTTTCTTGAAAATTTCATAATTTCCAGTAGTGTATATACCATACGTACCGGATTTTTTATTTGCTCCTGCATCTCATCTAACCCCTCAATCATTACTCTTTCCATGTTACCAGCGATTTCTTCTAACTTCTCATCAATATCAGACACCAAACTCCTGATTGCCAACGTCCTATCATTCAACACATTCTGTAACAAAAAAGGAATTATACTATCTCCAATCTCAACTCCAGTTCTTATCCCTTTTTGAATATCAAAAGCTCTCATCAATATCATGTGCATTGCGTTATGGTGAACAATCCTTCCATGCTGGTCCAACGAAACAATGATAGGCTCACCCCCTATTTGGAACAATAATTTCTCTTTAACAAATCTTATAAATCCCGGTGTTACTGATTCCTCTACATTTTCCACGGCTAGTAATTCTCCTCTACTCGCTAAATCTCTATACTGATTTTCCATATTTTTAGTAGCTCCCCATGATGCAGGATAATCCAATATCGGAATCCAGAGCACACGTAATTTAGTTCTCCATTGGAACATTTCAAATAGATTTAACAAATAACTGTCAATGTCAAGGCTTGACGATATTAATAATAGCAAGCTCTTGTTCTTCAACAAATGGCGTCCTACTTGCAATTTAGAGGGCAGGCATTTTATTTTATATATAAAAATTAAATTATTTTATAATTGTCTTTAATATAATCAATAAGCAAACTGGAGAAATAAAAACTAAAGCAGTATGTACTTAGCTTATTAATTAGCAATCAATTAAAATTAAATAATTATTAATTATATTGTTTAATTTTAAACCTAATTAAGTTCATACCACTTTTTCATGGTAGAAATCATATATCAGTTCCTTTTTGCCACCATTGAATAATAATTTGAGAACATCCAAATTATTAGTGGAAGGGATCGGATTCTCATCATAAGAGAATGCATAACACAATGCTTTGTAACAATCCTCTTCTCTCTTCTTCTCTGCATGCATATATCATCAATTAAAACCATTAATCATATTATATTACTTTAATCTAATCATGTTGCAATTCAAGTAATAAATCATATCGCATACACTTGAATTATATTTAATTAGAACTAACCAAGTATTGGACGACAATCGGAGATTATATTTTTTATTTTTCCAGTTAAATCAGAAAGTTGTGTTCCTTCAACGATAAGCCACCTACAACAATCAATATAATTGATATTTTAGGGAAATTAAATAATACTTGTAATGATTTATATATTTAAATTATTAACATATAGCATACAATAAGAGATCAATTAAATAATCTTACTTTGAATCCACTGTCGTTGGAAGGCAAGTGAAATAGGATGCATAAGCAAGGATATTCGTGAATATCCAATAACATGCAATAGGTATGATTGGTGCTGAATTATAAGAGGATGATTGTGTAAGCTCGACAATCCACTCAGTAAGATGTAAGATTGATTTGACAAAATGAGTAACCATTTTCTGCATATGCGAAGGCACAACTTGTAGACTTTCATTTTCCTTAAGAATTGTCAATTTGCCGGCCAATCTCTTGTGACCCTGAACAAGGTTAAATTCTCCAAAGTTGAGGGAGAAAGCCGCCAGCATCATCAGAAGCTTGGCTTCCCAGGAATATGTGGACAACATTCTTAGAAAATAAATAACAATTGAGTGTGGATTCACATCACTTGATGATGAAGACTTCAATAATATCTGATCGAATAAATTAAAGCAATATTTACTTAAAGTACTTATTGCGCATCATAAAATCGTGATTCTGTTTTACAAAGAATCATGAAAATTAGGCATTAGCTATAAAATTTTCTAATTAAATAATAGTATGTGGAGAATAATTGTACATTTATAAAGTTAACTATTATAACATATATAATTGAGATTATAATTTAATTGTAAAATTTAAGAAAAACAAATGTCTCTTATTTTTCCCCTCAAATTAAAGAATTACCTCAAAGGAAATATGCTTTAATTGATTGGGAAGTTCCATGTCAGTGTACTCCTCATCTAACACCTTGTGGTTATTGGACTCAAACTCTTTACCATCATTAGAGTCTTCCTTATCAAACTTGTCACCATTAGAGTCTTCCTTATCAGACTCCTCATCTTCATCAATGCTATCTCTAATCTAAATCATATATCATCCAATGAAATATATAGACGAAAACACAACAAATCATATATCATCCAATGAAATATATAGACGAAAACACAACAAACTCATTAAAACCTAAGTTATCACACATGAAATCCATATATAGATCATCCTACGGAATGTTGTCTATTTTTTTTAATGATTTGTAGTGAAACTATATTATGGGCAATTATTATTAATGGCAATTATATATATATATATATATATATATATATATATATATATATATATATATCAAGATTTAAATACTTAGAATACCATAAAACATGAAACCTATATATGTCATAAAACTTCTAATAAATACTTCGTATGTACTAGGACTTACTCATACACAATCAAATTCAAAGTTTAAGATCAATGTAAATAAATAGTAAATAAACAAACCATGGTAGAATAGAGAATGTTCTTCACAAAATTGAAGATAATATTTGTTTTAAAATCTTTGCTGTTCGGATCATGAGTAGTCATAACTTCTTCCAAGATAATACTTTCATTGATACTTGAAGATGCCATCTTTGATAGAGATAAGGGGAAAAGAGAGCAATTAGCAAGATAAATTAAGGCCAGGAAAAAGCAGAGAAAACGGGGCTGCTTTGTGAGTCAATTGTGTGGCTAACCTCTTACATATATAGGATGCAGAGGGACAATACTTTACTTCAATTGCGAGCAATTAAGTGGAATAATTTTTTTTCTTTAACTATATATATATATATATATATATATATATATATATATATATTAAGTTTATATTCAGGTGCGAACCTACCTTATTGTGTGAACTTAAAAACGTGTGCACATCCTTGATGTTGCATTATCTAACAGCTTAGAACATGATGCACGGAAAAAGTCAAACCAGAACTCGGTGACAAGTCTTGTGCATTGTGTTATAATTGACATCCACCGTCCACTAATATAGATAAATGGATTGGTGCTCATGTTTACTTGTTAATATAGGTTCTCATATGAACCTATATGTCGGTAACAACTTGTGGACAAATCCAAATCATTGATATAGTAGATCTAACGGTTGAAAAAAACTTTGTAATATTTATGAAAATGACCCCGCTCATTTTTTACTTGATTTCTCATCCATCAAATCTTGCAGATCAATGATTTGAATTTATCCACACGTTCTCACCTAGGAAGTGGTTCTCATATGATTAAGATTTTGAACATATATATATATAGATTTACATTCACGTAAAAACACATCTTAAAATACAAACCTATGGACAATTTGACGCCGTTGGATGGTGGTATTGGACGGTCCTGATTTTTTTTCTCCTATGCGCTGTGTGCATGTAAGTATGTTAATGTGTGCACGAGCTTTGATGGATGGTTGTGATTTTTCTTCCTACGCGCTGTGTGCATGTAAGTATGTTAATGTGTGCACGAGCTCAAGTTTGTATTTTAAGGGGGGTTTGTATTTTAAGGGTGTTTGTACTTGAATGCAACCCTATATATATATATATATATATATATATATATATATATATATATATATATATATATATATATATATATATATATATATATATATATATATATATGTGTGTGTGTGTGTGTGTGTGTGTGTGTGTGTGTGTGTGTGTGTGTTTGAGTGTGTGTGTGCGCGTGCGCGTGTGAAGATGCGGGCAAAATCATATCAATGGCTCTAAAACTATGCCTTCCAGTGCACATTGTTGTGCCTTCTAGTGCATAGTATCTGGCTAATGAAACAAATCCATATTTCTTGTATTGTTTTGGGAATGAACTCCCAAATAAAAAAAATTAATTCTACACATCTTCGCCTTGGAGTTGGAAGCTGAATCAACATATCATATTGTTTGGGACAATTAATTTCCATTTTTCGCAAATATTCTCATTCCAATTTTTGACATTCGAGTGCACATTAGTGTTCCTTCAATGATTTGAACATCATGTCAAAACACAATTCCATTGCATATTGTTATGTCTTTCAGTGCACAATTTTATACCTTCATATTCCATCCATAATTTTGAGTCTTCAAGTGCATATTTTTGGCTAATGAGACAAATATACATATAACATATTGTTTTGGGAATGAAATATGGTACTAAATGTTATAGAACCTACTAAATATTCTGCCTTGCAGTGCACATTTTTGTGTCATTGAATGCACATTATTGTGCCTTGGTATGCATATTATTTTGCCTTCAATTGCTCATTGTTATCCCTTCGAGTCCACATTGTTGTGACTTCAAGTGCACATTGTTAGTTGTTCCTTTGAGTGCACATTGGTTGTGCCTTCGACTGCATATTATTGTGATTTTAAGGATTTGAACAGAATGCAAAAACACAACAAATTAACAAAATGCCACTGCGTTTTTTTTTTTCTTCTTTCTAATTTTCCATCATTCTGGGTTGTTGATCTTGACTAGGTTAAAGGATAATGGGTGAATGATAAATTGATTCTCAAAATAGAATCATTTGAGTTGGAAATTGGAGATGGGAAGGCTTGAAAGTAGTCTTTGTCCCACATTGGAATGTGTAGTGGGTTTGCACTAGTATATATACAACTTCTTTTTAGACTAAGCTTGAATTGTATTACATAAAGGCTCTATCGCATTTGCAAAGGGGTGTAAATCAAATCCTAAAAAAATGAGTCCCTCCAAGGAGAAAAAAAGGAAAAGTGTGATATTTTTATAAAAATACAACACTTTTATATTTACAAAAAAAAAAATGCAAACTAATATGGATAAATTGATTGATTGTTACTAATTAATGAGGAAAAATGTGATACAAATAGTGATAAATCGTTACTTATGAGGAAAAAGATAATATTTATGAAGACAAGTGTGATATTTTTGAAAAAAATATAATTCTTTTATTTAGGGATAAATTGATTGATTGTTAATGAGGAAAAGTGTAATACAAATAGTGATAAAATTGATTGTTACTTATAGGGAAAAAGATAATATTTATGAAGAAAAGTGTGATATTTTTGAGAAAAATGTAATTCTTTTATCAATATATAATATTTAAAAGTTGAAGAGTTACTTACAAGAGAAAGTATAATATGTATAAAGGAAAATGTAATATAATACTTATGAAAAACTCGACACGTCTCATGAATAAAAATTTGTGAAACTGTTTCATACAAGTTTTTGCCTTAAATAAGAATTCATTTTACTTACCATACAATAGTAAGAAACAGATATGAGAAACACTAAAGAAGAATGTGCAAATGGTTGAAAAGTAAAGGAATAAGGTTCAAATTGACCACTGAACGTAACCTGAAAATGCAATTAGGCCACTGAACGAAAAAAAAAAAAAAAAAAAAAAAAGTGCAATTAGGTCACTGAACACTCAAAAAACGTGCAATTAGGCCACTGAACACTCCAAATGTATGCAATTTCACCGGATAGCAGGTTACCATCAATTTTATTAGGTTATCTGCTTGCGTGGCAGCTGAGTTAGCATTTTAAATAATTTGTAATAAATTTTAAAAAAATTGAAAAATTAAATAAATAAGGAAATAAAAAATAAAAATACAACAACCAGCCACCCCGTCGTTTTTTTTTTTAATTATTATTAAAATTTATTTAAAAATTATTAAAAATGTCAACTCAGCTGCCACGTAAGCATGTGACCTGCTAAAATTGATGGTAACCTGCTATCAGGTGAAATTGCATACATTTGGAGTGTTCAGTGACCTAATTGCACTTTTTTCGTTTAGTGGCCTAATTGCATTTTCAGGTTACGTTCAGTGGCCAATTTGAACCTTATTCCAAAAGTAAATAAGATTTCCTTTTACTTAGTTTAATTTGCCCACAAAAGTCAAAATTTCCTCGCACTCATACCTTAGCTCGACAGGATAGTGGATGGGTAAATCACTGTAACACAGTTACCCATTAGATAGGCAGACCAGTGCTTGGTGCTCACAAGGAGTCCACCACAATAATAGATTGGGTGAAACTCCTACACTGCGACTGATAAAGCTCGATTATGTGTCATTGTTTAAAATCTACCACCCAACAACCAAGTGAGCTACCCATGCTAGCTTGCTTTTACTTAGGTATGTACTTGTGTTGCTGTTCCAAGTGTTGCAAAAATCCTGTCTATCTAGGCACCGATTAATCGACGCCTAGGCGTCAGCCGCCTAGTGTATCATCATAATTGGTGGTCTAGGCGTCAGACCGGTTAGGTGGCGGACTAGGCCGCCTAGACTGCCTAGACTTCCTAGGCGTCGACTAGGCCTCCTAGGCACCGACTAGGTTGCCTAGTCGGCTGATTAGCTATTTTTCCCTTCTTTTTTAAATGAGTTATTTTACTCAAAGCGACATTATTTCGAGCGAAATAACCATAAATTGTTCAAACTCTACATGTTTTTAGGTTAATATTTAATATTTTAATATTAATTATTAAAGTATTAAATAGTATATAATTATCAAGTTTTTAAAAATTAAAAAAATGTAAACAAATTTTTAAAATAAAAAATAAAATAAAAATTACATGGACTCCTAGGCGCTAAGCGCTAGGCCCTCACCAAACGCTTGAGGAGCACCTAGCGACTTTTTCAATCATGCCTATTCCTATTTCCAAATTTAATAGAGTGGGATTACATTCATTTGCTCCAATTGTATGACAAATATCCTTCATATATATTTTAAAAAGAAACACTTAATCAGCACAGCTCACAGTGGGCTTATTGATCAGAGTGCAATTCAAGCTGCTGAAAAAGATGCAATGCAACTTTTAGACCAAAGTACGTAGAGGGTGAGGAAAGAATATAACTTTCTTTAAAGTAGAGGTTGAGGAAGAAGTTTGTATAGGAGGAACTAAGAAATTAAAAATAAAAAATAAAAAATTGCTACAATTGTAAAAATCTACTAACCAAAAAAATAAATAAAAAAAATCAGTGATTAGAGAGTCAAAGTAAATTACTCTTCAATGGCCTGACAATTGTTTGTTACCACAACATCAAAGGTGACACAATTATAGTTACTCCACTTTGTGAACTTTGTAGTCTCCACTTTTGATATCTGGATGAGAACATCACAACTTAACAATTGATGTTTAGTATACGTGTGTTAAGTTACATGAGTAGCAAAAGGGAAAAAAAATGGATAGAAACTATATATATATATATATATATATATATATATATATATATATAAACCTTAAACATTAACATGGCGCACCTTAAGTACACAAATCACCACGCACCTTAAGCACACAAACAAAGCACCTGGCCTTAAGAACACAAATCACTCACATTAAGTACATAAACTATGCACCTTAAGCACAAAACAAAGCACATTAAGTACATAATCCACGCACTTAAAATTTTAAAATGGCTCACATTAAGTACAAACACACGCACATTAAACACAAAACTCATGCACATTAAGCACAAATCTCACACATCTTAAACACAAAACCCACGCACTTTAAGTTTTACCAACTACTCACATTAAGCACAAAACCCACACACCTTAAGCACAAACTCATGCACATTAAGCACAAAACCCACACACCTTAAGCACAAACTCACACACCTTAAGCACAAAACCCATGCACCTTAAGCACAAATTTTACGCACTTTAAGTTTTAACAACTACTCAGATTAATTATAAGTACAAAATTCACGCACCTTAAGCACAAAACTTACGCACCTTAAATTTGACTTAGATGCAAAATTTATCAAATTGCCGCCGTGTTTTTTTTTTTTTTTTTTTTAATTTTGGTAATCATGGATCTTGATCTAAACAAGATCAGTGGCTCATATTAAACCCCACACCCGCACTAGAACCGACTTCTATATATATATATATATATATATATATATATATATATATATATATATATATATATATATATATATATATATATATATATATATATATATATATATATATACATTAGAAAATAAGAGTTCTATTGTAAAGTTTAGGATACAAAAGTTCTTTTGTTTTTGCTTGCAAAACACTCTAAATATGAAAAGAAAATGAGGTTCTATTTTGTGTATTGGAGACTTACTTTGCATCATAAATAATTAAAAGTGAATCAAGAAAATGAACAATTTGATGAAATTATTCTTGCTCACAATGCAAGTATTCCAAATATAAAATATTTTAAAAGTGAATGTGTAGATGTAACATATTTTCAAGTTATATCTAAAGTAAAAAAAGCAAGTCAGGGCACATATTATATATATGGTATAAGTCTGTATTTTTTGAAACATGGTATAAGTATAAACTATGAAAGAATTGCTTGTTTGTACTAATTAACTTGTTATTTTATTACTCAAAAAAAATGGTATATTATTATCTGAGTTAATTTTCAAAATAATGGTTTGATTAATATATTGTCATTTATCAATTATAGCATTTTATATGCGCGATGCATATAAATTCATGCACAATATTAAGATATTGATAAATATAAATAATTAAAAACTATAGTTCAAGTTATATATACACAAATAATATATATATATATATATATATATATATATATATATATATATATATATATATAAAAGAGCCAATAAAGTTAGGCCTATAACGGGAACTAAAAAATATTTGTCCAAATATTTGATTAAATGAATGGTTCAGATTATTTTGATTTTAGTATTTTTTTTATTTTCCTACTTTACCCTGTATCATTCTCTTCACTTGAATACCCTCGCTTTTCATTAGTATAAACTTTAGTAACGGAATATTCCTTTAGTTATATATTATTCTTAACTTACTCATTGATTTCTATAAGAAATGTCTTAAGTTCGAACCTCATCCCAATCAAAGTTTGCATAATTGTTGAACATATACTACGAATATGTCCGAGTGTGTTAAAAATACAATACAAAATTTAACATAAATTTTGGTCAAATAATTAGTCAGACTAAATACATAGCATTCAAAGTTGAGCATCAAAAATTACAAATAAGGAATCTTGAAAATCATTTTCTTGCATTTTTTTAAAAACAAATTTAGGTTAATTTTTTTCCTTTTTTTTCATTTAATTAACTTATTTTGATTATTTAAAACATCAAGACTCAATATTACAATTATGCCTAAAATGTAAAATATTGGTGGAAATATTATGAATAGAAGATGTTATAATACTTTTATCATTTTTTTTTCATCAAATGTTAACCTCCTTTAAATACATTTCCACCACTACTTTATTTTTGTTGTCACTCTATTGATCAGTTTGAAAACAAAAGTAATTTCATTTTAACCTACTTTTTTCAAAAACATTCTCAACACTACTATATCTTCTTTTTTACTCTATTCGGTCGAAAATAAAATACAAACTTCCACATTTCTCCTTTGTCAAATGTTAACATTTTCTATTCATAATATTTCCACCAATATTTTACAGTTTAGACTTGTTTGAATTTTATTTTATTTTTAAACCATAATTTAAAAAAAAATAGGTAAAATACTATTTTAGTAAATAACCAAAATCTTCCCTCCACTATTCAATTTTTACTCAATTGTATCCTCTATTCATTTGATATTTTTTTTAAAAAAAATCAATCACTTACAATGAAATGTGGTTAGCAAGCGTATATTAGGCATAAACTCAGTTGTACCAAAAAAATTAGGCATAAACTGAGCAACATTTGCAAGATTTTTAAGTAAACACCACTACTACATATGGGCAGTAGACAAGTGATTCCAAAAATACAAGTTATAGCTTCCTGCAAAAATAAAACCACAAAAAATCAGCCTACCATTTTGCATCAAAACCAAAATAAAAACCCCACCAAAAGAAAAAGCAGTATGTTGAATTACAACATAATCCAATAGCATCCTTATAGAATTAGTGCTTGAGGAGTTTGTCCATCTGGAGTTGTTCTCTGTGCATCTAAATGCTTCTAAACTTGGCCATTGTTCTGCACTTCATGTACTATTGCTTTATTTTCTTGGGTAGACTGCAAAGTAATTAGAAATAAGTGAATAACTATGAGCAAAATAAAAGAAAAACAAGTTTTACCCAAGTAGTAAGAAGAAGTTAATAAGCATGAAAATAAACATTATACCTGTTCAGTCTGCTATTATGACCTGACTTCTTTTACACTTTCAACGTAAATTACGTAATATCACATGCTTTCTTGAGAGATGTACCCCATCTTTAGTAAGCTCACCAACTCTTTTTCTTAGTTTCTTACTTTCAGGCCACTCATTTGCGCCTGCCATGGGCTTTATAGCATACGCATATGTCTGCAAGTAACTGTGTGTATTAGTAGCATGGATGAACATAATTAAAAATTGGGCCTTTACCATTCTTTAACCAAATGGCACTTATTGCATGCTTGCAAGGGATACCGGTAAAATCCCATTTTTTGCAAGAGCAAGTATTCTTACTTAAATCCACTATCAGTTGATCTCCATTCATGCATTTTATCTCAAATAAAAGATCATCACACTGATAACCTAAATAACTACCTGCAGCTCTTTCATTTTGCTCAATCTTGGTAATAATAGATGGACAAATTGGCCAGTCCATTTTGCACCTTGCATTCTGCTTGCATACAACCTTGTCATCAACTGCTTTCTTAACAACTCAAGGCAAGTTATTAGAGGATTGTCCCTAGCTTCTAATATCATGGAATTATAACATTCACAGGTGTTGACTAACATATCACAATGGGCAGAACACATTTCAAAGGAGACAAGTCAGACAATTGGTCACCATTTTTTCACCTCAAGAACAAAAGACATAATACAAGTAAAAATGTCATGCATGCAACAAAGCATTAATTAACTTACAACTGATAATTCTCATATACGAACAAATTATCCAAATAAATCAACCCAAATGGCCAAATGCAACAATTATTTCAACTAATTATTTTTCACAATACGCAAATCAAACTCAAGCGTTCATACCGTAGCCTATTCTGTTGCGACTTGCGATTGCCAAGCCCTAGCCTGAAATCCACCACAGCTCTCTTTCAATTTTGTTGCATTGTTGAGATTCTAGATTCTAGGGTTATCCCTTTTCTTGCGTAGAAGGAAAGTGGATAACTAGATATTACTGCTTTGCCCTCCAATTTCACGAAAGTTTCACAGAAAAATAAACAGAGGACTATATAAAGTAGTTCTAGATAAGTTGGAGGAATATTAGAGGTAGGCTTGAGGACCAAAGCTGGTAGCTCCTCAAACTTAGAGCCGTCTTAGAGGACCTTTAGTGGAATTTACTCACTTTATTGGTTTACACAATTACACCATTTTTCCTACAATGAAAAAGTAGCAAATTCATAACATTACATGCCAAGTATGCATTTTTGTGCAATTGTTACTACATAATAGTATTCATATCAATTGCTCACTCCACCAAAATATAGAAACCTCCTTGTCCATGATGCAAAGCTCAGAATGAATATGGGAATCTGGGGCAACGCCCAGTCCCTCAAGGAACAAAATGCAGAGAAGAAATTTAAAACAAGAATGAAATGGAAAGCTGCTGGCGGTTTTTGGATTTTTAAGCCAATTAGATGGGAATGGAGAGGGTGAAGGCCTACAATTGATTAGTAAGCCCTGAACATATTACTCCTTGTTCAACACTTTGGGAACTTTGATGTAAGGCTCCTCATAGCTTGGCACAGCAGCTATCATGGCTTCCCTGTTGAATAAAATTTATATTTGTATTAGAACAAGAAAACATGCAATGCACTCAAAAATGAGAAATAAAATTGATAATACCTATTTTCAAAAATTTCAGGAAAATCATCTCGCAAGTTGTCACCTTCAGTATCTGTAGTAGATGGAGAAGAATATAGATATTTATATTGATTAAGTTCAAAGATGTATTCCTATTATATGAACAGAAGAATGTGTTACTTGACAGAAGAAAAGAGCAAAACTGCAAGAGCATCAAACACCCACCCCCAAATTAAGGGAAGGAAAAGAAAATCGGCAATTGCATGGATAACAAACAAATTTGAAGATCAAAATATGAGTTTTCATTTTAAGTTCAGGAACAGTTCAAAACAATATTTTGGCCCAAGTATCAATCAGTTCAATCTAATGTCCAGAAAGATTTATATAATTTAACATTGCATAGGACTCCTCTTTGAGCCATCTTTCCAACCAAAAGAACATGTAGAATCGTAGATTATATCCAAAATATAACAGGACAGACTAATAGCTTCTACATGGGGATTTAGAAAAAGTAAACATGGAACAACCTCCTGGGTTTGTTGCTCAAGGGGAGAGTGACGTGGTTTGTAAACTCAAACGTTCTTATCTATGGCCTAAAACAATCTCCTTGTGCTTGGTTTGGAAAGTTCAACGAAGTAGTTCAAAATTTTGGTTTGAATCAGAGCAAAGTCAACTATTCCATGTTTTATAGACATCAACAAGGTAAGAGCATTTATCTTGTCGTATACGTTGATGATATTATTATTACAGAATATGATGTTGAAGGAATTGTTGAAACAACACCTATTCCAACATTTTGAAACCAAAGATTTCGAAAGATTAAAATACTTTTAACAAGCTTGGTGCATATGATACACATGCTCCAACTTGAGGGGGAGTGTTGTAACACAAAAGGTTGTGTTTGTAGGGTTGTATCTGTCTGAGAATGTGTTCCTAAAGAAAGGTCACATTGCCTCTATACATATACATATATCTATGTGTGTGTGTGTTTTGTTTTTTCATTGAGACATAAAAAAAATATACAACATATTGTTCTCTTCTTTTTATACAGTCTTAAGCATTTAAATTACCTGCCCTAATAGCTGGCTCAATACTTTGAAGATCTACGGCTTGAAGTTGACCAAACCTGCACAAGAAACCACAATTTTTAACAAAAAGTAAACTGAAAGCAACACCAATGATGTTTGTCGTAAAAAATAGCCTCTGGAAAAATCTAATGAAGGTATTATAACTTGGAACAGAAGTATGGAACAAACATCTCCTATCTCAAGCAATTTGAAATGCAAAGATACCAACAGCTATGCAATATGATTTTAATTTGTAAACAACTAAAGTAATGGACAGAAATAATCAGTGACAGTATATATGTTAGAGCTGGTCAACTAGGAAATGACAAAGATGAAAAACAAATTTCAGATTTTCTATGATTTAAGCTAACCAAATGGACTACATTAAAGGCATGTGGCTCAGTAAAACAAATGAAACAAAAAGAGATAAGGCAATCTGAGTGTTTGAACAGTTTTTAGGGGTCCATCATACAGAAATTCACATTTTGTCAGTACATAGTCGAATGAAGCTAAACACTTCGTGTTACTCTTCTATAACCCAAAATAGATCAAAAGCAGAAATCCAATCACTGCCTTCAACAATACGAATTCATGGCCTTTCAATTAACCTCACAGGCTCACACAGAGGTATTTCAATTTAGACTTCAGGAATTGATAGTTCTCCGAAATCCATTAATTCTAAGGTGCAAACTTAATAGATAGTGCTTCCTCTAGCTATCTATGAACAATCCAGTTAATATATTTGTTCAAATCAGCTCAAGAAACAAGTGTACTTGGGCTTTGGTAGATTACCAGACTAGAAGCTTATTAACATGTGATTTCATTCAAGAAACAGAACAGAAAGAAAAAAAATTTGTACCCAAAAATTAAATTAGACGCAGAGCATAAACATGCACATTACACCCATCAATCATATAAAGAGACATACACACAAACATATAGAGGGAGACAGAGAGAAACCAGTCTATCACTTGTCGAATTTTTAGACCGAATTCTTCAACCTACAAAAACGAAAAAGGAAATTCATAGTTTCAGCACATAATTTTCCCTGAAAAATCTGGGAAATTTGTATGAATATACCTCAGTTGGGGTGAGAGAAATCCGAGCTGTTTCGGCCAAACGAGGGACATCAGGGGGCTGAAGAGCACTATTCGCTTTCGTGGAGTAGCTCCGGCGGGGCACCTGCCTCAACCCGAATGGCTGTGTCCGAAAAACAATTCGTATCCGGTTGAAGGTAGCAGCAGTTGCCATTGTTGGACACAGAGAAAGCAATGTTCTACTTCCCATTGTTGTTATTACAGTGTTTCTTAAGACGATTATCCAGATTGATGAATTTGGAGCCGTCGAAATAATCCGACCATACAGGGGAGGCCAGCCCACCAAAAATATAATAATTAAAAAATAATAATAATAATAATAGAACAGTGACAAACTGACAATTTGTAAATAAGCATATAAATATAAGGAAAATACTACGTGTACCTGAGACTCTTGCGATAGACCGAGAGTGCGTCAGTGTGACTGTGCGAGCTGCAAGCTGCGATGAAGATGGCGATTGATCACTGGAGTCTGACGACAGCGTCTGGCGTATGGTCGTTGCGAGTGGCTAAATGGAGTGAGTGCTGACTACTGTAGCATGCTGCCTGTAGAGTGTAGACTGTAGTACTGTTGGCTATGGCAGAATGGTGGTGTGCGATCACTGTGGTAGACGGCACCGTGGCGGATAGCGGACTGGCGGTGTGCCGGCTCTAGGCCTCTGGGGAGTGCGTGAAGTGGAGAAGCATTAAAGCCCTGAAAGTTTAGGGTTGGGGATTTGGGGAGGTTTTTGCACTTTTGGTCCCTGTATTGGCAATAGCAGAATTGATCCACGACTTTTGAACCTTGCAATTTTAATCCACGATTATTAATTTTTTTGTAAAAATGGTTCATCCGGCCACTTTTCCGTCAAAATTTCACCGAAAAAAAAAAAAAAAATTCTCCATTTTTAACCGGGCTAAAATTGACATTT
This sequence comes from Ipomoea nil, assembly GCF_001879475.1. Classification (NCBI taxonomy): domain Eukaryota; kingdom Viridiplantae; phylum Streptophyta; class Magnoliopsida; order Solanales; family Convolvulaceae; genus Ipomoea; species Ipomoea nil. Next base: position 5,679,972 of record NW_017619273.1, on the reverse strand, counting down.
TACTTATCTCAAAAAAAAAAAAAAAAAAAAATATATATATATATATATATATATATATATATATATATATATATATATATATATATATATATATATATATACTAGTATTTCTCATGCGCGTTGCGCAAAAAATAAGTGCCCAATATTAATATTTTATATTAAAATTTTAAATTTATTTAGATTTTAGATAATAATAATAATAATAATAATAATAATACTAATACTAATAATAATAATATACACATTATATATTGAGGCTATATGTTAATTATTTCTTAAAATATAAATATTAAATAATAATATACACATTATATATTGAGGCTATATGTTAATTATTTCTTAAAATATAAATATTAAATAATAATATACACATTATATATTGAGGCTATATGTTAGTTATTTCTTAAAATATAAATATTAAATAATGTGTATATTATTATTATTATTATTATTATTATTATTGAAAATAAGAAAAATATATGGTGGATGCATGTGCATGGTAGTAATAGTGGAAAAGATAACGGAAGTTATAACGGTAGGGGTATATTTGTCCAAAATATTATATAGTACAACATTTATAGCATAATGTATCATAAAATTTAACGAAAAAAACGGACATAAATGAAGGATATAACCTTCATCCACACTTATTATGTTTTTAGATATATATATATATATATATATATATATATATATATATATATATATATATATATATATATATATATATATATATATATATATATATATATATATATATATATATATATGCGATTGCATTTGAGAATCTCCGCCGCTTCTCTCGCCGAAAATCTATACAGCGAAGCTTTTCCGATGTCTTCGAATGATCCGGCAGGCGTGCTGGCTCCGCCTCCAATGCTACTGTCGGATAACCCAACTAGCCCGGGGAACGCTACGGCCGCTCCACCGGTTACTGACAGCCCTGCCTGCTCCAGGAACTCCGCCGCCTGGGGCAGTAGTATGTAACCCAGTAATATTGTATGTAGTCAAATGTCAATTTTTTTTTTATTATTTTTTGAGATAAGTAAAATGTCAATTTTAGCCCTGTTAAAAATAGAGAATTTTTTTTCCGGTGGAATTTTGACAGAAAAGTGGCCGGAAGGACCATTTTTGCAAAAAAAATCAATAGTCGTGGACTAAAATTGCAAGGTTCAAAAGTCGTGAATCAATTCTGCTAGTGCCACTATAGTCGTGAGACCAAAAGTGCAAAAAAAAACTCGGGATTTGGGGGTTATGGAATTGGTAGCTTTGGAAATTAGATTTGGGGGAAATTAAGAGGTAAACATGTCATTTTAGACTTAATTGCATGAATTTGTGTAGTTTAGGGACTTAATTGTATTTTTTTTTTTAAAGTTCAGCGGCCTATTTGGCCATTATTCCAATAAAAAATAAAGGAAATGGAAATTATCATATTAACCTTGAGCATCTGGCAACATAAGCTATTATCTAAGGCTGGGAAAGAGGTCATGTTGAAAAGCATAGGTCTCAATGTCAGTGTTTTTGCTTCCTCTTCGGATCTGCAACTCGATTGAGAAAATTCTTAATCGTTACTGGTGGGGCGGTAGCGGTACAACGGCAAAGGGGATACACAGGCTTAGCTGGCCTCGTTTGTGTGTTCCGAAGGATCGTGGCGGATTGGGATTCAAACGAATTCATCAGTTCAATGAAGCACTATTAGCTAAGCAGGGTTGGCGGCTAATGATTCATCCCGGTTCGTTAGTAGCCAGACTTCTCAAGGCTAAGTATTACCCACGATGTGATTTCATGGGGGCTCAAGTAGGCGGTAATCCAAGCTACATCTGGCGTAGCATCGTAGCAGGTCAAAGGATCATTCGGTTGGGGGTGGCACGACGCATTGGCAATGGTAAAGACACGAAGATTTGGAGTTGGCCTTGGTTAGCAGATAATACAAATCCTTCGCTTCTTACCCCGTGTGTGGATGCACTCCGGGATGCCACAGTAAGTGGTTTCCTCAATAATCAAGGGGGCTGGGATTTAGAGTTACTGACAGACATCTTTGAAGAAGCCGATGTTCGTCGTATCACAGCTACTCCAGTTGCTATGCATTTGAGCGATTCTTGGAGATGGCTGTGGGACATTAAAGGCATGTACTCTGTGAGACATGGATACAGACTCATCACTGAAGAGTTGGACGCTGGGATTTCGACTCCATATCTCACTGTTTGGGGGAATTTGTGGAAATTGTCAATTCCCTCGAAGGTACGACATCTACTGTGGAGGTGTGCTTGGGGGATTTTGCCTGTGCGGGAGCTGTTGGCTACAAAACGAGTGTGGATTGGTGGTGGCTGTCTGTTATGTGGGTATCACCGTGAAACTCAAGAGCACTTATTCTGTGAGTGTGCGATTGCTCAGCAAGTATGGGGCAATGGGGATGTGTTACAAAGAAGGTCGCTTCCTGGTTTTATGAATGATATTCTAGGAGCATCATGTCCGAGATTGGTTATTCGACTAGCGGCCATCATCTGGTCGATTTGGACAGCGCGGAACAACTGAGTCTGGCGTAATGAAAGTTGGTCGATAGAAAAGCTCCGGGAGAATGTGTCGTCGCTTCAAGCTGCGTGGCATGAATCACGAAAGGTGGCTAATCGTATACAAGCCGGCAGTGCTAGAACGGTTCGTTGGTTTCCACCGCCACGCTACTGGCTATAATGTAATGTGGACGTCGTGGTATTCAATGACGGTGTAGGCTTCGGGGCGGTCCTTCGTGATCACGACGACACCTTTGTGGCAGCGAAGAGCGGACGCTTGGGATGTGATCGCGATCCGTTTATGGCCGAAGCAAGTGCAGTCAAGGCGGCCTTGGAATGGTTATGTGAGATCGGTCGGAATAATATTATTGTGGAAACCGATCCTTTATTATTTTGTAATGCTTTTAATTCTTTGCGTTCAGATTATTCTTGTGTAGATTTGGTAATTAAGCAATGTGTTATGATTGCTAGGGCTTTAGGGAACATTCATGTTCACCATGTCAAGAGGTCAGCGAATATAGTGGCTCATGCACTCGCTCGGGCAACTAATTCTATGTCTGTCCTGGGATCGTGGTCTGTGATCCCTCCTGCATGTATTTCTGAGTTGTTAAATCATTAATGAAGTTTGTTGTTTCAAAAAAAAAAAAAAAACACACAAAAGGTTACTTATGATTAAATTGAGTAAAATTATTATAGTCCAGAACTATATTGGATATTAACTCAATAGATAATTAATCAAAATATCACACTCAAACATAAAGTTAAACTAGTATTTGGCCCATGCGATGCACGGACAAAAATTTATAAGTATTGTTGTAATGTTATGATACGAAGCATAATTAATTTTATTAAAAATGTAAGTATAGTTATACATTGTAATATTTAAATGTTAAGACAATATATGACAAGAAATTCATTCATATTGCCAACCTCATTTGCAATAATGATCTTACAAAGTTAAACGGACAGAGAAAGATCCGGACTACCTCGTGGTTTACACAAAAAAAAAAAAAATAATGATCTTACAAATCTATTAATATGCGTTCACACTTAGGCGGTAAAATTGTTTCCCTACTTAATTTTACTTTACCTAACTTTCATTGTAAATAAATTATTAAAAAACTAATCAAAATTACAAACTATTAAAAAGTTAATACACACACACACACACACACACACACACACACACACACACACACACACACACACACACACACACACACACACACACATATATATATATATATATATATATATATATATATATATATATATATATATATATAAAGATTTATGATGATTATGAAGTTTCTAAACCCTTGATATTCCATAACTCTCAAATGCACCAAATGGAGGGAAAAAATTTTCACTTTGATTCTGCTATATAGAGATATATATAGAGATTATTGTCTACAATTCGGTCAAAAAATCATTGTCTAAAACATCAAATATGAAGTCTTAAACATATGAAAGTTTAAACTTAAACATATAAAAATATAGTTAATCTTAACTCGAAGATTCAAATCGCACATTAGCAATTCAGACTTGACCAAAAAATTACATCAAAGCACAATATATATATATATATATATATATATATATATATATATATATATATATATATAAATTAAGCACATTAATATGAAGGATCATGTAATCTAAAAAAAAAAAAATCTATAATATTTACTAGTCCTAAGTTCCTAACACACAATTACACATAATTTGAACAGAAAATGCAGAAAATAACTTGAATTGTAGCAGTAAAGAGGTTGAACTTCTACAAATCAAATACAATATAGTAATAATATATAGTATATAACAAATTAACATACATGGCCTATTAGCTCAGTTGGTTAGAGCGTCGTGCTAATAACGCGAAGGTCGCAGGTTCGAGACCTGCATGGGCCAATTTTTATATTTTTTCCATATTTACCACACTTCAGGATCCGTGCATTTGTGGGTATAACATTATATACATACGGGCACATATTCGTGCATGCATATTTATTTTCACGACTGTATTACTTGTTTTAGGTTAAGGTGTATAAAACTTTTTTGGCAATTTGACGTATGTAATAATATTCATTTATACAATTCCTTAATGAACACGTAGAAGACAGGATATAATGATCAATTAATTTGACATTACAACATTTATTCTCATCAATAAGCTAAGTAAGAAAAGAATCAGGCCACACCATTTGATGGTAAAAAAATCTTAATCCCATAGCAACAGCTTATAAACAAGGCAATATCAAGAAGCTAAATTAGAATTTGGGTTTCTCTTATACCAGGTGGGTGACTTCCTCCTATTCATTTGTTTCTGAGATTAATAGCCACTTGGGAGTTTGGACTTTTTTTTTTTTTTTTTTTTTTTTTTTTGAGTATACCCAGGATTGCCACCGTCAAACACAGTGACTAATCCCCTCGTTGAATTGTAGGCACCTGTTTTGAATGGGTCAGCTGGCCTGGAGATTTAAGGCTGCTCCATTCCCAAAGGACTATACTTTAATCTTACATCACCTAAATAATATACTTGCTTTACAAAGACTAATAATGTATATAACGTACGTTAAGCTTTAGAAAATTGAGAACATAAATACAAACATTTATTAAAGCTCAACTAAGAGTTTGACTGAAATATAATGTCTATTATTACAGGCAACACAAAAGGATGAGTGGAAAAGGACAAAAAAAAATTTATAAGGCAATAACTCCTTGAATCTTTCTAATTGCTAAAACCTATTCTCTGTGCACCACTTGCATTATATACAGATTGTTGGCACACTATATACAAGCTCCCAAGTATCAACTCCTAACGCAATATCAGACATTTACCTATGCTATATACACACAACACACATACATAGAGAGAGGGGAGAGAAGAGCTAGCCACATAGCATAACCAACACAACATAGTCAAATCTGGAATGAATCCCATTCATAATCTGACACACTAATCGTGCTTCATAATTTTTGTCGTGGGAAGTCTTAAGATTTGCATGGCCGACATCTTTGAACCTTATTGTCTCGGGAGAGAGAGAGAGAGAGAGAACTTGGGGGCTAATTTGCAAAGAACTGTTTAAAATCCAAGAAGCAAAGGTAATTACCAGGATCAATGCAGCACTTAGTGTTTCAAAATTCTCCTTGCTCTACGAGAAAATTTCTTCAAGAAGACACTGTCAGCAAAAGTTAAGGGAGTTTCTTCATCGTCCTCTTCATTTAGACCATACCAGTAACCTTCATCGCTCTCGTGTTTTGAGTCTCCATCTAGAGATCCACCTGGTGAATCGGTATCTTCTGGAATGTCCCGGTACAAGTGTTTCAAGATGAAAAGTGCAGTATCAGGATCTCTCCAGTAGTTTCTGCAATAGTATTTCATAAAGAGGGTTTAAATAAACTGCAATCAGTTCAGCATCAACAAAAACGATAATTTAGGGGATGCAAATTGCAATCAGATCCTCCATTACCCTATTCCTTGACCTAAATATTTCTTATAGGTGTAAAATGGACAGGTTATGTACTTACGTATGTGCTCCAATGGCAGAAATATATGGATGGCGAAATGTTTTATCCTGGATAGGAAAAAAAAATGGAGATCAGCAGGGAAATAACTGAACCACATCGAATTTCAGAAATCATTAAAGAATTGCCAATTACCGAGAAAATGCACATAACGTATAACAGGTTTCAATGGACTAGGAAGTAAACTAGCAAAACGTGAGCCACAGTAGATGCAAGAACATAGTAATAAGATTGAAATGCATCCTCCTATTCATAATTGCATGGGGTATTTAAACAAAAATATATATGTTTCCTGAGGCACTCCAGTTCTACAAAGACAACAATTATTCAAAATCAACAAAACCAATGAATTTGCAAATATAATTTCATATGATAACATATCTTTGTTCAGGACAGTGGAGAGCAATTGAATAATCAATGATTACTTATAAGAAAGGAATAAGACTACTTTTATGTGTCGTCAGTTTACACCATCACAAAAATGGGAAACTTAAAGAACAAAATGAAACAATGTTGAAATCATTAAAGCACAAATCATCATGCATATCAGTCATCACAGATACAGAGGTAATTTGACATTGTATATGACAATAATTAGAAATTTTGGAAAACCATCAACATTAACAAAAGCAGGAATATCAAGAACCAGTAAAATTGCACTAAGATTCTAAGAATTTGCATATATACTTGCAAAACATGATCAATTCGACCATCTTCACTTCCAGTTAATTTCTCCATCATTATTGAACCATATGACCTATTATCTCTCACTTGAGCTTCATGAGTTCCTTCTGCAAGGAAACTCACCATCAAGACAAGCAAATAGTAATGAGCAGAGGAAAGGGAATGATATATGAGAGATGGAAAGGAATATATATATATATATATATATATATATATATATATATATACACACACACACACACACACACACACACACACGGGTGAGTTCAAATGAGAACAACCCCCTCCTGTAAAAAGTCAGGAGTCATCTTAGCCGCCCATCATGGTTCACCAATGGTTGAGGGTTTTAGTAAAAAAAGCATGGGGTCAATTTTATAGTTATTGCAAACTTTCAAGTTTGCAATATTTACAAAACTAACCCTGCCCTTTTTCTCCTTATATTTCAGCAACCCTCAACCATTAATTTATCCAAATGGATGGATCATATCAGTCCTCACATTTTACAGGGAGCCTATTTTGACCTGAATATATATATATATATATATAGGTTCCCATTACCTTCCTCATCGTTATTGTTTCTTGATTCGCAGAATGTAAGCACCTTAACCTGCTTAAAGAGTACACATTTCAATGCACCAACAATGTTATAATTACATCTCAAACATAATGTGCATGAAAATATCAAGAAGAGCAATCCCAAATGAAGCAATTCCATATTATTCGCTGAGATATTGTGAGAACCCGTACAAAGCTAGCAAAGATTATAAATTTTAACAGGATAATTGGAAGAGTACAAAAGTTTTATCTGCATAAACAGTAACAGCTATCATGGTTAAATGTAATCTTCCTCAATTGTGTTCTTTACACCAGCATGGCAGCATAGTAGTAATGCCAAATTAATGCACTATCAAGCCTACATGGTCGCTAATCATTTATAAATGTCATACGTGCATTACTCAAGTAATTCAGTTCATTGTTTGAGAAATAGAATCATATAAGAGATGAATGATCATGTCACATTTCCAATAAGGAACTCCTGCCTTAGCTTTTTGGTTTTATAAATAGCCATGGCTTTTCCCTTTTAGCATGTTCAATATGTAGTGGACATAGCTGAAACAACTCTTGGAATATCAACACATTCTTCATTATAAAATTGTTGGAAAGAAGTCCCATAATTAATATATGTTGTAAAGAAATAAGTCTCATTGTCTATAAATACATAGCACATAGGTTCTTGTAATCAAGCAAATAAGCAATCTACCCATTATCAATTTACATCTCTTCCTCTCTTAAATATTTATTTCTTTTTCTTTCTTTCTTTTTTCTCTTCACCAAATCTTTCATAGCTTCCACTTTACTGGCAAGTGGTGGTCCAGTGGGGTGTAACTGTTCAGTGTCTTTTCATTTAAAAGACAAGTAATATGTCTGTAAATCAGCAATATCAATCAAAATTCATTCTCTGTTCATCACATATCACTCAGGTGAACTTACTGAGAGGAATATAAGCTTTGTAATTAAAGATAAACAAAGATACTATAAATTAGCATAGGCATGTTCAAGGAACAAAACATTTAGATTCTACAGGAACCTGCTAGATTGCTAGAAGGTCTGTCATTATAAAAAATTCTCACCCTTGCAGAGTGTATATGGTTCACAAAAGCATGTGAACGTGAAGCTACTCCTTCAGTGAATTCCTGTTCAAAGAGTGGGAAGGAAAATAATATAAGGACCCCCAAAAAAAAAAAAAAAAAAAAAAAAAAAAAAAACAAAACCTTCTCAGGCTTACCTGAAAACCAATGTGCAGTCTCTTTCCACCTCTGTGGTAAGGAATAATGATTGGTCGTTTGTTAACATATTCTTTACAGACAAGTGGTTCTATTCTGGATGAAGGAACAGGCATAATTCCATATTAGGCACTGCAGAGTGTCAAACATTTCACAAACATACGAATAACATCCAAACTAAACCTATATGCCACTGGATCAAACGGGTGGAATATGTTGAACATTTGTCTACAAGCTGGCATCTCTTCATTAATCTTTTCCTCTTCCCAATACTCTTGCCCTTTGCCTAGCAACCCCAAAAAGAGTAAGAGAAGAACATAAGCATTTCAATTGTGTGTAGCAAATTTAGCTGCACAATATTTCAACTTGAGCTTCCTAGAAGCCTTGATAAAGAAATGATCCATGTCTCCTTATGGTATTTATAGAGAAAACATATGTTGCAAATTCCCAAATATGAGCTGGTATGCCTGCTGTGCATGTAATGTCATCAGATAAATCAACAGACAAATGATGCAGTACACAAATGAGCAAAACTACTATTTAGTAATGTAAAAGATGATGTCATGAATACCAAGAATCTACTTACCCAAAAAAATGTGTGTGTGTGTGCGCGCGTGGGGAGGTGGGGGCGGGCGGGGGGGGGGGGGGGGGGGGGATTGGGGCAAAAAGGGCAAACTCAACAATCAGGCAGATTTGCAAATACTACAGAGAAAGGAAAAAACCTATAAGAGCTAGACTTATATTTGAGGCCAATCAGTGTCAAGTGTCATCAAGCAATGACCATGAACTTTACCTTGTAGCCCATACAAAAAATAAAATTCAAAACCATGCTAAACATGAATTTTTAGAAGGTTAAAAGAGCCAAGGAGACTTATTGAAATGGACTACCGACGAATGGCATACAACTTTCAACCAGCCAAGAGACGATACCTCGAGTCCTTGACTACCAATCTTTTTGTGGATCCTTCAGTTGTCACTAACATTACTTTGGTAGCTTTATCGGTAAGAATTATTTAGTTTTAATTGATTATAATAATTAGTTTTAATATAATAAAATAACTCCAATTATAGTACATTAAGAATTATTATAGTTTGCCTAAAAGGGTTTAGTCAACGTTGACACTTTAATGAGGTGGCGCATTCTGGTTCATCACCGTTGTATAGCACCTATACATTGATGATGCATCAAATATTTTCTCAAATATAAATAATATATACATACGTACATTTACACACATTATTTTGAGAAATAAAGAGGGAATGCTTAAATGGCATGTAACTTCATACTAACATAAAATGAGACTCAGCCTTGGAAAATTACCAATTCCAATGCGAACATTGCGAAGGGAAAGAAAAACTCCAAGAGGAGAACCAACAGCAAAAAATGTATCAACCTAGTCTCAAAGAATCAGGAAAAGATAAGAAATAAGTTAGAAAACAACATATAAAAATGTAAAATAGTAACACTTGTATGAGGGTCATCAAAGATAAAGGTTTAAATTTTATACCAGTATTAGAAATAAATTTCAAGCAATTTAAAAAATCATGCTAGTATGCTACACCATAGTAAAACAATTAGTTGCTGCTCACTTTTAATAGTAGCAAGCTGATTGTTGATATGTCAAACTACCTATCAATTTCAAAAAATTACCTTGAATGCCAACTTTGTGTATTTTATGCAAGGGGTATAATTCTTATGTGAATCACTTCCCTTGGAAAAATCCTTTTCAGATTGGTTTATTGTATTTGTTTCTTGCCCCTCATTCCCTGTGTGTTTTATACAGAAAAGTCAGAGAGCAGCACATAAAGCCAAATAAACTAAAAGTATTTTTGCAGAACAGAAAATATAGACAATGCTGTAAGATATCATCTGCTTGAAATCAACTAAGCCAGTACCTTTGGGTCTGCGCCAACAATCTAATTCTCTGATTTTGGCTGTTAGCAAATCAATCTGACACATGGAAAATGTCACTGATATAAAATGTACAAACTATAAATTAAATTTAACAAAATTATATATTATATGTCAGAACCTCTTCTCTCAATGATCTAATCATTTTGTCTTTATCACTTTCCAGTTCTACAATTTTTGTATGGTCAGACCCAGTATCTCTGCATTCAGCTATTTCACTATCATATGTCATATCCTGTTCACTAGGGCCCAAATCATTCCTATCATCATGTTGCTTGATATGAACACTGTTTACAGCAGCTTCATCTGAGTCTGACAATGCAGGGGGACTGACTGGATGACATAAGAATTCCGTACATTCTTCCACAAGGTCTGAGCAGCTTTGATCTACCTCCATGATGTCATTCCCAAGCGTATTCACAATGTTCTTGCTTCTGTCACTAACAAGGCTTTCATCATCCACAATGGCGGTAACATTCTGGTCCAAAGATACTTCACTCTTGTCAGGGAAAGACACTTTCTTCTCATCTTCTCCCTTGTACATCCACTCCATTGGAAATGGAGAGGACAATATCTCTTGGTGGCATAGAATATCATAAGATAGCACACTCCCAAGTGAATGGCCATATATAGAAACCTAAAAAATAAAAATTACAGAAATATGTGAACTGCCGAAGAATTCTTTAAAAATGAAAGCAAAGGTTTTTCATGTTCCACATGCATATACCTTTCCATTGTAGCCAGGATTTCTTTTGAGGAACTTTAAATATAATCTGTTTAATTGATTGGAAACCTGAAAGGGCCATAAATAATTAGCACCAGATAACAGCAATTTAGATATTTGACAAATACAAAAGAAGTGTGAATACAGACTCCAATAACAAATAAATAAATAGAGTTGGAAAACGAAAAATGGCAGGAGAGAACAGGAAGAGGAATAGAATATAGATTACCGAGTCAATGATAGCCTGGCAGTAAATGGGGCTCATGTAGTATAACACATCATGTACTGTTGCACTCAACATTGTTCGGAACCCACGGACACCATCTAAGGTGATTTTTTCCACTGCAGCCTCACCACCAAGTTTTAAGCCTTTTCTCCACTGTAATGCCCAAAAAATGAAGTGGTCAACTAACATTATAAGTGGCAATAATCAATTAAGTATCCCAAGAATAGCAACAAGATCAGAGAACCCAGGAAATGAAGTGATAAGGAGACAAATTTCTAAAAGAGATTATTAAGGTCCAAAATAAAATGGCAAAATCTAAGTAAATCAATAGAAACTTAATTTTTTTAATTGTTGAATGGAAGGAAGGCATTTCTTTTTTTTTTTCATAAAGCATACATCATCATCACATATATATAAGAGGGAAATAGTTATACAAGGGGGCTTAGAACTAAAGGCAAAAAAATGAGAACAGGGCTCAAGGACTTGGGAGACTAAAGGTGCCTAGGAACTCTAATGTTCAGATTTTAGGACCTCTAAACACATTAATTCAATCCCCCAACAAGTCAGTATTTCTCAAAACTCCACCTCAAACTTTAGCAGGTATATTATAAGCTCCAAGCTTGTTACAAGTATATTCAATCATGTCCCTCTAAGAGATTTGATGAAGATATCAAACAATTGGTCATCTTAACCAACAAATTGAATTATAATCTCACTAAAAGTAACTTTCTCTCAAACAAAATGACAATTAAATCGATGTGTTATGTTCTTTCATGAAAGACTAGGTTAGATGCAACATGTAATGCTGCCTAATGGTCACAAATGGGCGGTTCATTCAGTGGTTTTTGCTTGCAAAAATTCAACTTAGTAAGATGTTTCAACCAAATTAGTTCACACGTTCAAAGTGCCATCAATCAATATTCTGCTTTTGTGCCGGATCATGCAACCACATCCTACTTCTTAATCATTAAAAAGATCAAATCACCACCAAAAAGAAAACAATATCCTGATGTTGTTGACATTCTCTCCCAGGGGCATCCAACCCAATTTGCATCAATATAACCAACAATATATGCATTTCCATGATCAGTATATAACAAATCAGTGTCAGAGGACTTCTTGATGTTACCATAAAATCCTGAAGATGGCATCCCAATGACTCTATCGAATCAAAACACTTAATGAAAACAGATATCATGATGGGTAATTGTTAGATAAAGCAATTCCCCACCAACCAACCTTAGTTATCTCCTTGGATCAAAAAAAGTCTCCCCATTCTGGTAGGAACTTGATGTTGGGATCCATGGGAGTGTCAATTGGGGCGGTATACATAAGGGTGGTACAATGAAGGTAGAAACTGGGAGAATCTTTGGGATCTGAGTAGGTTCCCCTATGAAGTCGGATCCTTCTTCTGAAGCAAAAGAGAATAACGGTGTGGACTAAAAGGTGTAAAATCATTGTGTCTTAGGACAATAGTAGCTAAAACCTTTTTTGGATACAGGAGTACCCTACAAACACATTTTAGATGAAGGCTGCTCCTACTCCATTCACCTCTACTGCTCTTGATGAAGGCTTTTTGGCAGGCTTATCATGAGACAGGACGCCTGGAGGCCTCGCCCCTCGCCTGAAAATGGCGAGGCGGGCTCCGGCCTGAGTCATGTGTGAGTGTGTTCTTGCATTAGTACATTGATGGAAATTGACTTACATTTTGTCGTAAAAAGGTAGGAAAGCTAAGACAATCAGCAGCACTAATACAGTGATGCCTGTTCAGATACATACAAAGATAGGGTTTGGCAACCAGCAAACTGCTAATTTATCTTATGTGAGAGTTTAAATTTCAATTACTTAACTACCATATGCTGCTCCTTTATATTACTTACCTCTTCTCCTTTCAAAGAAACATAGGATCATTCAACAAGAAATAGAAACCAGCAGAAAGCCACAATCATATAAAGCTACACTGGGATAGTGGGATAAAGTATCAAGAAGCAACATTCAAAGATCTTTGTAAAGGGAAATCAGACGGCAAATTGCAGAACAGTATATGAAGCAAGAACAATAAGCAATTATGAAAATAAGATTTACCTGGCATGGAATAAAGAGTACTCTTTTTGTGCCAAGTTGGTATGGACTTAAGTGCCGTTCAGCAAGACTTGCTGTGACATGACGAAAATCTCCAACATCATCCACAAGATTAGATTTCTCCAACCTTTGACCAATCCCATGGACCATGAATACTAGGTGCCGAACTGGAACCTATACTGGAATTATTAATTAGATTGTGTGCATTTGAAGTCTTAATTTGCATTAAATCTTCAGAGTATCAGCCACTATAATCTTTAGGACGTAATGTCCAAAACATAGGCATATAATAAGGGACGAATACAAACATTCTCAACACTGGAATTGCTGAGCAATCATTCGACAAATAGAATGGGAATTGCTAGTTAAAAATGGCATTGCAAAAATGCAGAAATTGTCATTTCTTGGAAGTTTCACAAGCTCTATTATTCCAGATGAAGGTTCTAAACAATTCCTAGTCCGACACTGTATGTTTGCTTATTAAACAACTTCCCTCCTCAGTTCTTCAAGGACAAACACCTATACCTACTTTTGTTTAATGCCCATCCAAATAAGAAAACTCAACCCTAGAACTCTGTGTGTTTTTCAAATACTCTCATACTCAAAAGGATTTGAGGTGATATTCTCCAATACATCTTTTGAAATTCCCTAACCTCATCTAGTAAAATTCTACCACCACGTCTGAAGATCAGTTCTTCAAACATACTATCAATATTTCCCCCCACCATCAATTGAGTTGAGTTTATTCCTCGATCTCCAATTACACAACTAATATAAGTGTACAGTGTACTCCAAACACACAAATGATGTTGATGCACCAATAGGGGCACAAGTCGATCCATCCCCCTTACCACGATTGCCAGCAACTAATACTTATATGGATTCTCAATTTCTCTTTGAAAAGGTAAAAGTAGTTGTATTCACCCTACCACATCTTTAGTATCATACAGCCATTTGTCTTCTTCTCATGCCTTTATTTCTCACTTAGACTCTATGTTTTATGTTTACTCCCAAAATCCTACACCAGGCCCTATATATAGGGTACATACCCTCATACAAAATGTAAGAAATCACTTCCTCCTTCCAAATACGGAGAAACACTTTTGATTAAGCATATGTGGATCATATAACATAATAATACTATCTTCAAAGATTATCAAATAATCAAGTTATATTGAACTACCAAGTACCCTTGATATTGAACATCTCATTTTCATTTCCTTTTGTCCTAAAATGAAGGTAGGCATCAACTTTTGCTTCTGTAGTCCCAAAAAACAAAGTTCAATAATGCAAGTCACTGAAATTTCAAGTATTACCCATTTACCCTCACATTAGGACCTAATATGGATAGACAGGCTGACAAGTGCTCTTCAATAAGCTGTATTTAGATTCTTAGAACAACTTAAAATTTGGCATCTCAACTAGCCTCTGAAAAGTTGTTTTCAGCTTATAATGATAAGCTCTATGAAATGGCTTATAAAAATAAGGTCAAAAATCAAAACAGCTTTTAGAAGCCATCAGCTCTTTTCATGAACTTATTCAAAAAACATTTTAAAAAAAAAAAAAGTGTAACTGCTTATTGCAGTAGTTAAGCTGAAATAAGGTGACTATGCTCATGCAAGCAGGGCCTAGAACAGCTTTTGCCTGGCTTGTACAAACATGACCTTTTGGATGAAAATAAGATTGATAACAGAACACCCCCTTTTCAAAAATGTCTTTGAACAGTATTCACCCAACCATACCTGTGAACAATAATCATCCATTTCCTCCTCCTTCTTTTGACGTAACTCATCCTAAAAACAAAAACAAAACAAAAAAAAAAAAAAAAAAAAAAAAAAAAAAAAAAAAAAAAAAAAAGTTAATATGCGAAGGTTTTCACAGATCCATGAAGAAATCATAGTCGTTCAGAAATCAAAGTTCATTTTATGCATCAGACTTAACATTAGTCATTTTTAATATCTTTATGGCCTTGAGAGAGAAACTGCAATTGTTTTTCAGTCATTTAGTATCTAAGTAACTACCTTAACAATTTGCAAAGCAAGTCAGATCTACCACCTTTGCTACACAACTACATAGTTATTGTTGTTAACATAAGAAGCATGATAGCAAGCAAGCTGGTTCAATCTAGCATCTGCATTTCATAATAGAGCATTTATTTTCTGTCATTATTACATTATTATGTTTCTATCTTTGAGCCATTGCATTGCACATTACTAGGAATCTTCAGATTTTTTTATCTGCAATTCTGCATCTTACAAGTTAGGCATTCATTAAATGGGAGGGCCAGTTAAGGTCACAAGTTCTTGACCAAACGCATGATAATCCTTTCAAATTATTTTTTCTGGTCAAATTTTGTCTCTATTCCTGGTGAATGAAAGGTGATATGTGAACTGATTCATGATATATTTTGTTTGGTGATATGTCAACTGATTCTCAATATATTTTATTTCTCTTCTCTTTTGGCAGGAAAACATGTGCTCCCAATAATGGCTAGGAAGACAAAGGAGGGGGGCCTGGTATAAGGATGGCAAGGTTTAGATACCGTTCTTCTCAGAGAAAATGTGAAAGTAAATAGACTGATACTGCTGCAGACTTGAACTGCAAGTATTCATTATCTATTTTACTTATATTCATAAAGATGATGCCAATATATTCTTCTTTCCTTATTTTGTTGTACAGTTGTATATCCCTTGATATCTCTCTAAGATTTTCCATAATTATTGTGTATATTCTTGCTGTAATTCTTCCTATGTTAGAACCTACATTTAAGGGATTAGATTAGCCTAAGTTTAAGGGATTTGATTATTATTATTGTGAATATTGTCTAAATATACTGCAATTTTGACCAGCAAAAAACACAGAAAAATATTTCAGAAACTCTCTTTCTTTTATGTTTTGACAGATGAGTAAAAATAAAACTACAAACTATCATTACTTTTCTCTATTTTGGTTGCGGTCCCACATGTACATGCTACAGATTGAAGTGTTGGCACAATCTTCCTAATGAGGCTATTCAATCTGGGTGTATGAGCCATTTCATATACTTGAAATGGTAGCTTGTCCGAAGACAACTCTTACAAAGGATGCTAATTAGACTAGGTAGTGTGTATGTCCAATAGTGAATTTTCCTGCTTTGACTGATCTTTTGCCACATTTTTATATACTTCCTATCCAATCTGATGTGCTTCTACATTGACAGGAAAATGCTTGTCTATGTAATGAGAACCATGAAACACATAAGGTCTTTCTTCAAAATGTATCTTTGGTCACTAGAGATACATCCCGTCCCCAGTACTCTTCTCAATTCTGTAATGTGTTTTTGTGCATCTTATATTTGAAGTTTGGACTTCGAACTTTTTATGGTTCGAACATAAGTTTTATATTTTACTTTGGACTCTAAATTTTATGAAGTTTTTATTATTTATGTATGCATACAACAATTTATATTATTAATTATACCATGGAATTAAATAGGTCGAACTCAAGTTTGAAAGTCCGAGCAATTTGACTCGAGCTCAATTCAAGTCAATCAAGTCGAGCTCTAGCTCAAGCTCGTACACTCAAGCCAAACGAACCGAGCTTGAGCTATATAAAATACTTCGAGAGCCGAGCTCAAGCTCGAACTTGAGCCACCATGTTTTTATCAAGCTCGAGCTCAGCTCGTTTGCAGCACTAATCTGTGTCCAATCTTAATATTTGAAAAAAAAAATTCTACACTTGTAAATCTATGCAAATACAACTCCTTATCATTGATAAATATATGAACCATGCCTACTAAGAACTTAACCCTTTCCCTTTACCCTTCATTTTTACCTTTTTTTAACACATTCAAATGTATTCATTCTTCCTCCTCAAGCAATGTAGTTAAAATGCCTAAGAAAATCAACTTAAGGATGTATTGTCAAGATGAGAAGTATTCAAAAGTAAACATATATGTCATCAAAAGTAGAGATAATGTAAAGAAAAGAACTTGTGTTGGTTTAGGCGATTGTGACGGGGCATATCCACGTCTTAACTTAACACCATTCCCTCCAAATCGAAGAACACCAGAGGCATCAACACTCAGCCAGGCTTCCCACGTATCATCTTCTCCTGTGAAGAGAGCATGTAGTCCCTGCATCCATCCATAAAACCAATTACTCAGTAGAAAGAATAGTCAAATGAAAAGTTATTCCACTAATGAAAATAATGTCATACTGGGGTGGAGCCTTGAAGATCAACTCGAGCTGCATAGAGTCCTGATGGTTGAAAGCTTCGACGGCGCCAAACCTATAGACAGGCAGCCAAAATTCAACTAGTAGACCTCTAACTTATCAACATGACTAAAATAAAGCAAGAAAAGTTCATGGTACTGAATAGTATCCATGTTCAAATAAATACAAAGAGATAGCATTCAAGTGTGTAATCCCTAAATGAAACAATCAACCAAATGGGATTTGACTGAATTAAACATTAAGTAGGAAAAAACAAAGCTTTAATCTAATAAAACCAAATTTTAAAGAGTTAATACCCAAAATCGTCCTCGACTATAGTGGTTTTTCTCAATTTCGTCCTAAACGACTTTGGTGACCTAATATCGTCCCAGACTTTTGTGTTTTGCTCAATTTAGTCCTCCATTTGTTATTCCGTCAAATTGGTGTTAAATAAAGGGACAATTCAGTAATGTCAATATTGATCTCTCTTTACTTTCAACTTGTGAAGTGCGAAATTCCTCTTTCTTGTACGAATTACACCAGAATTACTCCCGGACCCGCAAATCAAATTTTATATTCGCAGTTTTAGGAGTAATTCGTAAAAAAAAATGGATTTCGCAGTTCACATGTCTGAGTAAAGAGATGCCAATATTAAAATTACTGAATTGTCTATTTATTTAACACCAAATGGACAGAATAACAAATGAAGGACTAAATTGAGCAAAAACACAAAAGTCTGGGACTAAATTGAGCGAAACACAAAAGTCTGGGACGATATTAGGTCACCAAAGTCGTTTAGGACGAAATTGAGAAAAACCACTATAGTCGAGGACGATTTTGGGTATTAACTCAAATTTTAAAATTTAGCTACTCTTGTAGATTAAAAGAGTTCCAATTTTTTTTGTTAACAAGTTAAAGCATCAAACTTGCCTGTTTACTTCAATTTTCTTTGTTTTCTAATTTTTCAGTTTTCATTCTTTGTTTTCTATTCTCTGTTTTCTATTTAGAAAACTTGTTTACTAACACTCATTTTTTCAAATTTAATTGTTAGACTAACGCTATCGAATTAACACAAGTTTAATTTCGAGTGATTTTTAGACCTTATATTTATAATATTTTTGGATATGTTTGGTTTAAATGGAACAAATATAATTTTTACTTTAAGCCTAATATATGTAAGATTTTTACATTTGATATCCAAACAAAATTTATATCTGAATATAACATAACTAAAAATATATCTGAACCAAAAACTTATTAAGTTCAACTAAAATTTAGTTTAGATAATATTAATATTTTTTTGACCTAATATTTAAAATATTTTTGGATATATTCATTTGAGTGAAATGTGTGTGTGTGTGTGTGTGTGTGTGTGTGTGTGTGTGTGTGTGTGTGTATATATATATATATATATATATATATATATATATATATATATATATATATATATATATATATATATATATATATATATATATATATATATATATATATATATATATATATATATATATATATATATATATATAAAATTTTTCCTTTGAAGTCTAATATATGTGAAATTTCAACATCTCATATTACGATATAACAAATTAAAAATATCCGAACCAATAATCTATTGAGTTCAATCAAAATCTAAAACTTGGTTTAGAGTTCAAGCTTTAATTGTGATAATGTGAGAATGTGGTTGTAGTGATATATATAGTCAAATAGATGATAGAAATTATGTTTTCCATTTATAAAACAATTTTTAAAGTTCTCCAATTTTCAAATTGGAAAATTGTGCTAGTAAACATGTTTTCTGTTTTCTATTCTCCATTTCTCTAATTTTAATTTCTCCAGTTAGTAAACGGACCCAGTGTCTAAAGAATACCTTACAGAGATACGCATACTCCAATTGTTCAGCAACATCTTCCCGGAGTGGAAGCCAATCAAGACCTCCTTTACAAGCAAACCAGTGACCTCTCAAGACACGCCGATTTTCTCCATTCCAATAAACAGGAAAACAGTGCCTCTTTGCCAAATCTACCTGCAATAGCAAGCAATTGATATTTAAAGATTTTCTTCTACAGTTCATTTATTCCTTTATTGTTTTGGGTCACATCATGGGTCCTGCATCAAGAAGGAAAGCATAGCACTAAATACTGCACTTCATGGACAAAGATAAAAACATTACTCTAACCATGGAAATAACATACCCCCCACCCCCCCCCCCACCCCCGCGCGAAAAAAGGATTTTCTCATTACACTTCAATGAGATGAAACTGGCAAGTGGCAACTCAACTCAATGAAACATAACTCCAAAAATCCAATCTAGTTAAAATCAGCAATACGAAGTTATGTACTATATTTCTGCATTGAGTGTTCTATTTTTCTTTAACAGAGCAAAAAATCATACCATACGAGCATGTCTTTTTCTACAATGACTATCCAAGTTTTGGTCTACCCCTCACTCAAAAATTTCCTAATACTTCCATATAGTCATTCATGACAACCAAGGCCTCCATAGGCCAATGTGGAACACCATGTTATTAATCAAATAAAGTTGAATATCCTAATGGCAATTAATGGGGCTCAAAAACGATTTACCCAAGTTCAAACCTCCTCAACAATGGCCTACACCAATCAATATCTTGACATTGATACAATTGGCAGATCAGAAGCAGATTGGATTAAGTCTTCAGAGGTGGCAAGCAAGACAATTACCTCATACAAACCTCCCTTTACAGGGACACCAACTCTCTCTTCTACTGCATATTGTTCAGCCGACTCAGAGTTCACTGGAGAAGATTCTATTGACATTGAATTTAATTTACTAGGCAATTCACTTGGACCTTCACTACACTCTGCATACTCTTTCCACCATAAAGAAAGCAACTCTTCTTCTCTCTACATTTAAATAATTGAATCCATTAGTCCTTGTTGTGAAAAACATCCCAGAGAAGAATATATTCATTCAGGAAAGTGTTCCGTCTCTTGATAATTACATGATTAGTTTCCCAAACTAGAAACTTATTCATTAGGCAATCAATGGGAGCTGAATAATTTTATTTTTAAGAAATAAGAGTGCAATTATGTGAAAATACCTGCAAGAATAAAGCTTCAATAGCTAGAGAATCCCTCATGCCAAATCTGAAATAATCACCATGCCCCACTATTTCTGTGCGAGGAACTGCAGCAGCAGGTTCTGCAAACAAATTCTGGATGTAAGCTTTTGAAGGACAAGATTGTTATGCTTCATAGTAGCTAAGAAGTGAAGCACATGGACATGCATTCTCTCTCTCTCACACACACACACATTCTTAAGTCGTTGAAATAAAACCAACCAAATTAATGAGAATTTGAAGAAAGAATTCTATGACTGAACATGCTTGAATACTACTAGAAATACTTTTCTTTCTCCTTTTTATCTCTTTTTGTTTGGTTAGAATATAATTAGATAAATTCTGAAACACTATATGGATAAAACTCCAAGGACAACACATGAATTTCACTGGTTTCTCTTTACAGAATGTCAATGTCAGAAACCTCTCCTTATCCAGTATTCTCACCATTATCATCTACAAAGACAATAAAGATTAAACTGCCACTTGCATGTAAAACCATCTTACCTCACATAGACAAAAGAGAAATTTGGACTAAACAATCAAATAAAAATTCAGCAAAGCAATCAAACTCAGTAACACAACAAAACAGGGACAGCAAGATTACACAACAAAAAAAAAAAATTAAAATGAAAAAAATATATATCAAAACAATGCAATAACTAACCATTCAATGCCAGAGGAACCTTGCAGAAGTACCACCGGACATCACCTCCATCGGATGGACTTACTGTCTGAGCAAGGTACTTCTGCCTACCCTCACACTGCTCAATTTCATTTGCCAACCTCCTTATATTCGACGCCGTGTTCTTCAGCAAGTCCGGAGAAGTTTCCTCCACCACATTGGAGCCTGAAGTTGATTCCACCATTGCGTCCAAAATCCAAAACCCTCAAAATTATATCAAATTTCTCTGTGATTTATAGCAAAACACTCGAATCAAACCATGCATATTCCACCGAAACACAAATATACAAGAACAAAGTTTAATCTTTGAACTGAGTTTTACCGGGAGAGAATTCATCAAGTAAATGTGGAAAAACTTAATCCCTACCAGAAATTTCTCACTATTCTCCAGTAAAATTGAATTCTAACAGCGAATTTGAGTTGTTTGTTTGTAGACTTGTAGTTTCGTACCCAACGAAAAGAAATCGAGATGGAAGGGAAAGAGAGAAGCAACGAGAAGGAAATTAAATTTTCTTTTAAATAAAATTACGGAATAGATGGAATATTCTTTTAAACCCAGACAATAATGCGTTTAATTTGAAGTTTTTTTTTAGTTTAATACCTTAACAGGATGTTTGGTTGGAGGAATTTTAAATTTCATTTCCACTTAATTCCCACCTAATTCCAAAGGCCATTAAATTCCATAGTTTGGTTGGAGGGAATTGCAATTCCATGGAATTGCAATTCTCCCATTTTCATGGAATTAAAATTCCATGTCCCCCCTGGTATTTTAATTCCTGGGAAAAAAAGATAGTGATGAGTCAACATTATTCCTTCATTTTTTAACTTAAAATTAATATCTAACAACAATAATGGACATTTTTTACTTTATACTACTTATTCCCTTTCAATTCTCATGTATACCAAACATTGGAATTGAAATTCCCAATAATTCTATTCCTGTCAACCAAACACTGGAATTTAAATTCTCACTTTATTCCCAGTAATTCTTTTTTTTTTTTTTGAAAGCTTATTCCCAGTAATTCAACTCCCATGGAATTACAATTTCTTTCCCACATAATTCCCCCCTCCAACCAAACGCCCTGTAATTATTATTTCTCAAATAATTTGATGGTCTATTTAAGTATATTGACAAATTGTTATTGTTTGTTAAAATGTTTACATGATTTATATTCTATTATTTTTGCACCACAATAAGTACTAAAAATGTTTGGGCCTTTTTAAAATTAAAAAAAAAAAAAAAAAATCACCCTGCTATAAAATTGTCATTAATTAATTTATTAATGAACTATTTAATTATTAATTTATATTGCTATTTAAAAATTATTTGATTTATCAATTAATACAAGAAAAATTCCAATTAAAGTAAAGGATTTGTTGGCGATGTGGAAGACTAGCCAACTCTCTTTTTCTTTTTTTAAACGTTTCTTGGGTTATGTATGTTAGTGATGTAGTAGTTGCTACGAAATATATAAAACTATAAAAGTCTTTATAAAGGGTCAAATAAGCCCTTATATTTTTTGTTAAAATGCAAATAAGTCTCTGAATTAAAAATAATAATAATAATAATTAAACACTTGAATTTGTAAAAATTAGTTAAATAAATTATATTTACCAGTTTCAGTAAGTTATCAATAAATTATCCGTTGTTAATCACTATTAACAATCGTTGACCACCGTATATCACTCTTCATTACCGAAATTAAAATTAAAAATTAAAAATTAAAAAATCCGTTGCCAATGGAGAATGTGACCGGCGCCTTCTCTAATTGGAGAAGGGGACCAGCACCTTCTCCAGTTGGAAAAGGCAATCATCTGGTCGTCTTCTCCAGTTGGAGAAGATGACGCCCGGTCACCTTCTCCAACTGGAGAAGGTGGCCGTATGGTTGCCTTTTCCACCGAAGAAGGTGATCGGCCTTCTTCAATCGTAATTACAGTCGGTGATAGTTCGTCGGCCGTTATAATGGTTCGCCAGGTGCTGGAATGGTCGCCAGAACCCTAATGTCCGATTATCCCAAGTGGATAATCGACTATTGGGTTTGAATGCACCAAAATGATAAGTATAAGTTCGATTGAATTTTTTTAAAGTTCAATGATTTAATTACACTTTCGTGTAAAGTTATGTGCCTATTTGGCCCTTTTCCCGTATTAAAAATTAAAAGTTTACACATTTTAAAATGCTTTCATTGGAAAATTTTATCCCTACAAATTTAAACTTCCGGCGGTTGTCAATGGCAAAATATTGTGTAAACCATAACAAAAAATACATTCTTAATATATTAAAAGTATATTATTCATGTACTGAATGTATATTATATAAAATAATATATACTTTCAGTACTCAAATAATATATTTTCTTTGAATATAATGTATTTTATTAATATAATAAAAGTACATTATTTATGCATTGAATATATATATATATATATATATATATATATATATATATATATATATATATATATATATATATATATATATATATATATATAGTCCATGAGTTGTCCTGAGCAGATCATAACTGTAGACGACATATACCGACCTAATTAAGGGACAAAGTGCGGGCCAAATTAGTTTTTTCCATACGAGAGGGATTCAAACTCACGACCTCTCTTAAGGAATGAGAGTGTACGACCACTCACGCCAACCAAACTATTTTTTTTTTTTTGAAAAGTAACAAGCTGGTTTGAATATACATTATTTGATTGTACAGTCACACAATAATAATCTATTTGCCCAAAGAGCACAAGTGTGGCAAATTTCAAAGTTGTGCATAACAAAGATTTTAAAATTCAGCGACTAAAATATCACTATGTTCAGTCAGATGACCCAAAAAAAAAAAAAAAAAACTATAAATTCTTTTTGAATACTATTAACTCTATTACAATGTAGTATCTGTTTTACTTTCTCTAACTATTGCAGTCCAAAGAGTCAATACTCCACCACGGGGTTTGATCCTGTGACCCAGTCGTTATATCGTGGACCGCGGTGAACGACACCGTTTCTTTAAGTAAAGAAACGGCGCGCCGTTAGTGTTAACGGAGAGCGCATTGGGATGCATAATCGATTATGCACCACAGTGCACGATATAATTTGCCCCTGTGATCTTCCCTCAAGGGGAGCCACATAGAAGTGTCATCTGAGCCAGGGCCGGTTTTTTTTATTTTTGTGACTCCATTCTTATAAATAAATGAGGCCCTACCAAAAATATAAGTACAATCTTTAATGGTGAATGGTATTTGTGGCGAATGGTACAGGTTTCAAGTTAGCTCTACAGATTCAGGACTTGAGACATCATCTATTTAGGGAAATATAATGGTTTTGTCATGCTCAATTAATTAGGTCCTAATTATTAGGAGAAAGAAGTGATTTGAGATAAAATTTATGAGTTCTAGGATAAATTGTAGATTTTTTTTTTTTTTTTAATTTCTTAAGTAGCTATGTCAAAAATAAATATTGGACCATGTGTTGTTGCCCATCTTACACGCCTAAAATCCGGCCATGATCTAAACACAAGATGCTTGGCAAAACTATAAATATATTAAGCAGTCAAGATATACTTAAAAAAAATATTTTGTATAGACAATATAAACATATAACGTATCCTATTGAATTCAAACAGTTTGTAAAAGTTTTAACTACTTCAAGTTATTATCATGAGTTAGATGTAAACACCACAACTACACTAAGATAACTAAATAAATAAATAAATACATAACCCAAAAACATAACAAAATGTACCCTATTCAATTTAAACAACTTGTACGTATTTTACCTGTTTCAAATCAATATCTTGCACTAGATGTAAACACCTCAACCACACAGACTAAAAAAAAAAAAAAAAAAACATACCAAAGAAAGACGAAGAAATTCTTATGGTATATGAGCCTACGAGTACCACAGCAAATCCCTTCAACAAAAGATTTCGTCAAATTTGATGAAAATAGGATGCAAGAGGTGGCAGTCCTGGAATCAAACAATTACGGAGTATAAAATAACCCATTACTTGTGAAAGATGATTTTGTTTACAACATCAACGGGAAGGGCATAAGCTGGATCTATAGGTTTTAGCCCTGGATATTCCAAAAGTGAAAGACCTGCAGTGAAGAAAATGGTTATGCAATGAAAAAAAGTTGCCATTACCAGGGTTGCTTCAATCAGCAAGATAAATCTGATCAGTTTATTTGGTAATAGGTTAATAGTACACAGAATGCAGAGGGTTGTGATTACTAGTATGTTTTGAGAATTAAACTAAAACAGTTTTTATTTCCGAATCAGTTCACTTCAACTTTTCAATATATGGTGAATTAGTGAGTGCCTGAGTGGTGTAATTATAGTTTTGTTAAGAGTCCCACATTGAAAATATAAGAGAGAACATATGTGGTTATAATGCAATGGATTAGACTAACTAATTGATTGGATTCAGTTTTTAGTGTGGTTTGACCCATGTGCATTATAGCGAGTTGGTTTGACCCAAACTTAGAATGTAACTAAGTTTGACAGATAATTTTATGATTTTGGACTGGTGGTGGGGGTTAGTTATCCAACACTTACCAGCAACTCCAAAGTATGTATGGAAGACATCAACTGCATCTTCTGGCCTATCAGAAATTCCACCATTTTCTCTATCCTGCGCAATCATGAAGTACGGCTACTGATAAGATTGAACATGAAGTTGCTTAAGGAAAGAGAAAGAGAAGTAATGATATGTGACTAGTCGGGCGCCCGGGGGACGCCTAGCGCCTAGGCAGCCGAGTAATCCGAGTATATGTCTCTATTTTTCCCACTCGGGACTGGGAGTTGTTAGACTGTTATAATCCCCCAAACTAGTCAACTACATATGTTAGATGGTTAGTTAAGTACATGGCTGGAAGAATATAGAAGAGGAGTAGCCGAGCAGACAAAAAAAAAAAAAAAACATTCGCCCGAGTTGAGTGCTAACTCGGCCAAGTTGGGCACCAACTCAACCAAGTTAGGCGCCTAGTCGGCCAGCCGACTAAAAGCCGCCTAGGGCTGAAATCGCCTCAGCCTAGGGGCGCATAGCGCCTAGACCGATTTTTACAATACTGCTTTTGAGAGAGGATTTCAACTCAGCAACTTAGGATTCAGAACGAACCTGACAGTCCAAAATAAATTTTACAAGCTTCTCCTTGTCAATCCAGTGAACTCTGTCTATCATAATTAAGCTGGACAGAACCCACCAAGAGTAGCAGACCTGGATTCAATAATAGAAGCAAGATCAGTTACATCTTTAAAATCAAACCAGCAGCTTTTATGTATTTATCAAGCAGGAGTAAGTAACACACATCAGGAAGCTTCTCAGGACGCCCATTTAGACCCCCAGATTTAACTTGTCGTTCACATAACCACCAGCCAAGGAGGTCTCTGTCAACATGATGTAAAGAGCCTGTTATTGCAAGTGCTCCCACGCAACAAAAAACTGCAATAGTATTAAAATTAGAACGGATCATAGCACATGTGGTTAATGGCATCACAAATACATGACATTACATAAAACTAAAAAATAAGACGTGTTCAAATGCCAGAAAATGATAACGATAATCAGGGGCACATCCATTTTAAAGACCTCTCTATTTGATCTTCTATAACATATGAAATTAAGAAAACTTCCCAACGAAGAGGACCTCGCTCTAAGAAGACTTCCCAATCATTATAGCGAGCATTACAAGCATACAAAATGTATCATAAATGAAAAGTTCACTTGTTTTCTTTTATGATTACATGAATACCTAGCATCCTGATTATACTAAATAAATTCCATGAATCCATTATCACAATGCGAAATGGTTGAATAATGATTTACCAAGGTAGATTTAAGTAGATCTCTCTCTTATATGTCAAGAAACATGTAAGAACATTTGGTATAAAATTAATGTACTATATTATGCAACATACTTTGCCCGGCATGAGATTCTGCCCCAGGTGTGCAACCAAATCCACCATCCACATTCTTGCAACTTAATATGTACTGTACTGCTTTTTCAACATTGATTTTATCCAATCGTTTCAAAAGTGCAAGAGAACTTATTGCAATGTAAGAGAACCTAAAGAAAGAATTACAATATGTTATTCTCTTATCTCAATGATAACACTATTGTTAAAAGAAACACAAATAACATGTAAAACCTGTTCTCTGTAAGTGAACAAGGAAACTAAGAAGCAAAAATAAAGAATCCATAAGGTTTCAAAGTGCAGACAATTACCGTGTATCAATTTCACCCCACATGTCACCAGAAAAGGACCCATCTTCATTTTGCAGGCCTGCAATATCTGGGTATATATTCAAGTTCAACACCTTATAATTTAAGCATGAGATCCTTACCATTTCGCAGTTCCAATTAATAAATCAAGTCATCTTTAGACTGTTGATGAGTTCCATTTTTCTTTCTTTTTTCTTGTAAAGTTGGATTACTATATAGAAGATACACTTGAAATATAGAATGCATATCCCCATGGACAAAGTGGATAACATGTGTTGAGTGACACTAAAATGCAGTTATAAATTGTCAAAATATCAAGAGTCCCTGTTGAAGGATACAGTTTGAGACCTTGTCAATGTCAAGAACATTAAGTTTATCAAATAGCGCTAAAACTTGGATGGCACTAAGGGTATACAAGATATGTGGGTCATGTCCAATGTTACCACCAAATCCACCTGTACAGATAAACACAAGTTATAATATAAGTTAAATAGCAAATTCAATATTAATGTAGCCAGATGTTAGGCATTATCGGTTAGTTGGTAATCACATGTAACAGAATGAATAAGCTAACCCTAGGTCCAAGGAAAAGGAAAAACCCAATTCTCGGGGCTACTAGAAAGCAGAGCCTACAAAGCATAAAGAGGTGACATGTAGGCAGCTTAATCCTATTTGAAGCAGAGTGGCTATTTTCACAATTCTAGCCCATGACTCCAGATTAAATACTAAACTATTTGCATCAAATCACCAAGGAACGTCACCTCCAAAAGGGTAAAGATCAGTGCAAAAAAGAGTAAAAGATTTTTAACAGAGTTGGACATCTATCTGATTATACCAGTAGGACAAAATTTAGACAGTAAACAATAAAAACTTAGTATAGGAACACAAACCAGATTCATGTTGACACTGCATTAACCAAGGAATGACCTCATCTTGATCCACTACATCAAGCTTCCCTAGAATATCAAGAGTAGTCAATCCCCAGTATGCTCCACTTAATCTAAGATGCTCCATCACCACAGATTCAAAATCATCTTTCTTCTGAAGGTATGACAGAATAACTTTCATAAAGATTACAACTATAGTTTATAGTCATAAATATCTACCAAATGGAAAATACATCTGATTCAAAATCATCTTTCTTCTGAAGGCATGACAGAATAACTTTCATAAAGATTACAACTATAGTTTATAGTCATAAATATCTACCAAATGGAAAATACATCTGCAAAAATTCAACAATATTCAAAATAGCCATAATTTAACATGGTAATTAACAAGTTAACATGCCAAATGCACCTACCATGAATGATAACTTCTTATTGGCTAAATAGTTTGATGGTTTATATCTCTTTGTCCAGAACAAAGAATCTAGACAAGGAGAGGAATTAGAAATATACAATTTAATTCCTCTCCTCATCCAAATCCTTCTGGACAAAGAGAGGAAGACTTGGATGTAGGAGGAGATGGATGATGATAAGATGCCACATAAGTTTTAAGTATATATACTATATAAGTATGAAGTGGCATGACATGGTGTCCATGTTAGCAGCAACCTCACTTTTACATGCAATTAAAGGTCAAAAGGGCTCAATTGCATTTTCTTTTGCAAGATGCATATTTGAAGCTTTTTTCAGTCCGAGGGTCCAATTGCATTGTTTTAAATAGTTCAAAAGCTTATTTGACCATTATCCCGAAAAATAATAATAAGTAAAGCAAGAGTTAATTGTAGAGCAATTCTTGAGTTTAAGCCCACCAACTTTGCTTTCCCGTTCAAGTTTCTTTATTTCATATAGAAAAAGCAATTGTGTTTATGTGATTAGGTGAAGCCATTTTCATAGATTCATTAATAACAAACAAATTGCTATTAATCACAAAAATAATATATATAATCCTGACCTTTTCAACTGATATAATGTACTTAACATGTTTTTCCACCATAAGCCCTTCCATTCTGCCATTCAAGACACATCAGTACAATATATCAATTGCTCAAAAATAAAAATAAAACAAAAAAGACATCCTTTTAGTACAATTTGAGATTGTTATGCCTAAAAGGATTTATTTTTCATTTATCAAATACTGAATAATATACACTACTAATTTCTGTCTAGCAGAAGAAAATAATGAATTTTTAGATAAACCATTACCACATTTCATTTCTTTAGAAATCCAAAAGTTAACAAAGATGGAAAATAAGCAGAAGAGTTACTTGTGGTTTAAGCCAATCATTTTAGTGCTGTCAAATCTATGCCAGAACATTGCTATAATAAGAAAGGAGAAGTCAGGATTGCTTTAAAGGATTTAGACATATAAGAATGTCCTTTTTCTGTATTTATTATTTGTTATATACTCTGCAATAATTGCTGTTTGAAATTATTTGGTCATACGTCTTCAAAATTAGATAAATTGTTTATCATCTTTAGGGTTTATATATATGTATGCGTGTGTATGGTTTTTCTATGGCACCAATATTACCGGGTGTCCGTGTACAACCAACTATGATATACCTAAAATTGGTGTCAGGTGCTGACATTACCTGGCCAATTATATACTTCGTATGAATCCAGGACAGTAGGTTTCAATCCTATTTGTTTGCCAGTGAGTTACGCTTTGTCATGGGTTTTCTATAAATCAATTTGAACAATGGTGGGCTTCCTATGAATATCAAGCAAGCTAGTTATACTCCTAATTGTTAAATACAAGGGCTCTTCTCGTATTACCTGAAAGCTTCAACTTCACAGAAAGCTAAAACTTATGTTTTTTCCAAGGTTCAATCAGCAACTCAGAAGAAACTACGAAAATCAGAAATACTGACGAAATTTCTCAATCTGCATATCCACAGAACCATTTCAGAACATCAGATAAAGTGACAAACACATAGGATATTGCAGAGAATTCAATTTTCATGAAAAGAAACTGTAATTCATACCATGTCATTACAGAACCATCAGCTTGCAGGGGGATTCCTCCGCAGATTCACTGCCAAACAACTCAGAACTACAAAAAAGAATTGCTACTGAAATTACACTTTTCAAACTTTGCTTATGGAGATTCTTCAGTAGAATGGCGACATTTCCAAGCTTCAATAATCAAAGTTCATATGAAATTCCAATTCCAATCAGGAATCTGATCTCAAAACTCAGATGAACTTGTATATCTCACACGAATTGTGACAATGCACCTTTAGACCAAAAACCAGTAAATTGCACAAATGCAAGAAAAAAGAATAAATGTAAATGGAGAACTACTATTTAGGATGTGTTTGGAAACCGAAAATGACTTCTGTAAAATGTTTTATGGAAAATAAGTCATTTTCCAGAAAACATTTTCCTTTCTAGTGTTTGGTTGCATTCTAGAAAATTGGCATGGTGTGTTTGGTTCATTTTTTGGAAAATGAGCAGAATTATATAATTTAAACATTTTAATTCCTGTCTTTTTTTCCATATTAATCTGTTTTCACCTTAAAAGTTCTAGTCTTTACTATGTTTTCTGTCCAAAGCAATACTATGAACTCTGCTCAAATCCAGGAATCAGGACAGTTAATTTTCATAGGAAGTTATGCAATTAAAGACTGCAAATCAAACTGAACAAGGGGCCGAGGAGATTCCAAATTATAACCAAATGAACCTGAAATTTCCTTGAGAACAGCTTCTTGCGGAGGATTTGGTTCGGAGTCGTCCGGAGATGAAAATGGGGTTTCGTTATCGGAGTAATTCAGATGTTGGTCCTTCTCGAGAACAGACGATGGTCCTGGGCTTGAAGAGTTTACAGCCACAACCCAAATGCGGAATTTCGGGATTTCGGGCAGAGAAGAATGAAACGGAGGGGGACGCTCGGTTTCGAGGAAGGGCTCGCCGCCTTTCTTTTCTAGCTCGGCTCCGGCGATGGCGAGACTGTGAGGAGAGAGTGAGAGACGACAAATTGTGAGGAGAGAGTGAGAAAAACAAAGGATTTTACTTTAACTATACAAATGTTTTTTTTTTTTTTTTCATGAGTTACCAAATATGTAAAACTTATAAAATTATGTCAGGGAATTATTTTATGGGTTTTCAAACACACTGATGAGATATGCACCCCTAGGACCGGATGAATACATGACCCAAGCGGGATAGTAAGCGATCAAGTTGTGAGTCGGGAGGTACTGAGCGAAATAAGGAATACGTCTTGCCAAGGCCAAAGATGGTGAATGTTGATCTTGCTAGAATCATCAACTCATAGTGAAAGCCATCCTGCTTGGCGGAGGACAACGCGAACTGATCTTGAGGAGTAGATCGAGAGGAAGAGGCATCCTGAGCCGATCAAGTGAAGAAGGCGTCCTGATCTAATCGAGTGGAGGAAGCATTTGGACTGATCGAGTGAAGGAGGCATCCAGGAAGCCGAGCGAAAGGAGGAGGGGGTCAGGTGAATGGAAGAGTCGAGGTGCCTAACGAGTGAAGGAGTAAGCTGAGATGAACCGAGTGGGAGATAAACCTAAAGCCGGGTGGTGAAAGGTGTTGGTAAGAGACGGTTGGGAGGAGAAGAGTCAGAGTAGTCCGTTGAGATGTGCCATTAATGAGCAATTAATGAAGAGTTAAGGGCAATGATGAGGAGTTAATAGCACTAGCGCAGGCTATCGTGGAAATGAGCCGCTGGACGGGCGTGCATAGTGGACGTTTAATGCATTTATTGTTCATTATTAACACATTTATCGTATTATGACGAAGTTGAGTTCAACGGCCACTCGAACCCCTATAAAAAGCCTTCTAAGGCACTGTAAAAAGGATAATGCAATTTATATACACGAGCAAATTTGAGAGGACAATATGAGTGTTTCCTATATTTTCGGCAATTTGCTACTATTTCGGTTGTGTTGGACCACTGGTAGGCTACTCCAAAAGTCTGAAAACCAATACTAGCGTCGTCTATGGGGACTGATAGAAAGTCATGTGTCCTCTGTTGCTAGTTTTGAGAGACAAAGCGAGAGAGAGGTTTCCGAGGAAAAAAGGTGTCAAGATGGCCGGAGGAAGGTCCCAAAGTCGTGCCACCAGTGGAAACCACCCAAAGTAGTGCTATACTCGTAGGCATACTTGAACGTATATACTACATCAGGTACAATTATGTATAGTATATTTGGTTGTACGACTAGGAATTATTGGCGTCAATATTTGATAGTACACGATACAACAAAAAATAGTATACATGGTTGCACTCGGAATTTTTGGCACTGTAGATGTGGTGATGCTATTCTCGTTTTAATTGCAAATTGCAGTTGTCCTACCCTTTTCATATGCAATAGCCTTTTTCACTAGTTAGACACCATTGTCCGATGTTGTTGTCGTCATCATCATTACCATGAATTTTTTTATGGTGCTGATAATATTAGGTACAAGCATGTATAGTATATTTGGTTGTACAATTAGGTATTAATGGCATCAATATTGACAGTAGGCGGTACAACAAAAAACAGTGTACATGGTTGTACCTGATACTATTAGCATACACTTTTCTTGTTTTAATTGCAAATTGCAGTTGTCCTACCCTTTTCGTATGCAATAGTTTTTTTCACTAGTCAGACACCATGGTCTTTATTGTCATGGATTTTTTTACGGTGCTAATAGTATTAGGTACAATAATGTATAGTATATCTGGTTGTACAACTAGGTATTACTGGCATCAATATTGTTAGTACGCAATACAATAATATATAGTATACATGATTGTACCTGGTATGGTTGACACAACAGGTGTAGTGATTTGGTGTTGCTTATTTCGTTTTAATTGGAAATTTCAGTTATCCTACCTTTTCATTTGCAATAGCTTTTTTCAATAGTTAGACACCATGGTCCCTCATGTTGTCGTTGTCATCATCGTCATTATCATGGAATTTTTTATGATGCTAATAGTATTAAGTACAACAATATATAGTATATCTTGTCGTACAACCAGGTATTATTGGCAATTTGACATCAATATTGATAGTATGCGATACTACAAAAAATAGTATACATGATTGTACCAGGTACTATTGGCACTTTATAAATTTTGTTATTGTTATTATTACTAGTCTCTTATGTGTGATGCACGAAAATAAATGCTTAATATTTGTGATTGATGTTAAAATCATAGTTATATTGAAATATTTTTATTTTTTTAAAATAATTAGTATTTTAACATGTGCGTTGCACGGAATAAATTTTGTTATAATATTTTAAGAATACACCTCATCAACATCTTTGGATTACACAAGAATGTCAATTGAAGAAACAAGTTGGCATAACAAAAGTGCAGCAGTTGCGCCATGTGTTTCAGATATTGTATTGTCTTTCTAAGGAACCTGTAACTACACCATGTCTTTTTGAGTTGTAATCTATTTATAAATTTTTTTGGTTAAATGCACCATGTATCTATTTATTATATTTAAACTAGGTCTATATTATATAAAACTTTCTTGGATTGAAATATAAATAAATATATTTATTTTATTTCTCTTCGTAGAGTCCATTTATCTTTGTAATTTTACATATATATTGGACCCTTTACATATTGTATAAAATTTTAAATTGTAACATGTAATTTGTATTTTATAACTTGTAATATTTTGATCACTAAATTGTTAGACTGTAAGGTTTAACTAGTTTAATTTGAAGTTGTTAATTTTTATTTTAATCCGAACAAAACCGAAATATGACTAAAATCGATTGAACCCCAAACAAATAATATCCGATGTAATTTATACTTGAAAGTAAACTGATTGGTTATAAATTTTACAAATCAAAATCTGAACGGGTGGACGGTTCACAAAACCGAACCACCCAACCGAAATCTAAACGGGTAAGCAGTTCACAAAATCGAACCGCCCGAACTCGTCGGATGCACAGGACTATACAAAATGACTGTTACAACAATGGCTCATAATCTATATATCAACCAACTATTCAAGTTTAGCCTAAAGCTGCTATCTTCTAGGGTTAGAGCAGCAGGATGCATCAGCCGCAGTCCTTTCCTTACAAAATGTATTTCTTAGAAAACCTTCTAGCCGTTGGAATGCCAACGAAAACGCACCTGTGTGAGTACAAGGAACAGTTAAAAAGTATACAACTTCAACCAAACTGGTTGGCGTGAGTGGCCATGCACTCTTATCCTTTAAGAGAGGTTGAGAGTTCGAACACCCTCTCGTATAGAAAAACTAATCTGATCAGCACTTTGTCCCTTAATTGGGCCAGCCCGGTGCGAATTGGGATTAGTCTGAGTATGGTACGAGCTTAAAGGTGCCTCCTACAGTTAGGGTCCGCTCAAGACACCTCATGGCTTGACCAAAAAAAGTATACAACTTGAGAAAAAAGACTAAAACATATTAGATCTTTCATGAACTCAAATTCTGAATTAGGAAGTACAGAAGCTGTTAACCAACAAGGCAACCACTTGTGAATTTAAAAGAAGTAGAAAACAGTAAAAACCTGAGCTTGTTGAACTGTCTTTCTTCTGCAATGATCCTCTCACTAAAAGTGTCCCTGGTATCTGCTGAAAGACCTACAAGTACACGATCCATAAGAAAACTAAACAGAAAGAGCAGCATTATGCTCAAAAAGTTCACGGGGACGATTACCGAAACACGAAAGTGCAGGTCGTTTATTTGACTACTGGAATAATCCAACTCGTTTGGATAGTCAGCATCGTTTACATTGTGTGTCTCCTCAAGTGACTTCAAAATGACATCACAATGCTCCTTGGGGAACATTATCTGTTAAACAAACATTGTGATTCAGCTAGGACAATATGATCATTCAGCATAAAGAAAATTAATGGAACATACATCAACATCAAATGAGGCTGCATTTAATTTACAAGATGCACCATTGGTACTGAAAAAGGACTCTACTGATTGCAACAAATTGAAGGCACTGTGCAGGCGTTGAAGTCCCTGAAACAAGAGTTCAAACTGCAATATGAGATCTCAAATCTATAGCAGTTACACAAACATACAGAAACATGAAAAACTACTGAAGTATACAGATGTATGTAGGCTAGTTTACATTGAATGGATTGTTGATGCAGAATCTGAAGAAAAGATACAATACCTCAAGCATGAAAGACAAATTACTCTTCTCAGCAATCTGGTGGGGTTTCGTCTTCTTGGTGGGAGGCACAAAAGACCAAGCAAGTCCCCATCGACATGTCTGGCCTTGAACAAACTCAGTTGTCTTCACAACTGTTGCTCCAACCTCCCAAAGTTTTGATACCAGCACTTTCATGTTTGCTTTTCTTCCAATCATAGACGTGTACCACCTACAAAGATGCGGAGTGAGTTATAAACAAATTTATTAAGTTTGCAGAAAAATTAGAAATGAATTTAACCAACATATACCGAAAAGACTGCCTGAGCTGAACACTGTCATCAATCATGCAGGTTATAAAAGCCTGCTCCCCTCCAGGACAAACCATCTCTTCTGGAGTTCCAGCACAAGAAGTCTTTGGATTCTGTCCTGCTTCCTCTATCGTCTCAAAGAATGGAGGGTTGCACATGCAAAAGTCAAAATTCTCCCCTTCCTTGACAACACCCACAAGAATAGGTGGACCATGATAATTCTTACTCATATTCATTTGCACTTCATGTAGACCTGAAAGTGGTTCAATACCTACAGGCTTGGCATTACTATCATCTACATCTTGTTTACAATTGATCATTGGTTCATTAAGAACTTCATCAGCAGATGAATCCTGAGTAGCAACATTTCTAATTTCGATCAATTCGGAAATATGAGGATTACTTTTGACATTTCTCTCTGCCCACTCTAATGCTACATCAGTAAAATCTGTCAAAAGTAGGGGTGTGCAAACTTCGGATAATTTTCGGTTAACCGACCGAACCGACAAATTTCGGTTAACCGTTTTCGAACCGAACTTTTTCGGTTCGGTTAATGGTTAAAGAAATTTTAAAACTTCGGTTAACGGTTAATTCGGTTCGAAAGGTCGGTTAACCGAATTAACCGAACGGTTAACCGAAGTTTGTAATATATATATAAATAATAATATAAATATAAATACTAATTTGAAGTTATGGATGTTTGGAGTTTATAATTAATGTTTTTGTATATTTTGTTATGAATTTATTATAATATGTATTTTATTTTAATTGGATTTATTATTTTAGGTGTTATTTTTAGAATTTTAAATTTTAACTTTAAAAAGTTCGGTTAATCGGTTAACCGACCGATTAACCGAAAAAAATTTCGGTTCGGTGAATTCGGTAGAGAAAACTTCGGTTCGGTTAACGGTTAAAAGAAAAAAAACTTCGGTTAATTCGGTTCGGTTAAAACGGTTCGGTTAACCGAACGGTTAACCGATTGAACACCCCTAGTCAAAAGTGAAGCAGAAATACACTTAAATTGCAACTTTATATAAGGCTTTGTTGAAAGTAAAGAAGAGGCAACCCAAGAACCTACCGGAACCAACAAACCTCCAACCAAGTAGAGATGCACCAAGTAGCGGGTAAATGCAATTTGCTCCAGTTCCAATATCAAAACCCTTCACTGTATTGTCATATGATTGAACTTTAGGTATAATTTCCGATGACAAAAGATCTTCTATCCAATGGATGTAATTAGATCTATTGGGAACAGTGGGGCAAAGCTGCCCATCAGGGATCCACCTACAATTTTGCATTTAAATAACATCAAACCACTCGAAATGCACACTAATAATGCAATAATTTGTGCTATATACTAGTAGTGACAACTTAAAATTCATAAAATTCAACCCAAGTCATCAAAGTGGCTATTAAAAGAGAGAACTTTCAATGCTGGCAGCTTAAACATCCATCTAAATAATACCCATCAGATTGTATTTGTGTTCATACAAGGCCCCAATGTGGGAAAATTCCATTTATTCGATTGGCTGAGCATATGCATTTTGCAAAGCTATTGGCTTTAATTCCTCCAAACATCATTCAAGCAAATTATTTAGGAAAAAAACAACAATAAAAACAGCAGAAAGTTTAATTACCAGTCCAGACCATGATCGTGGTGGAGCAAAACCCGAGTGAGCTCTTGGGTGGCATTGAAGTCAGTCCAATCTATAGTGGGGCGGCCACTGCGTGTGTAGAAAACGTAGGGTGCAAAGGATGAGTAATGAGAAGCAAGTAATCCGAAGTCAGGTGGGTTTTCACAGTACTCGTTTCGGGGGTGAATTGTGGGTCTCTCTCCTCTCTTCCTCTTCTTGCTCGGCATTACACTGCTACCCCTTCGATTCTCTCTGGATTTGTCTGTTAAAATTCAATTCAGCACCCAGTAAGCTTCTTCTTTTGTGCATCCGATTTGATCATATCAAAATGAATACTTCAATTGCAATCTAAGCTATACGTAGATGAATCTTTTGCAATGGCGTCGTCTCTAGCGCCAAAATAGGGTACACTTGATCTGGATTTAACCGGGTCGCAACGTCTTCGTCTCTGGACGTTTTACATATCATTTACATATCAAATGAGAACAAGAATCATTTAAATTCACTGAATTTGGATCCATATCATTATATTTTGAAGAAAATGTCAACCAATAAGTTTTTAAAGAATGAAAAATAGTAGTATAGTACTACGAAAAACAAATAAAAGGCAGACATTTTAACCAATCACATGCATTATGAAGAGGCACAAGTTATATGAAGAAAAAAAAAAAAAAAACAAAGAAAACACAAACTCCAAATTGTACGAATGTAACCTTAATTTTTGTTGCCTCAGGTTTACCCTCCTTGACCACTTAACCAAGTTCTTGCACAAGATAATGACATAATGTAATACCTAAAAAACATTATTTAAAATCAAAACAAGAGAATTAATATCAAAATACAATAGATTTATAGATCATAATTTTACTGTATGCACTTCATTTTTAATATTTATGCAGTGGATATTTCAGAAAAAACTGATAGAAACCCTTAATTTCAACAACATACCAAGCAACACCCCTTCATTACTAAGAGTTCTCATTGCCATTGATACATGCAATCATCAAGAGCAGATCATTATATTATAGCAATAAACTCAAATCCAAGAAAGTTTATTAGTATGTGTTGTGACTTTTATTCTTTAAATAACACACTCGGTTAACAATTCAAATATGTTCAATATGTAATATGTTACAATTTTTCATTTTAGATACAAATTACAAGCTGAAAGACCAGTTGGCAAAACACAAATTACATCATATTTAAATTCCAAACTGTTGGCTTTTATTTGCTATTTGGCAGAATATACATGCACATAAAAACAAACAAATCTATTGATAATAATCTAAAACTAAAGGCTATCAATAAACCCTTACATATAAATTTTCCAGTGTAAACCTTGACAAACATCTTATTTTAAATATTTTTAAAATGTTAATAGTAAATAAATTAATGATACCTCATTCTTTGCCACCAAACACACTCACAATATATATTAGAAAATGTGAATATTGTAACTTGAAACTTCAAAAATACATACAGTATTTTCATGAATGTCCTTTTTGTTTTAGATGAACTTATATTCAATGTAAAAGGAAATTTATATTGTATATTCAAACATATATTGGAAAAAAAAAAATTAAAACGCTATCAAAATGTAACATAGGTATATTCTGTTAAAATAAGGTGTAGAATAGTCAATAGGGGTGAGCAAACGAAGGGTCGGTCACATAACCGACCAAATAACCGAATAACAGAAGGGAACTTTTGACCGCCATGACCGACCGACCTAAATGTTATAACCGACTTAAATCCGTTTCGGTCCGTTACCAAGCAACCACCGATAATTAACCAATTATTCAACACAATGTTTAATTAAATCTATGCAACACATGAACACAATAATACAACACTCAACAGTGGCAGTAATAATGCAATATAAGTGTATAACTGTATAACACACTGGGATTATTTCTCTATAGAATCACTGGGCACTGGCATAGAAACTGATAAACTATAAACAGTATAAAAAATTTATAAATATAAACAGTATAAACACTGGCATCCTATATGCATGTCAAATATATAAAGTATAAATAGTATAAAAAAATTAAAATAACATATTACAGTTATAAAAATAAATAAATAAATAAATAAAAACTTTACCTGACTCACTGAGTGACTGGCTGTAGCAGTGAGGCCTGAGGGGCGATGCCGCGATGGCGTCCGGCGGAGAGCGTGAGGGAGACAGAGACAGAGAGAGCCGGAGAGGAGCGAGGGCGGAGAATGAGAAGCAGAAGCCGAGAACAGAGGAATCGCGGTGAGTGGCGACGAGGTCTCACCGTCTCAGGTCAGTGGAGAAGCCGTCGAGTACTCGAGCCGAGAAGGAGAGACCGAGAGAGTGAGCGGACTGCCGGACTGGCACTCTGGTAGTCTGGTGAACTGTTGCGTGGGCAAATTATGTTGAACACTGGTCCAAACGGCGCCATTTTTATGTAAAAAAAAAAAAAAAAAAAAAAAAAAAAAAAAAAATTTACAAATGTGGTGTTAACGGCGCGCGTGTGGTCAAATTATGAATTTTTTGTTATGAGATTATGAATGTACCATAAAAAAAAAAAAATTACAAATGTGGTGTTAACGGCACGCGTGTGGTCAAATTATGAATTTTCTGTTATGAGATTATGAATGTACTGTAAATTCATAATCTCATAACATCATAACAGAAAATTCATAATTTCATAACAGAAAATTCATAATTTATGAATGTTGAAGAAGCTTGAGCTACAGAGGAGCAGTCATGGTTTCGGACGGGAATGTGTAGGCACGGGTCTAAAGTGAATGTGCAGGCATGGATTCATAATTTATGAATGTCCGAAATCATTGCTCACTCAAATTAAAGTGAAACCGCGAAATGTGAGAATGAAGAAGAAAAATCACGTGATTAATTAAGAAAAAAAAAATAACGGTGC
This sequence comes from Ipomoea nil, assembly GCF_001879475.1. Classification (NCBI taxonomy): domain Eukaryota; kingdom Viridiplantae; phylum Streptophyta; class Magnoliopsida; order Solanales; family Convolvulaceae; genus Ipomoea; species Ipomoea nil. The sequence goes on along the minus strand of NW_017619273.1, from coordinate 5,639,431 downwards.
ACTAACACCAATGGGACCGTGTTCACCATGGATGGTGAACACAGTTCCATGGCATAACGATTGTTGTTGCGTGGTGTCTATGCCTCTGGCAGATTGCATTTGTTAAGGTTAGGGGAAAATTATCCACAGTTATGTCATGGATCCAGGTCTCCTTGAAAGTGGACTAGAATCAAAATACAACATTTATATACTAAATATTTACAATTTACATGTTGAATGTTTAAAATTCAAATTGCGAACATTTAGTATAGAAATAAGGGTCAAATAGGTCACTCAACTACACACCTCATTGCAATTGGGACATCAAACTAAAAAAAAAAAAAAAAAAAAAAAGTAATTGAGTCCATGCACTAGGCAAACTTATTCAATTCAATTCAAAATGACTTATTTTACCTTAAAACATGCTAATGTGATTGTTACCGAATTTAAAAATTATTTTTTTAAAAAAAAATTGCACTTTTCCCCCCTGAGTTATATACTTATAGCACTTTTCCCCCTCAATTATTTAGGTAAGCACATTAGCCCCCTCAATTATTCTAAAAGTGTTGTTTTTCCCCCTGATATATTAAATTGACATTTCTATCCTTAAAGTAAACATTTTATTTATTTTACTTCTCCAACAAATCATTGCGTATACGTAGGGATGATCACGATTCGGTTTGAACTGAACTGGACACTAAAGCAATCGAATTGAAAGTTTCCGGTTATGATTCAGATCTAAAAACCCAATATTTAGATGTCAATTTATTAAAATTATGTATAAAAAAATTGAATCTTGAACCGTAAACTGGCGGTTCCGGATCCGGTTCGCGATTTTGAACTGTCTTTATTTTAAAATTTTAGTTTTTATTTTAAAATAGTCTAAATTCAACAATAGATGTGTTTTATTTTTTTCAGTTCAGAACATGAACCGTCCATTCCGGTTCACGATTTTAATAAACTCTAAATATTGAGTTTCGATTCTAAATTGTAATTGGAATATTTCGGTTTGGTTGCTATAGTGTTTGTTTGGTTTGAACCAAATTATGGTCATAATTTGTTGGAGAAAAAAATAAATGAAATATTTATTTTAAGGGTAAATATGTCCATTTAACATTTCAGGGGGAAAAATAGCCACTTCAATAATTCAAGGGGAAAAAATGCTATAGGTATATAACTCAGAGGAAAAAAGTGTCATTTTTCCTTAAAATAATTATTTACTTTAAAAAAAAAAAAAAAAAAAAAAAAAAACATTCGCCTCCGGCTCGTTTCCACCAGAGACGAAGGGGCCGCCGATTCGTCTCTCCCTGGCCTTGGAGAAGGTCGGAGATGAAGCCACCTTCGTCTATTGGCCATGGAGATGCCCGGAGACAAAGCCAACCCCTTCATCTCCATGGCCAGGAGACAAAGGTGGCTTCGTCTCTGACCGTCTCCATGGCCAGGGAGACAGCCAGAGACGAAGTCGACCCTTTCGTCTCCATGGCTAAGTAGAGACGAATCGGTCGGGCCCTTCGTCTCCGGCGGAGACGAAGATTTGTTTTTTTAATTACAATTATTTTTAAATTTGATAACCGTCACATCAGCATGTTTTCAGATAAAACAAGTCATTTTGGATTGATATTGCTACTATCAACTCGAAATGGGAACAATTATAAAAAATCAGATTCATATAGTTGTTTTTTGTTGGTTACGTAATTCCAATAAGCTTGCACAAGGCAAAAAGCAAAAAATGCACAACTCAGTATTGCAGGTTGCAATGGTTACCAAATATATAGTGTTATGCGCACGCCCGAATGAAGTAACGCACACACCAAAAAAACAAAAACAAATACCCATTCACGCCCCGAACGAAACACCCCACAACCCATCAAAGTACTCTTAGACTTTGCACATGCCCACCTAAATAAGCGCAACCACCATCGCATCACAATTTTTTTTTTTTTTTAAACACGACATGATGCAAACTTCCATTGCCAGAACTTTGCACATGTCATACCACACAAATGCACACGCCACCGTAACATTAACTTAAATTAAAATTACAAATGTACGATCGTCGAATTATATTTATTCTTGGTACGTTACTTTTTCAAATCTCAGAGTAAAAAATAAAATTAATTATTACCATTGATAAGATCCCTTATATTATAGTAAATATTTTATTTTAATTATAATTAAAATTAAACATCACAATAAAATTACTCTTTCACCCTCCTTTTTGAAATCTATCATTAATTAATTTGTATTTAACTTTCAATCATATCCATTCGTTAAAATTTTATTAATGGATGAGATGAGATCTCATCATATATCAATGTGATCTCATTGAATCCCTAGCATATATTTAGAATTAGGTGGGAATTAGTTGGGGAAGGAAATTTAAATTCCCTCCAACCAAACCCTCTATTACTTTTCACGTGTAGACGGCAACAGTTAATAAAAGGACTATAAGGGAGTGTTTGGTTGGATGGAAAACATTTTCCATGGAAAATGTTTTCCTAAAAGTGAAGGAAAATGATGTTTTATGTTGTTTGGTTGGATGGAAAACTTTTTCCATTGGAAAAAGTTTTCCTTAAGAACAAGGAAAACAAATTCCTAGCTTATGCTGGGTATTTTGTTTTCCATGGAAAATTAATATGACAATTTTACCCTCACCATTCTTTATTAATTACTCTTATTATTATTATATTATGTTAGATATATTAAATATAATATATTTAATATAATATATATTAAATATAATATAATATATCTATAATATATATATATATATATATATATATATATATATATATATATAATATATATTAGAGAAAGAGGGAGAGAGAGGAAAGAATGCTTTGTGATTCAAATTGATGATTTAAAATGGTTAATATCAAGCCTATTTATAGTGAATACAAAACTAGTAAAGCATAAATTTAGGAGATGCATGCTCCATGTATTGTAAAGTCATGACCCACTTACTGCATCCTCAATCTGCATGCATTGCCACAACTCCCACATACTTGGTTTAATTAAATTATAATAATAATATTATTATAACATTGCCTCCTTTAAACCAAGTTGGATATATTGGTCATCCCAATATCTTTCTTCAATTTAAGAAATGTCTCTGTCTTCAACGGCTTCGTAAAGATATCTGCAACTTGACATTCACTTGAACAATACTCAATGTTGATTTGTTTTTCAACAACCAACTCTCTGATTTTGTGATACTTGATATCAATGTGTTTGCTGTGACCATGAAAGACTGGATTTTTGGACAACGATATTGCTGACTTGTTGTCACAAAAAATAGTTGTAGGTGCTTCCTGCTCGTGTTGTAAGAACTCCAAAATTCTCCTTAGCCAAACTGCTTGAGTAGCACAGTTTGCTGCTGCAATATATTCTGCTTCTGCTGTTGAAAGTGCTACAATCTGCTGCTTCTTTGACGACCAAGAAAATATGGTTGAACCAAGATAGAAGGCATATCCTGATGTGCTTTTTCTGGTCTCCATATCTCCAGCCCAATCACTGTCTGTGTACCTAACAAGTTCCACAGCTTCATTAGTAGAGTAAAAAAGTCCATCATTACTCGTACCTTTGACATATCTCAGAATTCGCTTTGCTGCAGCCCAATGTGATTCTTTTGGCTCCTCCATGAATCTGCTAAGTATTCCAACTCCAAAAGAAATATCTGGCCTTGTTGCCACCAGATACCTCAGACTTCCAATTAAACTTTTATAAGCTGTAACATTCACATTCTTACCACACTCATCTTTGGACACCTTTAACTTTTCAGTTAACGGAGTCGAAACTGGTTTGGAGTTTTTCATTTTGAACTTTTTCAAAATATCAGCAGCATACTTCTTCTGTGAAATAAAGATTCCACCATCCATTTGAATAACCTCAAGGCCAAGAAAGTAAGACATAAGGCCCATATCGGTCATTTCAAACCTCTTAATGAGTGCCTCCCTGAATTCTGAGATTAGCTTCAAGTTGTTTCCAGTAAAAACCAGATCATCAACATACAGACAGATTAAAACAATATCACCAGAATCAGTGCATTTGACATACAAAGTGTGTTCATGAGGATATCTCATAAAACCACTTTCAACAAAACTAATATGACAATTTTACCCTCACCATTCTTTATTAATTACTCTTATTATTATTATATTATTATTATTGTGTAGAATTATATTTGTCATTATACTTATTATTCCTTACCCTTCCAAACTCAACCAAACAATGGAATTCATATTCCCAGTAATTTCTTTTCCACCAACCAAACAATAGAATTATATTTGTCATTATACTCATTATTCCTTACCCTTCCAAACTCAACCAAATAATGGAATTCATATTCCCAGTAATTTCTTTTCCACCAATCAAACAATAGAATCTGTTTTCTTGAAATTTATTTTCCATGAAATTTCAATTCCATTTCCCTTCAAATATTTTTCAACGAACCAAACGAGCTGTAATAAATTGAATTTGAAATTCAAATGTGATCAATTTAAAAATTTAAGACTAAAATTGGTGAAATCACCAAACTCAAAGATATTTACTCAAAAAATATTAGTCAAACTCCTGGACCTGGAGTCGTGGCTGCCCAGTCAGCTCTCGTTGTAAATTGTAACGTCTATCCTTTCTCCTCCCGTTGTTATCTTCATTACAGCTCGGACAAGCAAGCACTAAGGTCATCAATGGCGTCTTTCTGCTCAAACCCTAACCCTCACGCTGTGTTTCAGCGCCACAAATGCAAATGCCCTCTCGTTCGCACTAACAATGCTACTTGCGGTAGTTTCCTGAAGCGGGGATACTGCTCGCTCAGCAGCAGCAGCAGCAGCACAGCAACGAGTAATTCCTTCTCCTACGCCTCCGGCGTGGTACGATGCGGATTGGGGGCTCCAAGGCGGCCGGATTACATCCCGAACAGAATCTCGGACCCTAACTATGTGCGAGTTTTCGACACCACCCTCCGGGACGGCGAGCAGTCCCCCGGCGCCACAATGACCACCAAAGAGAAGCTCGACGTCGCGCGGCAGCTGGCCAAGCTCGGTGTGGATATCATTGAGGCGGGGTTCCCTGCTGCCTCGGAGGCCGATTTCGAGGCCGTCAGATTGATTGCGCAGGAGGTTGGGAATGGGGAGGGCGAACACGTTCCGGTCATATGCGGCCTTTCCAGGTGCAATCAGAGGGATATTGATCGGGCTTGGGAGGCGGTGAAGCATGCCAAGAAGCCTCGGGTGCATACATTCATCGCCACCAGTGAGATACACATGAAGTTCAAGCTCAACATGAGCAGGGAGCAAGTGGTGGAGAAGGCCACCAGTATGGTCGCTTATGCCAGGAGCTTGGGCTGTTCCGATGTTGAATTTAGCCCTGAAGATGCCGGGAGGTGTTTTACCTTTTACTTTACATCATTATTATATTTTCTGCTTTCATTTCCATTTGATTTGAAGTTCTTAACTCAGTTTTGCATTTTCGTCGGAACTTGGGTTTGTTTATTGCTTATATTAGGGAGCTTTAAATAATATATTAATATTCCTTTGTTTCTTTTGTTCTCTTTTAATTTTTTTATTCTTTATTGAGACACGTGAGTATTCCTTTGCTGTTATTAGTAGCTGTAATGAAGTAGGTTGTTAGGTAAAGAGAGACAGTTTGGCCCCTGTTTCTTGATTACTTAGAATGATCCACAAATTGGTAGTGTCATTGCTGCCTTTTGTCTGGGTTTTCGAGGACTTATAATGAGCATAAGAAATTAGAAATTAATCTTATATGATACTGTTGATCTTATGTAAACTCAGAAACAAAGTTCACAGTGGTGTGCTGCTTCTTCTACTTGGTACCCAGATAACTAACATCATTAGGAAGTAGGACCTTCATTCACTTTAAACGTTATAACCCTCATCAACAGTATTCAATCTGTTAGCTATTGTTTGTTTTAATGATTCAACCTTCTCCTTGTTATATTCCTTTCAGATCTGACAGGGAGTTCCTTTATCAAATACTGGGAGAAGTTATCAAAGCTGGGGCAACAACCCTTAATATACCTGATACTGTTGGCTATACACTTCCAACCGAATTTGGACAACTGATCGCTGATATAAAAGCCAATACCCCAGGAATTGAAAACGTCATCATTTCAACACACTGTCAGAATGATCTTGGGCTTTCTACTGCTAACACATTAGCTGTATGGTTCATTTAATGTTACATAAAAAAGTTCATGAAGTTCAAAATTCTCTGACAGTGAAGCTTATTTCCAGGGAGCATATGCTGGTGCAAGACAGGTAGAAGTCACAATAAATGGCATTGGTGAAAGAGCAGGAAATGCTTCATTGGAGGAGGTAGGTGAATAAAGCTGTTATACTACAATTCATGCGTATATGTATATTTTCTCTTCTTGGTTGTAATGATATTGTTCAGGAAAGCACTAAGGAAGTGCTTGCAAAAGAGTTACAGATAGGTCAGATTTAGAATGAGCTAAATCTTGTATAATTTATTTGGAGGCTTGATTTAAATCCTTTGTTTTGCAAGGTCCCCCTTGGTGCCTTGATGAATATATTCTCTCTACTCATCAAATATATATATATATATATATATATATATATATATATATATAAAAGAGATTTTCTTCAGAGTCATGTATAATAATGTTGTATGCTTGGTGATGTTGTAAGGGAAGAGTTTAACTTTTACCTTTAAGTCTTTAACAAGCACAAAGTACATCATAACACCATGGAATTTTCGTATAATATAATATAACTGTACCCTTAATTGCTGACAAAAACATTAGTGACCAGGTTCCGGCATATATGCATATACTTTTATGCATTTACATCTGACGTTGAAGATGGTGAAACTCCTAAATTGTATCTTGAATATGTGCTTATTCTTAATGATTATTCATAACAACTTCTGGACTTGCTTTTATTTTATAACTATTTATGTTGTATTCTGTGACATAGGTTGTAATGGCCTTGAAATGTCGTGGAGAGCAAGTACTTGGTGGCCTTTATACTGGGATCAATACACAACATATTATCATGGCTAGCAAAATGGTATTGAGCATTTAATGTCTAGTAAATTTTAAGAACCTTCTCTGGTTTGGATTCATTTCGTGTTTGCTTTACACTTGATGATTATTTGATGTCCAGGTAGAAGAGTATACTGGTTTGCTTGTGCAGCCACACAAAGCCATTGTTGGGGCTAATGCTTTTGCTCATGAGAGTGGCATCCATCAGGTCCATCTTATTCTCTGATCTATAAAATGATGCAATTACATTATGCATTGAGCCTTTTGCTTCCTTTTACCCTGTCTAAATGTTCAAGCTAATGCTATGTACATGTTTTTGTGTGTACCCAGTATAAAAACTGTTCTGAATTATCCTAAGAGGGGAGTGAATTAGTATATTGAAATTTGTGCCTGAATCACCAGGAGAATAAATTATTTGACCTGCACTTTATAAGCTTTTCAAATTAGAGATTTGTAGATAATGAATCAAACACACGAGCAAATAAGATAAAGAGCAAAGGTAAGTGGATATCGTGATTTTATAGTTTGGCAATGCCTACATCTACCACTTAAGGACCCCTTTCTTAGGATTTAATAACCCACTATCTTCCAGCTTTCTTCAGGGTTGGTGGGTGCCAGTGCCAGTGTGCCACAATCAACTTCACCAAGCACACTCTCATTGGTGGTTTATACTTTATACTGGCTTCCACTATAGCCAAATCACTTCAATGAACATGCCTTTGTTGCCCTTGTTGATGGGTATACCTGACTATCTCTGGTAGCCAATTTACTTTAACTAACACATCTTCATTGATGGGTATCTTTAGCCATTGACAATAGCACAAATCACAGTTATTTCCTTGAACACAAAGAACTTGATTACAGTTGGTACAAATCATAGGATGGATAAGTGTAGAGTTGAGAGCATTATAGATTGAGTATAGATTATCAACGTGTAAGTGTAAGTGTATAACAGTGTAAGCTCAAATAACTCAATATAGGAAATTAGAAAGCTAGGAGGACGAATACAAGCTTGAGGATAAAGTTGAATGAAGCTTTGAAAGATTGGTAAAATTTAAGTTCTAGCTTCTTAGTAAGTTAGTAGTGACTAATGAATGACAAATTTAAGGCTCAAAACACAGCAGGTTGAAGAGTAAATATACAAGGTTCCATACTAATGAATGCTGTAAGTCCTCCCATTTATATATGAGAAATAAGAAATGAGAAATGGGAGAGAGTTCAGGTTTTAGTTGTTTATGACCATACTAGAGAGGATTAAATGAGGTAGTTGTAACGGATAGTTGTTTATGACCATACTAGAAACGTGATAAGCATGCTTTCCTTGACCACAGAATGCAAAAGAAAAATAGGGAATGGATGGACACAATAATACTACAAAAGAAAGTAGGGGTTAAGAATTGTATTATTAAAATTTTAAATGTTTATTGAGGCTCATATTGTGATGTGAGTCTTAGTGCATGATATACCAATATACCAATTGCTATAATTTGATCATTTACAATAAATATGTTCCACATTAACCTTCTAGAGCACTATTCCTATGAAAAATAATTAAGCATGCATTTCAAATCTTTCCATCTTATCTGCATGCAGTAGCCTTTTCTAGACTTCCCCCCCACTGGTACAATATGCCTTATTTGACTTGAACAGCAAAACCCTTGGAGGCTTTTATGGAGGACTTTGATTCATTTCCATAGTATACATCCTTTTGTATTTTCAAAACCCAAATCATCTCCAAACTGGAATCTTCTGTATTCCCAAATGAAGGAATACTCCTCTTCTTTGAGGGAGTTCAGATAAAGACAGAAAGAGAAAAACAATCTGATGATTAATAACAGGTAAGCTATCAGATGAAATATTGGAAGAATGAGATATAACAAACATTTCTCCCAGAAAAGATAGCTCTCAAGTTGGGTAAAAATGTTAAAAACTTGTGTGAAGCAAAAGTACTTATTTAAGAACATTTCGTCCCAAAAACAAGAAGCAACAATCTAGAGGATGCGTAATGGGGAGCCCAAAAACAAATTTTGTAGTAGTAGTAATAAGCTAGATGGTGCAATACTTAAAAATACTATACATAAATGCGTAGAGTATATACAGAACTAGAGGTAAAGATATGAATAAGCCTGTATTCCTTAATCCTTAAGGTGGCCTTTTGTTCAAGTCATATAAGATAACAAAGGTAATGTGAGGCTGTGAGCAAAGTTATCTTATATAACCTTGTTTAGTTTAAGTTATGAGATAATATAGGTTATGTGAGAATGCTGCCACATCAGAGTTTGAGGTTATATCAAGGTAAAATTATGACCTTCAACACCTTAGGTATTTTAAGATTACCTTGGTTAAGGACCTTGTAGTCCAATGGCACCAAGTGGAACTCCCACATGGGGAGGTTGTGGGTTCGAGCCTCAGTGGAGGCGCTATTGACTCTCTGTGCTTCAGTAGGTTGAGAAAGTAGTTATCAATAGATACTGCATGTAATAGAGTTAATAGTATTCAAAAAAAGATTACCTTGGTTATGTAGTATGGTTTTCCATCTTTGACCTTTAATAAACATGCATATATATATACACACGCACATGTGTATGTATAAATAAATAACTAAATAATCTCTCTCTCTCTCTCTCTCTCTTTCTCACACACACATATATGATTATTTATTGGTGTGTATATTTATTTATGCAATGTAATCCTTAACCAAAGAGGTTAATATTACAATTCCACAAGTTACAAATTTAGGTAAGCATATAAGGTAATCTTACATTCTCGCAATCTCATATTATCTTTTAGAAGGTATTCTTTTAGGGTAATCTCACGTTCTATTAACTTAAATGCCCCCCTAAGAGAAATCTTATGAATGTTTTACTGCTTCTACAATTTAGTCTAAGTGTCTAACAATTTAAACTGGATGAACCATGCAAAACTCTTCCTCACTCCTTTTACAGCTCAAACTACTTTTCAATATTTCCTTAGCAATAAATGCTGGATCTCCTCTTCTTATTCTTGCTTTATTCTTTGCAGGATGGAATGCTAAAACACAAAGATACTTATGAGATAATGTCTCCTGAAGATATTGGGCTTCATCGGGCTAATCAATCTGGTATTGTCCTTGGAAAACTCAGGTATTCTCTGATTTCCGCATCAAATGGTTTTGTCCTAGGTGGTAGAAGACACATTATGTCGGGGTATTAGTGTGTTGATATTTATACTATTTAATGTATGATTTTCCCCTTTTGCTTTTGAAGAAGTTCTTTCTATCAGTAGCAAGCATGAGATGATGTTTGGTACAGGTCCATTATTTTTAAATCATGTATACTATTCAGATTTCCCCCCCCCCCCCCCCCCCCCCCCCTCAAATTACACTGTTTGGTACAATTTTTCTTTATATGATATGGTTACTCAGAAATCATGGACATTGACTTACATGTCTATAACTATGAATGCTGTAATTATTTGCCTCCTTTTTGTTTGCACAGTGGACGCCATGCTTTGAAAACCAAAATGCAGGAGGTAAATTGTCTCTCTTTGTTTACAAGTACATGTACAGAACTACAGACACATATGTATAGATATATACACATAAATATACTTGCATAGATATACAAATATACATATATACTAATATGCATGTGTGTCGACTGTCGACCCAAACATTTGTATGCATGTGTATACATTTATATATGTTAATGTGTTGTAAAATGCTATACTTTTAATATAAATTATATAATTCCTTGCTTGAAATTCCATATGATATCAGATATCTCTTTTTTAATTGTTTTGCAGCTTGGCTATGACATTGATGGGAAGGAATTTGATGACTTATTTTGGCGTTTTAAATCTGTGGCTGAAAAGAAAAAGGTAAATTAGAACTATTGATAACTTTTGCTCCAATGAAAATTTCTTCCTTTACTATCTGTGCATCTCTGGCTTCTATTTGTTTGGGATTCTTCTTACTACATGAACATGTATTACATGTTAGAAAAAGAAAATACTTATTAGTGATTCTCCCAGGTAATTGATTGACTTAATCTCAGTAGGGAGCCGGGGTTGCCCTTTAATATGGAGTTTAGTCTTAGCCAGTCTAGGTTGTTTTTCTTTTTCTGCTTTTTTGCCTCTCTCTTTCTTTTACTTTTAGGGTGCGTTTACATTTTTCATTTGTCTAAAAAATGGAAATTTTGAGAAAAAAAAAACAAAAAACATGATTATTTGCACAATTTTCTATTTTGGAAAATGGAAGATTAATCTCCATTTGAAAAACAGTTTTCCATTTTCCTGCATAACTGAGGAATTTGGGAAACACTTTTTCTTGTTTTCCAAATACAAAACATGCATAATTTCGCCTATAATCACCATTAAGGGCCCATTTGGAAATTCAGAAAATGACTTTCCGAAGTCATTTTCGGATTTTCCTGTGTTTGGGTATTCAAGGAAAATAAAGTAAACGAAAAATATTCATTTTGGTCAACGGAAAAAGGCCCAATTTGGGGAAAATGTCTTCCTAGATTTTTAGTCGAAAGACATTTTTTGTATTCTTTATTTTTCTGTATTTATCTTCGCTCTCATCTCTTTTCTAGTTTCCAAAATATTATTACCACCACCACACCATCACAACTACACCACCACCACCACCACACCACTACCATCACCACCACCACTACCTTCACCATCACATCACCACCACCACAACAACCACCGCCACCATTTATTATTATTATTATTATTATTATTATTATATTATATAACAAATAATTAAAATGAACCAAACAGAAAAAATGCAATTTCTTAACTTTTAGCCAAACATAAAAAGATAATTTTCTGAACTTCAGTCAAACATTAGAAGATTAAATTATTTTCTGGAAAATGAGTAATTTTTTGGGAAACATTTTTAAGGTTTCCAAACGGACCCTAAGATTACCTACAAACTTCTAGTTTACCTATCTATTTACCATTCTACCCCTACAATCTACATACTAATCTATTTACTCTTACCACTAGTACCACCTACCTACCTCACTCTCATCCTTATCTACTTGCCTATCTATCAACCATTATGACTACATTCATTACCATCTTCTCTTATTTTACCACAATCATCTATCATCTATTCATCTCTATTCCCATTTATTTATCCCAACATAACCTACCTATTTGTATTTAGGGTTAGGCATTTTTCATATTATCCGAATTGGAACTTAAAATTTGAATCAAATTTTAAATTTTGGGTGAATGTTTTAACATGTCTGAAAATATTTTCAATATTGGGTAAAAGACCACTACTCAGATTTTTTGAATTTGTGATTTATTTTTATAACTTTATAGTCCACAAATTTAATTTGGAAAATGAATGTGGACAATTTGTTCAAGGGGGTCTGTCTCCTTGGTCTGCAAGGCTGAGGGTATGTCCTTGCTTTTTAGTAGAACCTCATTTTTCGTTATTAATAAAGTTCTAATTATTAAAAAAAAAAAAGAATATGGACAATGGGTGATGGTAAATATGTTTCCTAAACTGGAAAACAAAAAACAAAGAATGGAAAACTAAAGAACAGAAAATCGAGAATGGAAAATTGGATAACTAAGGTAAACACACAAATTTTCTTTATTTGTGTGTTTATTCCTAAATTTTAATTAAGGTTTTGGCAAATATTTAGTCAGTAAATAGCTGAGGCAGTTTATAGTGGCAATTATTTGATGTTTATTTGACCTTGATACTGTATAGCTGTTTCTATCCATCTGCTAGATTCTAAATTTCTAATTTTTTTTTTTTTTTTCAGAAAATTACAGATGATGACCTAATTGCGCTCATATCAGATGAAGTTTTCCAGCCACAGCTTGTTTGGAAACTTGGAGATTTACAGGTTCATATGGTCTACGCTTATGTTATAACTTTCGTAATTGAGTAAGGATGTTCAGTCAATTAAAAGCATGTAATCCCCAATGTACAGGTGACATGTGGCTCACTTGGCCTTTCTACTGCAACTGTTAAGCTCATTGATGCCGACGATGAAGAACATGTTGCTTGTTCTGTTGGAACAGGGCCCGTTGATGCAGCTTATAAGGCAGTTGATCTCCTCGTAAAGGTTTGAACTGGACTCCTGGTATTTTCATTATAACAATGATCTCTAGGACCTAGAATTGTTTTTCAGATTTAAAAAGATGCAAGAACAAAGTAGTTTTGTCTGCTTCTTTGCTCTGAAGCGTAGTGATAGATGTTTCTAACCATTCTAACCGCAAACTACTGATGATCTAATATCCACAAGGACCACAGGGCAATATTCTATGGTCCAATTTTCTTATGGAGCAGCAAATAAAAGAGATGGATATTACATTGTATTTTAATCACTCTGACTCAAACAAGGCTGAACCCAGTATAGTTAATTAGGCCACATGGATTTTATGGCCCAATTAGGATAAACAGCTTAAAATATTTTACTTTTCAATAAGCTCAGTATAGCTACGAGATTTTGCCTTTTTAATTGGCATTTGAAAAGCTGTTTCTCTTTTTATGATAAGCTTATGGACTATAATGTTAGCTACTTTAGCTTTTCTTCTCATTCTCCTCTCTTTGATAGTTTTTCTGCTCTTCATGATGGCTTTAGATTTCATCTTTTATCTGATAAGGGGGAAATTCCTTACCTTGCCACTTAATTTTTCTTAACAAAATTTTATTTTCTTCTAAAAGAACAGTCATATGCTCTTTTTCATAGGCATATCCAAATGCAGTGAAGAACCAAAAAAAGTGCTTATTACAGTGAATAAGCTCATTAAAACTGGGCTCATTTCTCCTTTCAATTCAATCAGACACTAAATCCATCACGAATCCTTGAGCTAACATGTCTTTCTTAATTGCTACAATCCTAGTGAGTTGGGTTACTACTCTCTTCTCTATCTGCCTGTACTGTAGCTTGTCACTTTCTAACTGATAACTAAAAAGGTTACAACAGTAGGGTTAAAATATCCCCTTGAATCACGAAAGTGACTGTCCAGGTGCACTGCCATGATCTACAAGTTATGTTTCATTGAGTTGGCACCATGTAGTATTTCTTTTTATTAATGCTATCTCCTTATTGACACCTAAACTATAACACATTGAAGGAGAGTCCATCTCATCTTCATACAATTACTATCACAAGATTAAAGATAGCTCAAAAGGTGGAAATATAAGAGAAGCAGGAGATATATTGGATAGCTCTCTATTTGTTTGATGTGGTTGATTTGGAATGAAAGGAATAGTCAGAACTTTGAAGGACAAATGGAAAAGTTAAATAGTTTTAAAGATCTTTTTTTTTTTTTTTTTGTTTTTTTTTTAGCGTTCCCTTTTATTTTGGATTCATGGAAAGCCTACTGATAGTGGTGTACTTTAGCTGATTTCTTAGATTGGCTTAAACCTGTTTAATTGTTTGGAGGCATCTAGGCATGATGTATCCCCTGTTTTGTTCTGGAAGGTTATTCCTTGGTGTCTATAAATATATAGCTATTAACTGATGTGCGTGTGCTGTATAAAATATAAATCGAATAAAAAAAGATTACCCATATATGGAATCTTAAACCTTTCTCTTCCTTCTTATTTTAAATTATTTGCTCTCAATATGTAGGTACCTGTGACGCTCCTCGAGTATTCCTTGACTGCAGTTACAGAAGGTATTGATGCCATAGCCAGCACCAGAGTTTTGATTCGCGGGGATAACAGCCACACATCAACCCATGCTTTAACTGGAAACGTTGTAAATCGTACATTTAGGTATACAAGTTTTATCTCCTCACTTTCATATTTTCCCTCAAGGCATAAAAGTAAACATAAATCTCTCTAGTTCCATGTCAAAACATTCATTGGTTGCATTTCTTTCTAACTTTTTAAGTAATTAAAAACGAGAACTGAATTTTGTAAATATTTTGCTGTGTTCTTTCTGTTGCTAGTGGGACTGGTGCCGGTATGGATATTGTAATCTCCAGTGTTCGAGCCTATGTTGGTGCCTTGAACAAGATGTTAAGTTTCACAACCCTAGTTTCAAGATATAATAAAACCGAAGATAATGTAGTTGCCAAGTGAGGTGATTGCGGAGAAAAGAAATAGTTACAATGTGGTTGCAGCTTTATCAATTGCAGAACAAGCATGGAACATAGAGACAGTATTCAGATCAAGTTGGGAGATTCTGTAAATTCTCTTGCTTGTATTTTATTTGAAAAGGTGTGTTGTGTGGTTAAAGGTTGGTGTCAACTAACTTACAGAATACTTTATTACCTAATAATTTGTTGCATCAGAAAATGATAGTTTATTCGTGCATATTTGGTTATTGCATGAGTGGAAAGTTTTATGGTGAGAGGTTGAATTGTGAAAAGTTCCTTTGAGCTTCTTTTTATAACATTTTCAAAATTGTGGCAAATTATGCTGTGCATCCGTATGCACTCTGCATGGTGCATACGGATGCAAAAACGATGTCGTTTTGCATAAAACGCCCGCCCTACTTAAAAAAAAAAAAAAAACCAGTTTCGATTCCCAGCAACAACATTATGTTATTCATTTTTAGTTCATTCATTTTGGATTTTTTAGTTATGAAGTTCTGGAAGTGTAGTTATGCAATTCTGGATGTGTAGTTATAAAGTTATGGATGTGTAGTTATGAAATTCTGAAAATGTAGTTATGCAATTCTGGAAGTATAATTATGCAATTCTGGATGTATAGTTATGAAATTATGAAAGTGTAGTGAAATTATGAAGTTAGACGTCAAAATGACGTTGTTTTTGCATCCGTATGCACCATGCATGGTGCATACGGAGCACAGCATAACGCTCCCAAAATTGTTGAGCCCCCTAGTGGTTGGATTTTGGATCCCAAAGAAATTATTATTTTTTTTAATGCAGAGGAAGAGTGGAACCCCGGGGAACAAACAAAACTAGTCACCGCGGACAAAAGGAACTCCTAGACAATCCTTGCGGATATCCCAAAGAAGTTATTGATTAATCTAGTGAGGGAATATTAGGGCATCCACACTAGTGGAGAATGCACACATTTTAAAAAAAAGGAAGCCATGTTGGAGGAGAGAGAAGCATGAAGAGAAAATTGAAGACCTTCTGCAAGAGAAGGGATAATGCAGAAAAGTGGGTCCCACTGATCAAAAGGTTCAGTCGCGCGTGCTGCTGGTGCTTGGCACGAATGCGCCCAGCGGGCGCGTGCACTGACAATGACATTTTTTTTTTATTTTTTTTAATCTGTTTTGTTTTGTTTTTTTCCTCCCACATTTTCTTTCTTAATCATTCTTACAATAACCCCTTAATATTCCCAACTGATATTGATGGTCTTAGAGCAATCCCAATATTTTTTTTTCTTACAAAAAGTCCACACTTAAAGGACAAGGCATACTCTCATATTCTCTCTCTTCCATCTTACAGAAATTTAAGAAAAATCATTATTGTGGCAATCTTAATGAATCAAGCTTTCTTGGTTGTTTGTGATGGTGTTAGAGCAATCTTAATGGATCAATTTTTTATTTTTTTTGGCCATTAAGAGAGAGGAGAGAGGAGAGAGAAAAGAAAAAAAAAATGAAAACAGTTCTATATGCTCACCCATGCGAATTAAACCAAAAAAAAAAAAAGTTTAGGGCCTACAAAAATTTTTACTTCTTGCAAGTTAATTTTCTTCTCTTTTCTCAATCCTCTCTCCCCCATTTCACCATCTCTCTCCTTCAAGTCATAGAAAAAATTAAGAAAAAAAAAATCATTGATAGCCTTACTCTTAAAAATCTATTCAATATCATGTAGGAGAAGTGAAGACTTAACGGAAATAGAGTCAAATAGTTAGTGAATTAAATATATAAATGCAATTAGGTTACAGAATTAAAAAAAAATACAATTAACCTCTCAAATTACGTAAAATTGCGCAATTATACCAAAATGATATGTTGTTAATAGTCTTTTGGTAATTTATTAGTTGGTATGAGCATATAGCTATTACTGTGCAATTCAACTATCAGTTTAAACTTTTAGTTGAGATTGAGCATATGCTTCAATTTGGTATCAGAGCCAGACCTAAGGTCATGAATTCGAATCTCAGTGTCACTCGTAAGCGACTATTGTGCGTTGCACACGTGATTCAACCGTATAGGCAAGTCACCATGGCATATAAATTGCACCTTCTAGAAGACACTCTCATCCATTCTATCTTGAGTGGCAAATTATATGGTGCACAGGCACAATGCATTGTTCGCCTCTTGAGTGGCAAATTATATCGTGCACGGGCCCGTGCACAGGCACAATGCGAGACATCGTTTTGTACTTTTTTTTTTTTTTTTTTTTTTTTTTTTTTTTTTTTTTTTTGAAATTCTATTTCTCGTGTCTGCTGTTAACTTTAAAAAAAAAAATTCTCATGTTTCGAATGTATATAATTGTATAATAGAATGTACATTATTGTATAATAAAATATACATAATTGTATAACAAAACACACATAATATTTTTTGAAAGGATAATACAAATAATCTAACATAATACATAATACATAATACACATAAACTCTTAACATAATACATATAAACTCTTAACTCTTAAAAAAAAATCCTTTGTTCCGAATGTACATAATTGTTGAATCAAAATGGAAGAAGAAAAGGGTCTGGTGGATAAAAAATGTGTTCGTTCGGCATATTTTGAAAAACCTCCGTAAACTGAAAAAAAAAAAAAAAAAAAAAACCTCTTTACCTCTCTGCCCTCCCAAACCTTACTTCTCGCTGTTCCTTTGTAGTGTGGCCGCCGGCCTCTGGCTGACTCTGTCCTTGGCCGGTGGTCTCATACTTCCGTAGTTCCTTTGTATTTTGTTTTTTAGTTTCACAACTTCCACCACCAGATCTAATCAAGAAGCCCCCCACCATTGTCAATGCTTATTTTTCAACAAAAAGGGAAAAGAAGACTATGGCAGTGTTCTTTTCTTGAATCTAGGTAAGGAAGGCTTTGAGTTCTGAAAAAGGACAAGAAGTTCTGTGCTTTGATCAAGGACAAGAAGGCCTGGTGTTTTCTTGACAAAAGAAGGTGTTGAGTTCTGTTTTTTTTTTTTTTTTTTTTAATCTAAAGATCTGTGTTTTTTACTCTTTGGCGAGTTATTCCCTCTCGTTTCTTTGGCGAGTTCTTTTTCATTAAGGTGAAACGATTTAATTGATCATGGTGTATGTTTATCTCATCCTGAGCAACGAAAAAGATCTGAACCATGATATGCAGTTCAGATTAATGATGATATTGTCTACGGACATAAGAGCTGCAATAATTACTCATGTGGTATTTAAGACTTCTCAAACAGAGTCAGTCTTGGATAGCCAGATCATTAACAACATCAAAGAAGCTTCAAGTCCCTCCAATGAATTCAGCTTTAATCTTGTAACACAGTTTGCGATTCAATTTTTTTTTTTAACATTGCTAGGAAAGTTGTTTATATGTCTGACTGTAAAGAATGTTTTATCATTCTATGGATCTTTATTGTAACTGTTTCAATTTTATGATTAATGAATTAGCTCTTTATTTTCAAAAAAAAAAAAAAAAGGTCGGGGTCTAAATAATGAAAATTAATGAGCCATCTGCAGCTATGAAAAAAGGCCAATTATATTGCAAACCTTATTAGTATTATATATATATATATATATATATATATATATATATATATATATATATATATATATATATACACACACACACACAATTTATTCATAAATATTAAATAATATTAATTTATAGGTATTGATGTAAATTTAATGTTAATTTTTATTTATAATTTTAAGAATTTTTAAATTTAATTAAAAATTTATATTTATTGGTTGATTGATTGATTAATCGAACTTTTTCTTTTATTCAGTTAATTCGTTAATAAAATTTTTTGGTTCGGTTAATGGTTAAAAGTTTAGAAATTTCGATTAATTTAGTTTGGTTAACCGAATGTACACTCTTACAAATGTGAATTAACTAGGATGTACACATTTGTTTGAAGGGAATCAAAATTTATTTGACTTAAAAGTATTACAATTTTTTTTTTTTTTTTCACTTTATTACTAGTTTTTTCTTTGCTTACCTTAATCATTTTGAAAACAATTAGCTCTAGGATTAATTGTATTCGTCAAGTAGTATTGAAATAAATGTTAATGTATGATTTTTGAATGTTACTGGCTCTATTACAATATGTATGATTTTTGAATGCTACTGGCTCTATTACAATGTAGTATCTGTTCATATACTTTCTCAACCTACTGAAACACAAAGAACCAATAACTGAGGCGTGAACTCACAATCTTCCAAATGAAAGTCCAACTCGGATACCATTAGACCACATAGTCTTGGTAAATGTTAATGTATGATACTTTTGACTTAAAATTTGTTTTTCTCACATTTTTTACATGCACTTTAAGAGAAAACTAATGAATTTACATATTATCATCATCAATAATTTTAACAACTATTTGAGGTGAGAGACTAAAATGATCACTAAACAAACAATTTAGGGACTAAATGTCTAAATGGATTCACATGTATAATTAAAGAACTGAGTGAGCTATTCTAATATAATTGAGAGACTAGAATGACCATTCTCCGATTTCTCGCTTATAGTAATTTTGGAGAAAATATTTTACTTAATTCAAGATACTATTTGTTATAACTACTACTTTGACAAGTTTCTCCTTGATGTAATTATTACTGATTCTTTAATCACATCAAATGCATTTACGACTTCATGTATTAAAGCTATGTTAAACATATAATTTATAAATATATATGTGCAATTCAACTATCAATTTAAACTTTTAATTAGTACGGAATACATAATTTAATTGAATATCAAAATTAATCACGTATCAAAAGTCATGAGTTCGAATCTCGATTCACTTGTCTTTGATCTAATCATCTGAAACCCAAACTACAAAACCTGTAATAACTCTTCTTCTCTCACGGGAACAAAATCCAAAATTAACATAAGATTAGTGTGAATTTAACGTAGTCCAAAACCCAAACTACCAGAGTCCTTATCACTTTCACATTAGTCTACTCATCCCTTTCTGCCTTTTCTCTTTCTACATGTTCACGTAATATATAATATCTTTTCTCTCTCTCTATATATCTGTGTATATATATATATATATATATATATATATATATATATATATATATATATATATATATGCAGATCTCCCAGTAATTTTCTCACATCCAGCTTTTGCAGTGGTAGATTGGGAGATGGGTAAAGCCTCCGTAATCGTGTACATCACAATCGCCGTGCTCCTCCTACTGCTCATCTCCCAATCTCCCAACAAGGGCAACAAGCACCGCCGCCACCGCCGCCTCAAGCTCCGTTCCAACTTCACCTTCTCTCCGCCCGCCGACGGCCACCTCCACCACCATGACCGTATCCATTTCGACCCAATTGTCGCCGACATCGAGCGGAAGCGGGAGGACAAGGAGTGGGAGAAGATGTACATAGAGACGCACCACCCGGAGCTGAAGTCCAGCGAGGAACACGCCCCCGGGGAGCAGGCGCAGCCGGAGTGGGAGGACTTCATTGACGCCGAGGATTATCTCAATGACGAGGAGAAGTTCAATGTGACTAATCGGCTGGTGATGCTGTTCCCTAAGATTGATATTGACCCGCCGGATGGGTACGTGAGTGAGCGCGAGTTGACTCAGTGGAATTTGGAGCAGAGCAGGAGGGATGTGCTGCACCGGACCGAGAGGGAGATGGAGACTCACGACAAGAACCGCGATGGCTTCGTCTCTTTTGCCGAGTATGAGCCTCCCACATGGGTGCAAAAATCGGGTCAGTTCACTTAACACACCTCAATGTTGCTTTGATTCGCCGCATTTGTTGTTTTTTTTTTTTTAGATCTAATTCCTTCAATTCACTGCCTCTTGTGAATGAGCTGGGGTTTATCTTTATCCCCTGAATAATTTTGTTAAGAACTATTGTCTTTGTGAGAAAAGAGTGATAGTGAGCTAGAGGATCATGATCTAGTAGGAAAGAAGCTGATTTGAATTGACAAATAGCAATCAGGATGAGTTCTGCTTCAATCAAAACTAAACAAGGCACTTACACAATCCAGATATTGCCCTAGAGGGGTTTTTTGAAATTTAGTACTGGGATTTGGTTTAAGAAATATTTTCCCCATTGCAACAGTTCAATGTGTGCTTGGAAGTGGAACAAATTTGCTTAAAGTTAATAGATCAAAGATCAATTCTAGATTGATGGTAGTGAATTTTTCATGATAATAATATAAACTCAACCCTTCCGGTTATAAAGCTCTAGAACATAATCTTTGCCCTACTGGAGGTTCATATGATAATTGATATTTCTTTTGCCAAACCTTGACCTAGTTAAGCTTGTTTGTGCTATGGTGAACTTCTTCATATAGCATACAGATAAGATATTAGTTAAATGTCATCTTCTTTCTGCATTTAAAGTGTTAGTACTATTTATATTATCTGTCAAATGGTAGGTTTTGCATTAAACTATAGAGAGGTTAAACAAATGGCTCTTGTTTGTACAATATTCAGTAGTCAGCTTTAATGAAGCAACACTAGCATTTATATTTTGTTCCCGTAGGCTGTAACAATTATGATGCTATGTTTCCCTTTCCTAAAGTTGATGAAGTTTGCATTGTGTTTCGTGCATGCATCATACACCAGAAAGCAATTCAGTTGGGTATGACATGGGCTGGTGGAAAGAAGAGCATTTTAATGCATCAGATATGGATGGCGATGGTCTATTAAATATTACAGAATTCAATGAGTAAGTATTTTTTTCCCTCGCAGAAGTAGCCTGAAAGTGGAGATAGATGGCACTAAATCAATTTTGTTTCTAGTCTTTGTCTCTTCCATTAATTTTATTTGCTACTGTGATATTGTAGCTTTCTGCACCCTGCAGACTCCACCAACCCAAAGCTACTACTATGGTTGTGCAAGGAAGAGATAAGGTGCAATGATTTTCTTTTAAGCACATTTTCATTTGATGATTGAAATTAGTTTTTTTTTTTTTTTCTTTTTTTTTTTTTTTTGGGTATTACAGTGATATGATACCCTTTGTCTTTTCTCAATTTCAGGGAGAGAGATAGTGACAAAGATGGGAAAGTTAACTTCAATGAGTTTTTCCATGGGCTCTTCGACTTAGTAAGAAACTATGATGAGGAGGGTCACAATACTTCGCACCATTCTGATGATTCAGGAAGCACTCCAGCTCGAAAGTTGTTTGATGAGCTTGATAAAGATGGCGATGGGTGATTAGCCTTATATCCTTTCTAAGACTGATTCTATTATTGATCTAATATTAAAAAGAGTAACAAATGCATTTACCTTCTCTGCATTGCAGATTTTTGTCTGATGTGGAATTACTACCTATAATTGAAAAACTTCATCCATCGGAGCGTTACTATGCTAAGCAACAGGCTGATTACATCATACAACAGGTAGTTGTCTGCTGACAATGATTATTAAGTAGTTAACTCATTTTAAATTGCAATATGAAAGTATATACACGCAAAGATCTACGGATCTACCATCCTATTAAAGATCAACTTTCTTTAACCATTCTTTCCTCCTTCTAACTGTGGCAATAGCCTCCTATCGCTCCATCAAAGAAAAGAGATCTTAGATATTATTTCTGAATTAAGAGGTACATTATAGGCTTCTCTTAAAATATCTGACCTGCAGCAATTGGCTTAGTTTCTTCCCTGGACAGGGCATAAGTATAAAATATAGATAGTCTTATAATGGTGTCGTTTTCTATGGAATATTACCCAACGCTAAGTGGAGTTGTGTGCTTATACCTCCATCTTAAAATTTCCCTGATAACTTGATGCCTATTCCACTATATTCATTTGCCAACTTATACAATAATTCGCAGTTCAAAGAATCAATAAGGTGTACATAGGAGTATAAAACTCCTGGCAAAAGCTCCCAATTTCTCAATATAGGGTGTCTTGTTAATCTGTTTCATATACTAAGCAATAATTCTTGGGTATAATGTTACTTGTGTTGTTTAGTGGTAAATGAAGTTTAAGGACCACCTAATTAGGTAATTAGGTTGTGAGATATTATCAACTCATTCATATGTAGTCCACCCTCTTTTATGTGTGCCAAAAATTTCTAAAGATTTTGTTTGATGAAAAGAATCATTCGCAGTGTTGTTCTACATTGCTGCTGTTGTGGAAAGAATTCATTATTATATTAGACTCTATGAGTTTTGCCCAATTCATTTGAATTTTGTGTTTCTGTATTCTGAAATTTTTATTTCAATTATTAAATTGTTCAAGTACTCTTTTTTCACTATTCATCAATTCATCCATGTTGATTGTCTAACTAAAAAGGGCATGGAACCATAAAAGTGAAAATTCTATTTGAGGAAAGAATAGGCAGAGGGGGGCACAAAATATGTACTTTTTTTTGTTTATGGAGCAGACAGATCCTTCACATTGAAATATCAAACAGCAATGTGAACATTATTGAAAGTTTCTCAAAAAAAATTTAATTTATTAATCCTATTTGCCTTCTGTTAGTAATTTGTAGTAATGTGCTTGTGGAAATTTTCTTCAGTCTTACAAATTAGAAATGATGTAATGACAATTTTGATCTTGATTTATGTACTCATAATGCCAACAGGCTGACTCGGACAAAGATGGACGTCTGACTTTGTCTGAGATGATTGACAGTCCATATGTATTCTATAGTGCAATATTCAATGAAGATGAAGAAAGCGACTATGAAGAGTACCACGATGAGTTCCGTTAGCTCACATCTATGTGAGTATGACTTTAATTCTTTCAAACAATCGTTATTAACAATTACTCCACTAATGATAGAGAGCTGAAAGTGGCAAGACTTAATGCAGCCCTATACTTGTACCACTCACTTCGGTTCAAGCAAAGACCTGGGATGTGATTTACTCATTTCCTCCCTATTTCTATGTATTTTAAACGGCTAGGAGAAATACTTGGATCTAGAAATTCTGTCCAGTTTCTTGATTCATTCAAATAGGTGAATGGATCATTGGCTTATTTTACTTTACGTGCAAAGATGCAAAATATTTGATGTTGACGGCTTTGGTTTATATTTGCAGGGTTGTAGTAAGGTGCTCAAAGTGAAGTCAGTCTCGTACATTGCGTATTTGTGATATTTATCGAAGTGGTGGAGGTGTTTGTAAGCAACCAGACGCTGCACCGGATATCTATCGACTACTAAAAATGGTGGTAACTTTTGTTAGCCATTTTCGTGCCACTGAGATCATCCCTCTCATGTTTCATTTGCCACTGCAGATTGTTGACTTTTTTGATTGTGTAGAGAGGAAACTAAGTAGGGAGGATTAAATGATTAGTGATTACAGGGTAGATAGTAATTTAAAATCAAACTTGTCGCTTTAACACTTGTTTCCATATCGTTTGCAGTTGATTGGTAGGACTTGTTCAATATCACACTAAACCATTTTGTAATCTATAGATTATTATTGCTGATTTTTAGCGTGTTTCAGCTTGAATTAAAATATCATACTTTACATATCGTGCAATAATATTGGGTCGTCACAAATTTACTTTTTTTTTTTTTGGATTTTTTTCTCAAAATTATGGTAATCTATATAGGTAAATACCATATATTATTTACCATCTAAATAACTCGTAGTAATTACTAATTGTATGTAACACCTAAATTTATTATAGTAATTAAACATAGAGAATGCCTTCGTACAAAGATTTTATATATTTTTACTTTAAATAATACCAATCACCTATGCACTTCTTTTGATTATTTTTGAATAAAATCTTAAAAATTATGGTTATTATTCCTACTATAGATTTTATCTAATCAATTAAGGAAATTGATAATACACATATTACATCCATAATTAATGGAACAGGTGAAAGTTTAAAAGGGTGACTAGGGATCAAGTCTAGCCTCATGTTCAGTTAAGTTACCACTATGATTTACATCCTCTCACTCTGGCTCTGTGGTTCATTTTCAGTTGAGTTACCATGATTTACATCCTTGGCGAGTTGGAGTTCAACCTTTTGGAAGAATTAATAGAGATTTAAAATATTATGATAATTATTCTAATTCACAGATTATTACCCAAATTCACATATTATTACGTTGATATAATTATGTAAATTATTCCAATTCACAGATTATTATTAATTAGTAACCCATGTGAATGATGCACATGGAGAAGAATTATTAATTAGTAACCCATGTGAATCATGCATACACTAAATAATCAGCTCGCTATAAATAGTTGTGGCTCTCTTACCATCTACAAGCTAGCCTATATTTCAAAATTCAAAGAATCTGACAATGGCGCTAAATGTTGAAATTCATGAGAGAGAGAATGTGAGGCCATTTTCCCCAACTCCTCATTCCCTGAGAAACTATAAGCTCTCTAAGATTGATCAAATGGAAGGAACTCATTACACCTCGATGTTGTTCTTCTACAACTCCGGCGGCGACGACTATGATGAGCTGAAACAATCACTGTCAAAGACGTTGTCCGTCTTTTACCCGGTGGCCGGAAGGGTGAAAGATGGAATGACAATCGAGTGCAACGACGAGGGCGTGGATTTTGTGCGGGCGAATGTAACAAACTATGATTTGTCTGATTTGCTCCGACCCCGGATCTGTAGGCCGGGTTCACCATCTCCGGCAGCTGCTTCCGTGTGATCCCTATCCAATGGATTTTGATCCTTCCCAGCCCATGTGACGGGCGAGCATGTGAGCAAAATTGAAGATCAAGGTGGGTTGACGACCGAAATAGAAAAGATAGCAGCTTTTGGCTTTTGGTGTTGATAATAAGATTAAGTTTTTCGGCATCAGTAGTCTTGCGGCTTTCCATTTCATGAGATTGATTTTGGGTGGGGTAAGCCGATTTGGTTTCTAGCGGCCCCATTTAATCAAGTCGACGGCGCTAATTTGTACAAGACTGGTGATGGGGGCATAGAAGCAATAATTGGATTGACAACACAGGTTGATGGATTTAATTAATTCGGGGTAGATCCGAATTACTAAACCCGATAGATAAGAGATTGGGAAAGACGTTGAATGCGTGTCGCGGGGACACCTTTGTATTGATAATGTTTTCAGGAGAATTACAAGGTAAATATGGTAATAATAAATAGGAAGTAGATGTCCTAACAAGACAAGGATGCGCCCTTTTATACTAAATAGTTCTCCCAACCGATCCCAAGAGAATAGGGCGGGCGGTTGGATCTTAGTTGACCAAGTCACGCGGGGAGGCCCCGGTGGGGTCCCCAACTGAGGTCCTCGCAGTAGTCCCTGCAGTAGTCCTTGGTCCACGCAGTAGTCCTTGCCCGAGGTCCACGCAGTAGTCCTTGCCCGAGGTCCACGATGGGGACCCCATCGTGTCACGCCGCCACCCCGGGTCGGATTGTGCCCCGCATCCATTCTCCTAATATATCCATCATGAGTCTCCCACTCTCTGAGTTGCGAGTCTTCGTCAACGAAAGAGAGTAGCTTGAGCCGAAGGTCGACACGCCCTGCCTCCTTCCTCTTTGGCCGACTTCTGAGGTCGTCCCCAACTGGGGTCCCCATAGCAGGCCCCACCCGAGGTCCACGCCGGGGACCCCGTTGGGGTCTCCAAGGCCTCTCGTATCACGCCCCCACCCCGGGTCGGATTGCCCCGAAACCATTCTCCTAATATATCCATCACAGGTTATGTCCAGTTTAGATAAGGACAAAGAGTTTATTGCTCGTGTATCTTGTATCCAAACCTTGTCGTCGGAACAGCCCACTTTACCCAGCAACTATTAATCCAATCGTTATGCCATGGAACCGTGTTCACCATGGATGGTGAACACGGTCCAAACGGTAAGGATGCCACCGTTATCTTCTTCTTCTTCTCTTCTTTTTTTTTTTTTTTAAAAAAAAATAAAAATTAACAGCACGACTTTTCTTCTTCATTTTCACATTTCGTGGTTTCATTTCCTCCTCGCGCAAGCTTCTTAAACACTCATAAATTATGAATGTATAGACATGAAATTATGAATTTTCTTTTATGAGATTATGAATTTTCTGTTATGAAATTATGAATTTTCTATTATGAGATTATGAATTTACAGAAAATTCATAATTACATAATTGTAAATTCATAATCTCACAGAAAATTTATAATTTCATAAATGTAAATTCATAATCTGAATATAGAATGCAAAACGCCGTTAAAAGCACATTAACTAAATTTTTTTTCCGTAAAAATGCAGCCGTTTCAGACCGTGTTCACCAGGTATGGTGAACACGTTTTCACGGCATAATTTGCGCTATTAATCTCTTCTCCCAAGTATCAATGGTATGGTTAATATCAAGTAATAATAATGTTAGCTATGTTATATCCTTCGCTATTTGAATGTAGTACTAATTGTACGGGGTATATCCATGAATATTGATGAGATGATGCATGTCTCTTTTAATTTTATTAGAAGTTTTGAGTTTTACCTAAAATTTATAAAAAATTATATTGTCACTCTTTGAGGTCTAAGATCTCGTTTCGAGCATAATACTCAAGTTATATCAATTATAATAACATTAGTATGTCAAATGGGTGGGTGATTTCTCTTAAAAGATCTGACAAGCAGCAATTGGCTTAGTTTCTTCCCTGGAGATAAGTATAAAATATAGATAGTCTTATAATGGTGTCGTTTTCTATGGAATATTACCCAACGCTAAGTGGAGTTGTGTGCTTATACCTCCATCTTAAAATTTCCCTGATAACTTGATGCCTATTCCACTATATTCATTTGCCAATTTATACAATAATAATTCACAGTTCAAAGAATCAATAAGGTGTGCATAGGAGTATAAAACTCCTGGCAAAAGCTCCCAGTTCAAAGCTCCTAGTTACCGCTTTAACATCGAAATTAAGGTAAATTGCATGTGGTTTAGTTATCAGTTAACATCAAAAGCTCAAGTTGCGAGCAACTTGATTATCGCACATGGTAAACACCTAAGATTACGCAATTACATCAACTCCAAAATTTCAAAACTTTCTTTCTAACAACTTTGAATATTTTCTCTCTCTATTTAAACTTTATAAACCTATCTACATTTAATAAAATTATTTTTTTCTTCATTATCATATATTTTCCTCATACCTAAACTCTACCGATTTTAGCCTAATTGCAGTATTTTGAAATTTTAGGCAAAAAAATTATTGAGAAATTAATGAGACTTTTAATTTCAATCACTGTACCACTTGCTGTGTTTAATTAATTATTTATTTATTTATTTATTTATGTCATTAATTTGTGTGATGGAAAGACAATATTACCCATGTTAAAATGGGGAGTAAAATTTTTCGGTAAAAATTGAACGAAAAATGCACCGAAATGACCAAATTTGCTAAGAAAGTCATAGTCGAGAATCAATTTTATAAATTTTAAAAATTGTAAATCAAAATTGATAGAGACGCCATAGTCGTGGGACCAAAAGTGCAAAAAACTCTTTATTTTTGTTATTTAATTCAAATCTTTTAATTAATTATAAAATTCATTATTTTTCCTATCTCTTACTTTTAAATAATAAAATAAAATTTCATACAATAATTTGCCGTATTCTCCTTAAACCCCCCTAAACTTCTAAATTCTCAAGCCAACTTTTTTTAAAACAAGCCAACTATTTCCTCCTAAACCATACTAATTGTCACTAAAGTGCATGCGGCCTAGACCCTCGGTCGTTTCTTGATTTTCTTCTTCGCTGTTTCGACAACTTTGATCGTCTCTGTTGTGGCATCTCCCTCTGTCGCGACCAGTCGCCATTCCGAACGTCTTTGTTGCGGCATCTCCCTCTGTCGCGACAAGTCGCCATTCCGGGGATCTCTGTTGCGGGCTATCCCTTTGTCACGACAACTCGTCATTCCGGTCGTCTCTGTTGCGGCCTCTCCCTCTGTGTCGCGACAACTCGCCATTCCGGTCGTCTCTGTTGCGGGCTCTCCCTCTGTCGCGAACTCGCCATTCCGGTGGTCTCTGTTGCGGGCTCTCCCTCTGTCGCGAACTCGCCATTCCGGTGGTCTCTGTTGCGGCCTCTCCCTCTGTGTCGCGACAACTCGCAATTCCGGTCGTCTCTGTTGCGGCCTCTCCCTCTGTCGCGAACTCGCCATTCCGGTGGTCTCTGTTGCGGGCTCTCCCTCTGTCGCGACAAGTCGCCATTCCGGTCGTCTCTGTTGCGGGCTCTCCCTCTATGTCGCGACAACTCGACAATCCGGTCGTCTCTGTTGCGGCCTCTCCCTCTGTGTCGCTACAACTCGACATTCCGGTCGTCTCTGTTGCGGCCTCTCCTTCTATCGTGAACTCGCCATTCCGGTGGTCTCTGTTGAGGTTTCTCCCTCTATCGCGACAAGTCACCATCCCGGTCGTCTCTGTTGCGGGCTCTCCCTCTGTGTTGCGACAACTCGCCATTCCGATCGTCTCTCTATTGCAGGCTCTCCCTCTGTGTCGCGACAACTCGCCATTCCGGTCGTCTCTCTGTTGCGGCCTCTCTCACACAGTCTCCACCTCCACCTCAACAGGTATTTTATTATTATTATTATTATTATTTGAATACACATGTATTTTATTATTATTATTATTATTATTATTATTATTATTATTATTATTATTATTATTATTATTATTATTATTATTATTATTATTATTATTATTATTATTTTTGAATACACAGTTATTTTTTTTAATTACAATTTATATAAAAATGTATGTTATACAAGTAATATATTACTTAATTGGATAAAAATATTTTTTTTTGACAGAAATTGGATAAAAATATAACAGTTATTAAATTAATAATCAACATTGTTTTATTGATACTTCATTGCTGTAACAGGTAAGATTTGATACCTATACAGAAAAATGGTGGACTGTTGGTCATTTGTGCCTGACTATGTTATTCATGATGTTCTTTCTTATCTACCCATCAAAGATACTACCTGTACTAGTATTCTATCCAAGAGGTGGTATGGAATTTGACATTCATACCCGAATGCTGAGCTTACTTTTGATTTTTGTACATGTGGTCTGGATTTCATATTTAGTCATGGGAAGAAGTTTTTGGATCATATGGAAAGTTGCATAAATCAATGCCTTGCTGAAAAGGCTTCTACAGAAGATTTCAGCTTAAGTGTATGTTTTTCTGAAATTGAAAGATTGACACCAAAGTTGAACAGTTGGTTAGATATGGTCATTAAGAGGAATGTTTCCAAGCTAAGGTTTGGGATTGATAGATCATTTGACTTTATTCTCCATCTGAAGTTGTGTATTCTATTCCCAAGGAAGTGTTAGTTGGAATACACTGGTAAACCTCCCCCGTCTTGCGAAGCTGTCTCTGAGTAAATGCCAATTCGTGGGGGAGGTTTGGTAAAGCAGATTATGAGGGGTTGTCCTATTGTAGAGTACATATCACTTAGAAGCTGCATGAGACATTTGCTCTCTATTTCATACAAACCTCTGCTAAAGAATTTGAAAGTCTACCAGTGCAACGAGCTAAAGAAAATTGAAATAAAAAATTTTAGGGTTTATGCTCTGATACCATAAGCTTAGGGTTTAGGCTCTGATACCATATTTAAATAATGAAAGGTGTAATCTATTTCTCACATTAATACTATACAGATCACAACTATTTATACATAAAAGCTATAACATAATGGGTCCACCCCTAACATGCCTAGGGTTTCAACACTTACAAAATGCATTAGTTAAACAAAATTAGCAACTAGGCACAACACTGTACTCGGCAGCATTATAAATTTTTTCTTTGAAAACTTAAGAGATATTTACATATAGTTTGTAAATGTTGAAAAAAAAAAAAGAATACCTCAGAAGTCTCAAGAATATCTCATAGATGTTTTTTTGAAAACTATTTCATAGATGTTAGTTTGCCTGATTTTTGTTTATGTGATGATATGTTGCACATCTCTCTGATGGAATGCACATACTCAATGACATTTTAAGGTAGATTGTAAAAACCAATCTTAACTAAAACATGATATTACATGATTTTCTACCCTATGTCCCCTCCTTTTATGCAAGATAATTCCATCATGATGTTTGAAGGACCTATATTTTAAAAGCCTTTTCAAGGCCGAACTCATTTTTATTATAAGTAAACTATAGATTCTTTTTGTATTTTATTATTATTATTATTATTATTATTATTATTATTATTATTATTATTATTCTTTAATTATTAATTATTAATTGTTTGGGCGTGAAAACACAAAGGAGGATTTTGTTTTTAATAATAGTATAGAATTTGACTAGATAATTCATTAAAAAAAAAAAGTAAACTATCTTCTAAAATATTTTTCATAACTAAATCACGAAATATATTACATATACATTAGAGCCTATGATATCAGAGCTTATGAAAAAGGGTTAAAAATTTTAGAGTTTAGGCTCTGATACCATACGCTCTAAAAAGGGTTAAAATTTTTAGGGTTTAGGCTCTGATACCATATTTAAATAATGAAAGGTTTAATCTATTTCTCACATTAGTGTTATACATATCACAACTATTTATACATAAAAGTAATAACGTAATGGGTCCACTCCTAACCGGCCTAGGGTTTCAACACTTACAGAATGCATTAGTTAAACAAAATTAACAACTGGGCATAACACTGCACTCGACAGCATTATAAATTTTTTCTTTGAAAACTTAAGAGATATTTACATATAGTTTGTGAATGTTGAAAAAATGAATACCTCAGCAGTCTCAAGAGAAGAACACACCATGTATATTGTAGTTGTACCTATAACTTCTGGATCACCAAGCGTCGGAACAAGGCATGTTTCCCCTGATGAAATGAGAATGTTGGACTGCTTATTCATGAAGATCAAGACATTCAAAGCCAAGTCTTCTAGTTGGAGAAAGAAAAAAATTTATCTTCAACCTTTGTAACTCTACCCGTTAGAAATAGAGAGAGGCGGAGGAGACTGGTGATAGTCGAAAAACCTCAATGGAGTAAGCTTGTTTGGCCTCACCTCTCTACTTGTAGGCATTCTGATGTGCTGGAACATCGTCTTGTAGCTTAACTCCCATCCATCTCGTCAATTCGGTCACTAAGAAACTGAATCATACCACTTGGGTGATAATCTTTTCCTTCTTGTTGACTGTCTTCTAGATGAATTGGCACAAGAAGTTGAAGATAACCATGGACTAATCCACCAGGTAATTCTCTAAGAGAGCACTCAGCATCGTGAACTTTTCCGCGGTAACATCATCTGTCCCAGCCACTCGGTTCTCAACAATTCGGCTGAGTATGTCAATGGACCTCTCGAACTCTGGCTTGAAAGTCTTTTTCTTAAAAGAAAACTTGAGTTCCTTCGGTGTCTGCTCGCGTTTTGCTTCCTTCCACAGTTCCACAGTACATCTTGGTTATAGGTATAACAATATGCTCTCCTTCTCTTATTGGAAAATCAATGTCTCCGTGCACAATCACTATGTCAATTCCATTCACCCTTGAATGGATCACTTCCTTATCCAGTGTTGCATTTGCAAAGAACTTAATCACGTCAAGCAAATGGACAGTCTTGTAGTCATGAGTCAAGTACTTCATGAATCCAACATCTTTGAAGCACTTGATCAATCTCTCTGTGGCCACCCTATCAGTTGAGTGTTTTAGGTATCAGTTTCTATCGAGCATTAATTCATTTCTGACCTTCGTCTTCAACTCTTTGAGAGTTGATTGATCGTTAGTAGGGCTGTTGGGTTGGGAGTTGGTTGAAGATGATGAAGTAGCCATTGATGGAGGTTCGAAGGTTTTGGAGTGTTTTGAACTTTAGGTTTTTAAGAGAGAGAGAGAGAGAGTTTGCAAAAAAGTGAAGGGTTGCTTTTGCTATGTCTCCATGAATGATCACAACATTTGTCCCATTCACCCTTGATCAAATTTCATCGCCCTTCAGTTCAGTATTTACATAGAACTCAGTATAATCAATCCGGTGAACCGCCTTGTAGTCTTGAACTAGGTATTTCATCAAGCTACAATTTTCGAAACACTTGATGAGTCTCTCAGTAGTCGCCTTGTCCATCAAATGCTTCAAGTAACCTTCCCTGTCATCAGGGCCGGTTCAGAGCATGTCTAATATGAGCGACCGCACAGGGCCCCCCAATTTTTGGGGGCCCCATATTTTAAAAATAAAACTATAGGTATATATAGTAATAATAGTATTTATTTTATATAAAGAAAATTGATCCCAAATTAATTTAAAAACCTAAAAAAAAGTATCTATTATATAAGGACAATTAGGTCAGACTATAAAGACATTACCAAAACTGCAATTCGGCAATTAAATTTCCTAATCCAAAATCTCAATTAACAAATTCTCAAATCTCAATTAGGCAATAGCATGTTCAGAGTATAAGGAATTAAAGACATTTCCAATTTCGCAATTTGGCAATTCGAAACCCTATAAACTATGTACCAGTACCCTAATAAATTGGGCAATTCGCAATTGGCAATTCAGCAGATCGCAGAGCGCAACTCAACTAATTCTTCAATTATTCTTGATCACACAAATTTTCAAGTTCTAACTCCCTTAACAGGTAATTAAAATTACGTATTTTTCACAATTTTTGTTTATTGTCTTATTGACATGACTTAATAATTCTGAATTCAGAATAATATATTTAAGATTTTGTTTATTGATTATTTATTTATTTATTTATAGAGTTTCTAAATAATTTTTTTTTTCTATAGGATTTTATAATTATGTCTTCTAGAAAATATTCATCTCGGTTTACAAAAGAAAAGAAGAATTGAGTAACTAACACAATCTTAAAAGGGAGCTCTTGAAAAATTCATTACAAAATAAACTCAAATAGATGAGCAAAAAGATGATGCCAAGGAAAAATTATTAGATGCTAACCTTCATATAGAAGATCAAGATGATTGTGAGATTGAGAAAAATTTGAATGATAGTGTGCACAATGA
The DNA here is from genome assembly GCF_001879475.1 of Ipomoea nil. Lineage (NCBI taxonomy): Eukaryota > Viridiplantae > Streptophyta > Magnoliopsida > Solanales > Convolvulaceae > Ipomoea > Ipomoea nil. Next base: position 5,605,496 of record NW_017619273.1, on the reverse strand, counting down.
TGATAGAAATCACAGTGACAATGAAAATAATGTGAATGATGATAGTTGTTTAGATGATGTTTGTCGCAAAGATAAACCAAGTGATTCGCTTTTATTTGACATATATGATCCAAGAAATTGAAATGCCCTTGATTCTAAATTAATAGATATTCTTACGAAAGATGTTCCTAAAAGAGATTTATCAGTAAATAAAGGTCCTAAAGATAAATTCTCTAGAAGATTTTTGTCAACATTTTACACAAGATATTTGCGTCTAAATGTGCACGACGCGTGTCACTTTTTAAATAAATTTTAAATGTATTTTTTATGCAATGTTTATATGTTGATACAACTTTTTGAACAGCGTAACTATTATTTATATATAGAAATTACTTATGAAAAAAGGGCCCAAATTATGATATTGCACAGGGCCCCAATTTTGTGCATCCGTATGCACCATGCATGGTGCATCCGGATGCAAAAACGACGTCGTTTTGACGTCTAACTTAAAAAAAATAATTCAGAATTGCATAACTACACATCCATAATTTCATCTCATCCATAATTTCATAACTATAAATCCAGAATTGCATAACTACACATCCATAATTTCATAACTATAAATCTAGAATTGCATAACTACACATCCATAACTTCATAACTATACATCCAGAATTGCATAACTACACATCCATAACTTTATAACTATAAATCCAGAATTGCATAACTACACATCCATAACTTCATAACTACACATCCAGAATTGCATAACTATACATCCAGAATTGCATAACTATACATTCAGAATTTTATAACTAAAAATCCAGAATAAATAAACTAAAAAATAATAACATAATGTTGTTGCTGGGAATCGAAACTGATTTTCTTTTTTTAAGTAGGACGCGCATTTTGACAAAACGACGTCGTTTTTGCATCCGTATGCACCATGCATGGTGCATACGAATGCACAACATAATTTGCCCCCAATTTTTATTGGAACGGCCCTGCCTGTCATGCATGAGACCATTCTTGACCTTTTTGTTCATTTTCTCATGAGCTGGCAAGTCGTTAGTAGGGAGTTCAGGGTTGGAATCACTAGATGAGGATGAGTTTGCCATTAATGGTGGTGAAAGCTTTGAAGGTTTTGAAAATGTTTAGATTTTGAGAGAAAAGGCTAACTTTTGCAAATTTTATTGAAAGTGAAACCATTGCTTTTGCAAGAGCATGCGCAACTTGATTTGTTGATCTCTTAATATGATTACAAACAATCCTACTAAAGCTAGTCATAAGTTGGTGACAATGACAAAGGATGTGGCCTTTGTAAGTTCTATCGACTCTTCTTCTCTAGAAGGCACTAACTGCGTTGAAGCAGTCTGATTCCAACCTTACATTCGCAATCCTTTGATCCCTTAACCATGAGAGAGTTTCCCGACAAGACATGATTTCTGTCGCATAGGGCCACTTAAGAAATTAGTACAATGTCATTATAAGTTACTTTATATACAATAAAAAAAAATAAACAACTAATTTACCAAACACTTTTCTATAACAAACTACAAACTAATACAATTAGCTGGTCAAACCAACTAACACAACTAATTATCAGCTATCAACTGAGTGTTAAACATCCCCGTCAAACCAACTAACACAACTAATTATCAGCTATCAACTGAGTGTTAAACATCCCCATATCTACACTATGACACAATATTCCTACATGTAACCTCTCATGGCTGTCAATAATGTTATATTATTTGGCTTTATAATATGTTATTAATTGTGTGGTCCTAGATAGGTAGTTTAGTAGAGCCTAATAGTTAGGAGAGGTTTACGTCTTCTAAACCTCTTTTATTATTGTAATCATTATCTGTTGAGTTGAATGCTGAATCACTATTCTAATCTGGTATCAGTTAGCCTTACGTTAGATCCTCCTTCTTTCTCTCTCTCTCCCCAAAAATGTCGACGAACTCATCGGAAAGAACAATCACCACCTCCGTCCCAAGTCCGGCCACCACGGCAAACCCTCTCTCCTCGGCACACCATTTTATGTCGATCAAGCTCACGTCCCGGAATTTTTTATTCTGGCGTACGCAATTGGTTCCATTCTTACGGGGCCAAGAACTACTCGGGTTTGTCACCGGCGAAACCCCCTGCCCGTCGCCAACCATCGCAAGTCCACCGGCAGAATCGTCCGCTTCCGGTGCAGCCACCTCCGCCAATGTGCCGAATCCTGAGTTCCATACGTGGGTAAGGCAAGATGCGTCCATTCTATCACTCTTGGTTTCCTCCATGGAAGACGAGGTGCTTCACCTTGCCGTCGGACGCAACACGTCAAAAGAAGTCTGGGATTCAATCACTGCTGCACTAGGATCCAGTTCGAGAGCGAGTTGCCTAAATTTACTTGGGCAGTTTCAATCATTACGGCAAGGCAATCTTTCCCCGGCAGACTACATCGGCCAAGCCCAGCTAATTGTAGAAGCTCTCTCGCTCGCCGGTCGTCCTCTTTCGTTAGACGAGCAAAATCTCTGGGTATTCCAAGGTTTACGGCCAGAGTTCAGAAGCATGGCGGCCTCCCTGACAGTTTCCGGCAATCCGGTTACGCTACCTCAGCTCGCTGATTTTCTGCAAGCGCAGGAATTTATCGCGGCGGATGACCTTGCACCTGGTCTCAGTGGTGGCGGATCTCCTGCAGCACTGTACGTTGCGCAGGGCAGCAACCAGTCAGGGGGTGGCGCTGGAGGGCGTCGCGGCAACTCCGGTGGTGGTCGCGGCAATCGTGGCAATCGTGGCCAGTGGCGCGGTGGACGTGGAGGCCGTGGCGGTGGCGGACAGGTGAGATGTCAGATATGCAGGGCTTATGGGCACTCTGCTCTTAATTGTAACAAGCGTTACAATCCGCAACCAGCGCCCCAGGCGAATTTGACGGTGGCCGGTGATGACGTGCAGTCCTCCAATGGATCGTGGTTCCCGGACACCGGGGCTTCTGCACATGCCACACCAGATGCATCCATGCTCTCACAATCGACGGAGTACAATGGCGGGGATGTGCTACGAGTCGGTAATGGCACAGGTTTACTTATTTCACGTGTTGGGTCCGCGTCCATTTCCTCTATGTCTAAACCCTTAAAAATGTCAAATGTGTTACATGTGCCAAATTTGTCCGTTCCGTTATTGTCTGTTCAAAGATTTACTAACGAAAATGATGTTTTCTTTGAATTTCATAAACACTGTTTCATTGTGAAGGATTCGACCACACAGGCAATCCTGCTTAAAGGACCCACCTCGGGCGGACTATACAGGCTCCCGCTGTCTCAGTCCCACTTCGCGTTTCTTAGTTCCCGTACCACTCCAGTGATGTGGCATCGTCGGTTGGGCCATCCTCACAGTCAAGTTCTTAATAAAGTGTTGCAATCTTGTCCAGTTGTTCGCAATAAAACCGGGTCGTTGGGGTCGTGCACTGCTTGTCACATGGGGAAGGCATCACGGTTTCCATTAGATAGAATAGAACATTCTAGCCAAAATGTACTCGATTTAGTGTATACGGACATATGGGGTCCAGCTCCAGTAGTTTCGAATAGTGGCTTTAAATATTTCGTTCTATTTGTAGATGACTGTACTCGATTTTGCTGGTTTTATCCCTTACGGGTAAAATCGGATATTTATAAAGTATTTGAGTCGTATCGAGTCATGGTAGAACGTCAATTCACGCGTTCTATCAAATCCATCCAGTCCGACTTGGGCGGGGAGTATCAAAAACTACACAAAATGTTCGAATCTCTTGGCATTAACCACAGGCAATCATGCGCATACACGCATGAGCAAAATGGTAAAGTAGAGCGTCGGAATAGACACGTTGTCGAAACCGGTTTGGCTCTACTTGCCAAGGGGTCTGTACCCATGGAATATTGGGACTATGCCTTCGAGACAGCCGCGTGTCTTATAAATTATCTCCCCTCATCTGCCTTAAACTTTGAGAGTCCACATTACCGGTTACACAAAGTGTCTCCACCATACACGTTTCTAAGAGTCTTTGGGTGTCGGTGTTACCCGTATCTTCGTCCTTATAACAGGCACAAGATCGAGTATCGCTCGACACCATGTGTCTTCCTAGGTTACCCTCCTTCCTATAGAGGTTATAGATGTCTGGACTTAACAAGTGGAAAAGTATATATCTGTCGTCATGTTCGATTTGACGAGTCTAACTTTCCTTTTACAGACTCAACACTGACAGATAAAGTGGATCCTAATGCACCATCCGTCCCGTGGGCGGCCGGGCCCATAGTAACACAACTGTCACCAGCGCTACCCACAGCTGTGGCACCACCTTCACCGGAACCCTTGGATATAGCTCCATTAGCCATTGAAGGTCCCTCCAGGACAGCACCGGCTAAAACGCGTAAACCTCGGCGCCAACAGGCCCAAGGTCATGAGCATGTAATGAGACTACGTCACATGACTCGGGGCACAAATGAAGAGTTTCATGCGTTGACTACAGTAACAGATCCAACATGTTATTCACAAGCTGTTGGTCATCCCCAATGGCGGGATGCTATGGACCAAGAATTTAATGCCTTATTACATAATGGCACTTGGCAGCTAGTACCTCCTAAAGCTGACATGAATATCATAGGGTGCAAGTGGGTGTTCCGCACCAAACGCACGGCAGACGGCTCGGTGGAGCGCTATAAAGCTCGCCTGGTGGCCAAGGGCTTCAACCAGGTGGCCGGCGAAGACTTTTTCGATACCTTCAGTCCTGTAGTCAAGCCAACCACGGTGCGACTGTTGTTATCTCTAGCAGTGTCCAATGGTTGGACTCTTCGGCAATTAGATGTGCACAATGCTTTTCTCAATGGCCATTTAGCCGAGACTGTGTACATGAAGCAACCACCTGGGTACGAGGATTCCTCACACCCCGACTATGTGTGCCATCTACAACGCTCACTTTATGGTCTCAAACAAGCACCACGGGCTTGGTTCAAGAGACTGCATGACTTCTTAATCTCTGCAGGTTTTCACTCATCAAAAACAGATGTGTCCCTCTTTCACTATGCAGCGGGTGAGTCTCGGGTCTTTTTACTCGTCTACGTTGACGATATCATCATGATGGGCAATGATACGCCTCTACTTGACGGCATGCTTCGCCGTCTTTCCGCTGCCTTTAAAATTAGGGATCTCGGGGCTCCGGGATTCTTTCTTGGCATTGAAACTCTGCCTCTTGATGGTGGTTATCTTCTATCTCAGAAGCGTTACATGGTCGATATCTTGAATCGAGCTGGTATGTCAGACTGTAAGCCACTTACTACACCAGCTGCGGTTTCTCACACCGTCAGTCCCACGAGTCAGCCGTATGACAACCCCACTCAGTACCGGCGTATTGTTGGTGCGCTGCAGTATCTCACTATCACTCGTCCGGACTTAGCATATGCTGTCAACCGGCTTTGTCAGTTTATGCATGCACCTACAGACAGTCACTGGGCCCTAGTGAAGCGTGTTTTGCGGTACGTAAAGGGGACTCTTCACTATGGGTTACGGCTCTCCCCGTCTTCCTCCTCGGCCGTTCATGCTTTTTCGGACTCCGATTGGGCAGGGTGTTCTCTTGACAGGAAAAGCACCAGTGGATATGCAGTGTTTCTAGGTGGCAATCTTATCTCTTGGCTCTCTCGGAAGCAGCGTACGGTAGCCCGCTCGTCAACTGAGGCTGAGTACAAGGCCTTAGCCGATGTCTCGGCAGAGGTCACCTGGGTAGTCTCTCTTCTACGGGAACTTGGGTTACATTCTGGCCAGCCACCGACTCTGTTGTGTGATAATCTCGGCGCTACCTATCTCTGTGCCAATCCGGTTTTTCACGCCAAGACCAAGCATGTTGAGATTGACTTTCATTTTGTACGCGATAAAGTAGCGTCTGGGGAATTTGTCGTCAATTTTGTATCCACTAAAGACCAGCTCGCAGATATCTTCACCAAACCACTACCTGGACCACGGTTTTCAGCTCTGCGCACCAAGCTTAATGTAGTTGCTCACCCACCTTAAGCTTGAGGGGGTGTGTCAATAATGTTATATTATTTGGCTTTATAATATGTTATTAATTGTGTGGTCCTAGATAGGTAGTTTAGTAGAGCCTAATAGTTAGGAGAGGTTTACGTCTTCTAAACCTCTTTTATTATTGTAATCATTATCTGTTGAGTTGAATGCTGAATCACTATTCTAATCATGGCACGTTTGGTTTGCGAAATAGGCCTGGAATGGAATAGCATTCCCAGTAATATGCCTATTCCTTTGTTTGGTAAAAACTTCTATTCCTAGGAACAATATTCCTCAAAATGATCTATTCCCCTTGCAGCGAACCAAACAACATAATACAATTCATATTCTATTCCTTACCTATTACATTCCCTATGAAATAACATTCATATTCCCTCCAAATTGATTCCGTGAACCAAACAGGCAGTCAATGTCTTATTGCACCATTTCATCACCTTCTCCATCATCCATTACTACTCACTCCCACTCTTAGTTGCCGTCGATAGCACTAAACTTCACAAGTTTAGATCAGCAAATGGATTACCCTCATGACTTCATCATTTTTATTAAATTTCAAATATAACAAAAAAAAAAAAAAAAAAAAAAAAAAAAAAACAAAACAAAAAAACTCACAATTGGTTTACTAACTGGGATATGTAGCTCATACAAGTAAATGGATCAGAGATGTGTTTATAGCTTCCACAGCTGTATGCACTTGAATGTACCCAAAAAAAAAAAAAGTAAACCATACCGTCGATATTATAGTAATTTTTCCTACAAGAAAATGTGATTCATGATGGTATTTCATATGCAGAATAGTTCTAGTATACCTCTACCCTTCAACAATCATTTCACTATATATAGGGCACAATGCAAAAAAGATTCCTGTATCATGCAACACAGGATTGCACAAGGAAGGTGTACATTACTTGTTTTCAAGTCTTGAACTCGAGAATCAAGGCTCATGGTTAGCAACTTACGTATGTGGATGCAAGTGTAATCTTAACAACTAGATAAGTATAGCCAATTAAACTGCTTTCAGGGACTCAATGAAACAAGGAACTGTGGAGGATCAACTATTCCACCCCCACCCCTTCAGATTTGTTGACCAAACTATTCCCCATAAAGCAAACAAGAATCCCATAATGCAACATATTCAACATCAAAACTTAATGATAAGTTGAAATTATCCACCTGCTGCAAAGCAATAACCCCTTTTGTTCTATATAAATTTTGTACAAGCTGAGGAATCTATAAAGTTTGATACAAAATACAGTAAGCTCCAAAATTCTATTATGAATTGAAAGTAATGTATTCTATGGAATATGGATTTTGCAATCTTATGCTTAATGACCACAAAATCTTTTCTAATGACCAGGTCAACATATATCTAATTTATCAAAGTTCTACTTCATGCATTTGACACCTGGAAGATTAGATAGAGATGGTTTTAAGATCTACACTTTCCTTGATCAAATACTCAATGCGCTTAACAGATGGCTACAAAATCAACAATCAAAAAGCCTGTCTTAAAAAATAGAGCTGAAAATCTATCAGGCTTCAGAACAGCACGCTATGTGCAAATATCCTGTTTAAGCCCCTGATACACACTAATAGCACAATACAGCAGAAGAGCAGAAATCATATTGCATCCTTAGTTTTACACGGAAATGTACTAACATGGCAAAAAATCTTGGAGAGGCTAATACTTGAAATGAGAAGTCCTGGCTCTTGAAGAATAACTCAAACCCGATTACCCGAAGGTCAATTCTGTTTAATTGACTTATTATTGGAATACTTAAAAATTATTAAACTAAAGTTCTAACAATAGCACATCACGTCATCACTAGCCTGCAGAAAATTTGAGCAAAAAAAAAAAAAAAAAATTGTTTACCACTTGAATCTCAAGAACAAAAAGTTACTAATATCCTTGATCACATCAGGTTTACTTTTAAAAGCATAAGCTTCTTTAAAATACTTCTAAATGGCATTGAGGAATTAGTTGAGTTATTTATATTCCTTAAAAGGGATATTTTGTCATGTTTTTGTAACATCAGAGAATGATGCAGTTTACTTATAACAACCTGTTCATTTATAACTTGCATGGTTGCATTATACTACTAAACCACAGCTAAAATGTCCTTTCTTTTTTCTTTTTTTCATTTTGATTTGTGCTCTTGGAAGTTTCTAAAGTTGTGAATTAACTACATTTCTTATCTGATATGCCCAAATAACACAACAGATACATGATTGCTGCTTCCCAAACAAGTGAAAATGAATACTCATTCCCTTCCACCACATAACAAGCAGGTTAAAAATACAAAACCTTCATGATATATAGAGAGAGAGAAAGAAAATGCACAAAGAAGGCAGTATATGTACTAAAATTGAAGTAATCTCACATAGAAGTATGGTGCAATGTAAACAGATAGACATACAGTTTATGATCATTTACGTTTTGTCTTTCTTTTAGCCCCATCACTGTCCTCATCCTCGTCCTCCTCGTCATCGCTATCGTCGCGAACATCATCATCATCATCAGTATCGGAAGGCGGAGAAGGATCAAGCCTGGCAGCATCAATCGCCCACTTCATCAACTTCTCAACTTCATCATCCTCATCCTCTTCTTCGCCATTCTCCAATTTCGCCCTTCCCGGATCGTTAACACTCCCCGACGAAGACGAATAAGAGGGGAGGGAGCTCTTGAGCGCAGTGAATCTAGCAAACAGATCATCCGCACCATCTAAATCACCATTGCTAACCGTTTTGGGGCCCTGTACATCATCAGGCCGGGATGATGCCGTGGGAGCAGGCTTTTTCTGGGGCTTATTAGGAACAGCAGAGGTTCTCGGTCGGGATTTTAGGGCTTGGAAGCGGCGATCGAGGTCTGCGTCGATGAATTGGGCGGAGGAACCGCGAGCAGTGTGGGAGTTGATGGTGAGGCGCAGAAGGGTTTCGTCTTCGGCGGCTCGCAGCAGCTCTTCAACCTCATCGCCGCTTTCTGTGCTCTTCTTGTAACTCATCTCTGATCTCTCTCCTTCCTGTTCAACTTCCACCAGATGATGCGTTGAGAGTTGAGACGATAAACAGAGAGCAATATAATCATATGCTAGTCCTTCACTCTTCACTTTGCATTTGACTTATTGATTTGTTACTTGATTTAGTTACAACAGATACTACATTCTAAAAAACTTATTAGTTGTTTTAAAAAATTATTGCAAGAAAAAGAATAATAATAATGGAAAATTACACTTGACGTTATTAAGTTATAGGGTAATTGTAAAATTCGTCTCTAAGTGTTGGTCATACTTACTTTTTGTCCCTAAGTTATCATTCACGTTGCATCTTTTGTTCATTTACTAATAAAACATTAGGGACGAAATTTACAATTTTAGTATAACTCAGAGCAAAAAGTACAACGTCAATGATAACTTAGGGACAAAAAGTGAACATGACCAACACTCAAGGACGAATTCTACAATTACCCTATAATTTAGAGATAAAAGTGCAATTTTCCATAATAATAATAATAATATCAAAGAAGCTTCAGGTTCTCCAAACGAATTCAACTTCAGTCTTGAAAAAAATTTAAATTTTCTTTAGCATTGAAAATTTATTTCAATGTCTGATTGTAAAAATGTTCTATCATTCCATCGATCTTATTGTAAACTTTTCATCGTATGATTACTAATTAGCTCTTTTATTTCAAAATAATAATAATAATAATAATAATAATAATAATAATAATAATAATAATAATAATAATAATAAAAAAGTGCAATCCCGCACCATAAACTATATCGGATTGTTCATGCTGCACCGTGACCTTTCATAACATATATTTCAATTCACTTACCATTTTTTTTTTCGTCTATGGTAGGGAATATCCCGACCGACATAGCTTCACCACGACCGAGAAGCCTTGGTCCTTTTCTCTTTGTCTTTGCAGGTAACAGGTCGGGCCCCTTGAGAAGAGCCCGGTCGGGGTCCGACCGGGAATTGCCCGAGCGACGGTGTCGACTGCCGAGCGGTAGCCCTTTGGCGAGAGAGCTGACGAAAGACACGTGGCGGTTCTCTACATCGACAGGCAGGGCACCCGGGAGGATGACACGTGGTGGCTACGTGGAGGACATGCCGAACGGCTGGAATCTTGTCCCCGGCATGGCGGCTATAAATACCCACAGTAGCTACAGTGTAGGGGACTTTTGGACGATCGATAGGTTGTTGTTAGAGAATCCCGACCGCACTCAGTCGGTACTCAGAGCAACCAAGTAGATTGTACTTAGGGCCTCTACCTTGATCAATAAAGACTTTACTTGCTTTATTTGGTCTTGTGTTATTTATATTGCTTACGTAGAATTAGCAGTATCATTTTGGCGCCGTATGTGGGGATCCGTGCAAGAAAACCAACGTCTTGACGAGCACCCGATCACTATATCGACATGTATCCGTGGGCACACAACAACTTTGCCGACGACCAGGCGGATCCGGGGAGCTCCTCCGACCACTATGCTACCCAACAGCAGGGTCAGACGATGGACCTCAACCTCAACCTCTCACCACCACATCCGTCAAATGCATACCCGGTCGCCCAGCAGCCGGTGAATTACATACAACCGGGATTCCCAACACCCGGTCTGTCATACCAGCAGCAGCCGATGATGTATCCCGCCCAATATCCGTACCCGGTCCCACCTCCACCGTATGGGTATTGGCCAGGCCAACCGATGTGCTACACTTCCCCGGTTGGTTATCCACCATATGCGTCTGCTTATACTGCTCCAGCCGCCGCCCCTCCAGTACAACCGACCGCACAAGTAGAGCCGCAGCGTCAGTCCGCGTCCCGGGCTCGACGCTCGGCTCATTCGCGGTTGGGGTCGGGGGGTGCTGATGCGATGGAGGCACCAGCTCAGGCCGTTCAAGCGGAGGACCCTGAGGAAGTTGCCCGAGCGGTAGCTTTTGATCGTCTTCGACCGGAGATGCGCCAGCGTTTGGGACCCCAAGACCCGAACCGCGGGCAAGAAGACGTACAAATGCAGGAAGCTAGCCACGAGGCTTCATCCGGGTATAGCGGGTCGAGATCTCACCGACGGCGACGCGCTCGGGATACAGCCCAAGCCGCTCAGGCCGCCGAGCTCAACGAAACCCGAGGGTTACTGTATAACCTCCAGGCGGAAGTTGCGCAGCTCAGGAATGCGTACCCCGCAACACCCCCGGTCAACCAATCGACCCTGCACCAGACGCCTTTCACAGCAGCGGTAATGGCCCAGCCTTACCCGCTTGACTTAAAGGTCTCTGGGGAGAAGAGTTACGACGGGCGGGCAGATCCTGAGGCCCATGTGAATGATTTTTTCAGCAACATGATGCTGAAGGGCGTTTCGGACGCCGTGATGTGCAGAGCCTTTTACTCGACCCTCACCGATCGGGCAGTAGAGTGGTTTCGTACCCTGCCACCGGGGTCGATCGATAAATTTGAGACCCGGGCGATCAAATTTGTGAGGAAGTTCATCACTTCCAAAGTGGTGAGGAAGTCCTACATGTATCTCGAGAAGGCCAAGCAGCTAGAAGGGGAAAGCTTGACCGATTTCCTCATCAAATGGAAAGCAGCGGTCGGGGAGGTCGAGCCTATGGACGATGCGACCGCCACCCACATGCTTCACATATCTCTCCGGGCGGGACATTTGTATCAGGATTTCATCCTACACCCCCCGACCAGTTACGAGGAGGCCCTTCGGAGGGTCACAGATTACGCCAACGCCGGCGAGGCGAACGCCGTAAAGCGCTTGCAGGAGGTCGGCTCTTCGTCCCGTAAACCGGCCGGCCGGGCGGAGCATCGATCGGGAGATGACAATCCCCGATCCCGCACCAGGCCTGGCGAGTTTACGGCCTTGAACCGATCCGCAGCGGAGGCCATGCAATACGCCCAGTCCTGCAATCTCATCAAACTCCCCCATCCCGATCGAGACGGCCCTGACAAGAGTAAGCACTGTGCTTACCACCGATGTGTCGGGCATGACACCGAGGAGTGTACCCACTTATGCCAATTGTTGGAAGATCTGCTTAACAGGGGAAAATTGGACAAGTGTGTGGGGAAGAGAGAGGACAACAAGAGGAACACCGAGCGGAGGGATCATAGACGTTCCCATTACCGCTCTGATCGATCTGGGCAAGACAGAAGGGACGATCGACGGGATGATCGTCATGATGACCGACGGGACCCCGACCCTCCGTCCGGTAGCCGCCCGTCCGGAAAGCCTACCATCCACGTCATTTTTGGTGGGCTGGAAGATGCTTCCCGACCGCGGACTAATTGCCCGGTCGCAGTAGTGGATTCCCGGGGAACCGGGAAGAGGCAGAAGATGGAACCCATAACCTTCACCCTTGAGGACCAACCTACCAGCAGTGATCACGGCATGGAGGCGCTCGTGGTCACGATTGACGTTAAGGGGACAGACGTCCAGAGGGTTATGGTTGACACGGGTAGCAGTGTGAACGTCCTATACTTGGACGTGTTTGAGAAGCTTGGCCTCGACAGGAAGGAGCTGACTCCGGTCGGTGTACCACTGTCAGGATTTACCGGGGCTCTTATTTACCCCGAGGGAAAAATAACGCTCCCGGTCGAGATCGGCACGCCTCCAAAGTCGATCCAAACGGAGCTAGAATTTGTTGTGGTCAACCTCCATTGCGTCCACAACATTATCTTGGGCCGACCCGCCATTATGAAGATCGGTGGGATAATTTCTATGCCCCACCTGTGCATGAAATTCCCCACCCCTAACGGGGTCGGCGTGGTCCGTGGCGATGTTCAATCCGCCCGGAAGTGTTACACCCGAGCGGTCAATAGACGTGACTCCGGCCCATCTTCCCGGGTGAATACCATAGCCAAAGAGGAGGCTAAGGAACGGAAGGAGCAGCCTGAGCCTTCCGAAGAAATTGAAGAAGTTCCCCTGTCCGAGGACCGCCCGGACAGGAAGATAAAGATCGGTCGAGCCCTCACCCCCGAGATCCGAGTGGAGGTTCTGTCCGTGCTCCGGGAGTATGCTGATATCTTTGCATGGGGGCCTGAAGATATGCCCGGGATCGATCGGTCGGTTATCTGTCACAAATTGGCCGTCGATCCCGCAGCTAAGCCGGTCGTGCAAAAAACACAACACCTTTCCTCCAATCGCCGCGAGTTTGTAAGAGAAGAAGTCAAAAGGATGGCGGCGATCGAGCACATCCGTCCGGTGGTTTATCCCGAGTGGGTGGCAAATATCGTTCTTGTTCCTAAGCCCCCAGCATGGAGGATGTGCATCGACTTCACGGACCTCAACAAAGCCTGTCCGCTCGACCCGTATCCTTTACCGAGCATTCACCAGATGGTCGACGAGACAGCCGGGGCCGAGCTAATGAGCTTCATGGATGCTTTTAAGGGATATCATCAAATTATGATGCACCATGAAGACGAGAGCAAGACAGCCTTCGTAACACCGGATGGGCTGTATTGTTACCGAGTGATGCCGTTCGGCCTCCGAAACGCAGGAGCGACCTACCAAAGGATGGTCAACATGCTCTTTGCTGATCTACTGGGCCGAACGATGGAAGCTTACATCGACGATATGCTGGTCAAGAGTCGGGACCGGTCCGACCACACTCGGGACCTCCGGGAGTGCTTCCAGATCATGAGGAAGTACCAGTTGCGGCTGAACCCGACCAAGTGCACGTTCGCGGTTCAGACCGGCAAGTTCCTCGGCTATATGATGACCAAGAGAGGAATCGAGCCTAACCCGGCCAAAGTAAAGGCGATTCTGGACATGCAACCACCTTCCACCGTGCGAGAAGTCCAGCAATTGACTGGTCGGTTGGCAGCCCTCAGCCGGTTCCTCTCCAAGCTAGCCGAGCGCGCTTTACCTTTCTTCAAGGTATTGCGGAAAGTTAATGGATTCGTCTGGGACGAAGAATGCCGAGCGGCTTTTGATGAGCTGAAAGAGTATCTCATGTCACCGATCGTGCTCTCAAAGCCTGAGCTCGGGGAAGAGCTAGACGTGTACCTCGCCGTGTCCGATCGCGCAGTAAGCGCAGTGTTGTGCCGAACCGATCCGGAAGGGGTCCAGCGACCGGTGCACTATGTAAGCCACGCGCTACATGGTCCCGAGCTCCGGTACTCCCGGCTAGAGAAGGTCGTCTATGCCTTATACATTGCGGCAAAGAAGTTGGCTCCCTACTTCCAAGGTCGAGCAATTCGCGTGTTGACCGATCAGCCGATCAGGCCAGTCCTCCGAACTGCTTCATCATCAGGTCGCCTAGTCAAGTGGGCGTTAATGCTGACCCAGTACGCGATTGAATACCGACCAAGACCGGCTATTAAAGGTCAAGCTCTTGCGGACTTCTTGGTTAAGTGCACCGCCCGGGATACCCGGCCTCCTGAGGTTGCGGATCCCGAGGCTGAGTGGTGGTCGCTGGCTACAGATGGGTCAAGTAGCAAGAAAGGGGCAGGAGGAGGAGTGGTGGTCACGAGCCCAGAAGGGTTCAAAGTTTATTTTGCTCTAATGTACCAGTTCCACCCGACCAACAACGAAGCCGAGTACGAAGCGTTCGTTAACGGCTTACAGTGCGCTCGGGACTTGGGGGCTGAATACATTCGAGCTCAGACAGATTCCGCGCTCGTGGTGGGCCAAGTTCTCGGAGATTATGAAGTCAATGGTGAGCGTTTGCAGTTATACCGAGACCTTGCCATGGAGAAGCTCACTCAGTTCCGGGGATATACCGTCCGGCACATACCCCGATTGGATAACGCCGATGCAGATATCTTATCCAAATTGGCTCAAGACGCCCCGGAACACATCTCGAAGATAGCTCGGATCTTGGTGATCCCGAGACACAGTATCCATCGCCTATCGGTTAATCCAATCCAACCGGTAGAAGACAATTGGATCACCGATCTGAAGGAGTACCTCGAGCACGGTCGCCTCCCAGTCGACCCACAGCGTGCTCGGAAGGCCAAGCTTAGAGCCCCAAGGTTCCAAGTCTTGGACGGTCGTCTGTATCAGCGATCGTATAGAGGCCCCCTCATGCGTTGCTTGACCGCCTTTGAGGCCGATATAGTTATGAAGGAACTGCACTCGGGAATTTGCTCTTCACATCAAGGAGGCCGATCCCTGGCCCGTCGTATCATGCTGATCGGGTACTATTGGCCGTCCCTCCAGCTAGACTGTGAAAAGTTAGCTCGGGAATGTAAGACGTGCCAACTGTACGCCCGGATGCCTGGACGACCGGCAACCTTCTATCAGCCGGTCACGACCGCGATCCCTTTCGCTAGGTGGGGAGTAGACATCTTGGGCCCCTTCCCTCAGCTTTCTGGTCGGAGAAAGTTCGTGATCGTCGCCATTGATTACTTCTCCAAGTGGATAGAAGCCGAGCCCTTAGCCACGATTACCTCTCAGCAATGTGCTCGCTTCCTTTGGCGCAATGTGGTTTCCCGCTTTGGTGTGCCCGTGCATCTCATCAGCGACAACGGCCGCCAATTCGTAAGTCAATATTTCCAGAACTTCTTGGCCACGATCGGGACGACCCACGTCCGGTCGTCGGTGGCTTACCCACAGGGAAACGGTCAAGTGGAGAACGCGAACCGGACGATTTTGGAAGGTCTGAAAAAGAAGTTACACTCGGCAGGTCGTAGTTGGGCCGATGAGTTGCCATATGTCTTATGGACTTATCGGACGACCCCGAGGGAAGCTACTTTGGAGACCCCTTTCGCCCTGGTTTACGGAGCTGAAGCCCGACTCCCGATCGAGGCTTGGATCCCGACCGATCGGGAGAGAACCTACAGTGCCGAGGAGAATGAACATGCTATGGCGGTGGATCTCGATGGGGTCGAAGAAAAAAGAGAGCTAGCCGCTCGACGCATGGCCGAGTACCAGAAGCGCGTTAAGAGTTCGAAAGACGTCCGAGTCAACCCTCGTTATTTTCAGGTCGGAGACTACGTTCTACGACGAAGAGAGGCCAGTCAACCTCTAGAGGGCGGAAAGCTAGCTCAGAACTGGGAAGGGCCGTACATCATCAGTGCGATCATACGGCCGGGTACATACCGACTGGAGACAACAACTGGTCGGGTAATCGAGGGAACTTGGAATTCCGAGCACCTCGTTATGTTTAGGCATTAAGCCTCTTTTTTGTAATCTTTGGACGAAGAGGGGGCTTGACCTGCGTGTGGGTCCCAGTCGTCGTTTGTAATTAAATTCCTATGTTTGTAAATATTTACTTAACCGCCTGCGAGCGGGAAGGATTAATGTATATACGATCGGTGATTGCTCGACCGTTTGCATACAGCGGCTCGATCGGTTATTTTCTATACCTTCAGTGCGTGCAGATCAATTTATCGTCAAGCTACACCGACCGGGCGAATCCATCGACCGGTCAGATGCGCTCCACATCGGCGGACATTCGAGTCACGCCATTGGTCGGGGAAGCCAGGAGCCCTCAGCATAATTTCCCGATCCGTCTAACTTCTATCCACTATCGCACCCACTCGTGCCTCGTGGGCACAATAGTGTGGGGGCTGGGGATAAATGAAGTATTGATAGGCCCATATCACTCGGTATATCCTGATCGTGGGGCTTCTTTTTGGAAAATTCGTCAAGACCTGGAGACCGGGTGAACTTGGTCGGGTAGGTCGATATTATGACGAATCTACTTTCAAAAAATCGACAAGGCCCGGAGATCGGGTAAGAAGGGGGTAGGCCCGTCGATCGGTTACATTTCGACCGTAGGGGCTTGCTTGCTTTCGAAAATTTTTGACAAGGCCTGGAGACCGGGTAAACCCGATCAGGTTGGCCAGTTTGATGTCAAAATCTCGGACGCACGACCGGGCTATAAAGCCATAAGGTCGGACGTCGAACGGATCGAGCCGTACAAGGCCGGGCCAAGAGGCCACGAGGTCGAGCAATGTGGGTCTGCGTATGCATGATTAAAGATAAAAATGCGAAAAGAAAGAACGAACAGTATGAGTTAAACAAAAGGGAAATTTTATTTATCATCAGAAGGTGCCCGGTACAAAATCGGGACCGGACTCCCGATCAGTGGTCCTTTACAAAAAAAGAAGAAGAAGAAAAGAAGCCTACTCTACTTCTTCGTTTCCTGAGCTCCAGCAGCCGTTTCCTTCCCGCTCGGGGTGGCCGCAGATGTTCCACCGGGCTCAGCCGCTTTTTCTTTCGAAGCAAAGGGAGAGGGGCTAGGGTCAGCTAGGTCGAGAGGAAGGGCAGACAGTACGAGTTGGAGGTCGTCGCCTTCGAGGGCTTCCCCCAACCGTTTCTGGGCCTTTTCTAACATCTTCCTTTGGCCGGCCTTGAAGGCCCACCGACCAAAGGAAAGAATCAGGTCCTCCCCGACCTTGGTCCTCAGAGCAGCTGTGAGGAAGGCCGATCCGATCTGGTCGTCCTTGAAAGCCGAATGCGCCAGCTCCTCCGGGCTCTCCAGGCGGGTCTTCAGTTCCTTGTTCTCGCCGATCGCCCGCTGGGCGACCTTCTCTGCAAGGGCCCGGTCTTCCTCGCTCTTCTTCAAGGCCTTCTGGGCCTTCTCGAGCTCTGCTTGGAGCTCTTTAACCTCCAGAAGGCGACGGGCGGCCGTCTTCTTGTGGTGGTCGGCCTCCTCGGCCAGCATGGCCCGGCCTTGTAGTAGTTGGGCCGCTCGGGAGATCTGCAAAGGCAAAAACAGTCGGGTTAGCCCGGTCGAAGGCACTTGCACAAAAGATGAAAGATGGATAGCTAAAGAAGGCTTACCTCGGCCAGATCATAGCCGATCCTCTCGGCTATCTGCGTGGGGGTCATCTTCCCCAGATCTTCTTTGGCCCGCCCCGCATTGCCAATCCGGGCCAGTATGGACGAAGCCTCCCTGTCTCGCCCGACCGGAGGGCTCGGGCTGTGTTGTTCACGGCGGCGTTTCATGCCGCCCACCTCCTTTACGCCCTGCTCGGGCACCTTCTCTTTTCCCCGGGCGACTTCCACCCGGGTGATCAGGACGTCGGAGGGCTCGACGATAAAGCCCTCGCCCGTCGTCACGGTCGAGGTACTTAATGGTCGGGCCGAGGGGATCTCCTTTTCCCCGGCTGGCTTCGCCCTGGTCTTCTTCTTGCCGTCGAGGGAGATCTTGGCAGGCAGGGGAAGGGGGGCCTCTTCATCACCGAAATCTGCCATAGCTGCAAACAAAGAGATCAAGTTAGTGCGATCGAGGCATAAAGGTCAGTCGGGAGGGTTAGCTCGGGTTAAAACCTTTCTTCGTTCGCCTCGATGGTTTGGTGACCGACACGCCCATCGGCACGGGCAGATATTTCTCCTGTAGCTCGTATGTGGGGGGCGGGAGTTTGGCCGCCTCGAGACTTTCAGCCGTCCGGAAGATTGTGTACTCGTGCAGCTCGCTCGAGATCCGACTGACCGTCTCCCTGAGCGCTTGCGTCGCGACCGGCACCACTTGTTTCCGAAAATGGGTGCTCCAAGCGCGGTCGACCGGGAGGATCCAGGGGTCGTATTTGAGGGAGAAAATCCTGTTCTTCCACCCCCTGTTGTTCCCGGGCAAGCCTTTGATTGCGCACATGTCGGCTCGGGACTGTATCATCAAGAACCCCCCTCCGTAGCTGCCCGGGAGAATTTTGACTTGGTAGATGAAGTTGAACAGCTCCATCGTACAGGCGGCTTCGTGCCGAGCGCATATCTGCGGAAAGTAGGCAAGGATCCGGTGCGCATTGGGGCAGATCTGGGCCGGGACGACCCGGTAGTAGGCCAAGAAGGCGTTCAGGAGGGGGGTGAAGGGAATGGCGATCGGGGCCATCAGGGAGTCGTAGTGCATCCCGATCCATTTGCCCCGATGCCGGTCGATGACATTCCCTAATTTCCGGCTCGTGTCGAATTCCACCCGACCTACGAGCCTTTCAGCAATCCTAGCCGCCTCGCCTGTAGTCAGTCGGCTCATTTGTTGTTCGACATTCTCGCTGTTCAAGAATTCGAACTCCGCTGCGGCTGGTGCGGCCGGCCCGGCCGTGTCTTCCTCGGTCTGCTCGGGGGTGTTTTCCCGGTCGCTTCCTCGAGCAACGGCTTCCGGGTGGTCCCCAACCACCCGGGTTGGCGTTTCCCTAGCGCCGTCGGTCGGAGATCCTTGTCTCCCCGACGTGGTTTCTTCTTCTTCTTCTTCGCCGGAGCTCCCCGATCCGCTTGAGCTAGAGCTCGATGACCCGGATGAGCTGGACGACGTGTCTCGTTCGGCGGCCCGCTCGGGGGCTGGCGCCGGTCTGTAGATAACTTCGGGGGAGTAGGACATGATGTCCACCTCCTCGTCGCTGAGGTGCTCGACCTCCTCGTCGTAATCCGCGATCGAGGCGTTCTGACTGTCAGAGTCCGTCATTTCGATCTACCTAAAGGTCGGTCGGGGTTAGTGAAGGACTTAAAGTGTCCGGGACAGTTAGTTGACCTAGCAGTTCTACCTAAAATGGAAGCATAAAGAAAAGAGAAGGGTTGAGAACTTACCAAATGGAGGAACTTAGCGGATGAAAGCTCGAAGGTCCTTGCTCGATTGCCTTGCTGATCTGCTGCTCGGGACTCTCTGAGGGTACCGATTGAAGCGAAAGAGTGAGGAAAGTTCAAATGAGGGCCTCAAGGGCTTATTTATAGGAAAGCGTTTAGGCGGGAAAGTCATCCACTTGCGCGACACGACCAGCGCTGATTCCGAGGCAACGGTTGCAGTCGCAGAGGCCGGCAGTCGTTGACACGTGGCGGAGAAGGGAATGACAGCTGGCCGGTCGGGTTAGCGGCCGGTGGTTGGGTTTCTTCATCCCGGCCCATTTTTTCCCGGACGATCAAAAAGGCCCGGGCTGGGGGGCTCTTGGTAGGGAATATCCTGACCGACATAGCTTCACCACGACCGAGAAGCCTTGGTCCTTTTCTCTTTGTCTTTGCAGGTAACAGGTCGGGCCCCTTGAGAAGAGCCCGGTCGGGGTCCGACCGGGAATTGCCCGAGCGACGGTGTCGACTGCCGAGCGGTAGCCCTTTGGCGAGAGAGCTGACGAAAAACACGTGGCGGTTCTCTACATCAACAGGCAGGGCACCCGGGAGGATGACACGTGGTGGCTACGTGGAGGACATGCCGAACGGCTGGAATCTTGTCCCCGGCATGGCGGCTATAAATACCCACAGTAGCTACAGTGTAGGGGACTTTTGGACGATCGATAGGTTGTTGTTAGAGAATCCCAACCGCACTCAGTCGGTACTCAGAGCAACCAAGTAGATTGTACTTAGGGCCTCTACCTTGATCAATAAAGACTTTACTTGCTTTATTTGGTCTTGTGTTATTTATATTGCTTACGTAGAATTAGCAGTATCAGTCTAGTATTTTTCGCAAATTTTTCAATTATCATGATGACATGACACCAGTTATTAGTTGATGTGGTTCTTCTTTCTCTTATTTACGTGTTTTTAATACTTAAAATTACTAGTATGACATGGCAACAATTTAAACTTTTTCCTTAAAACAACAAAAAATAATTTAAAAAAATTGACATCCCTAAATCCCTCCAAACGAAACCCTAAAGGGGTCGTTTACTAACTTGGAAAAATGGAGGATTTTCCAGAAAAATGGAGAAAATGAGAGTGGAAAAAATAAAAAATGGATAAGTTGTTTACTAAATTTCTTATTCCAAATACTTTTTCCATTTCTATTCTCCAATCTTCTTAAGGATTTTGGAGAATGAAAAAACCAACTTCTCCAATTGAAGAAATGGAAAGATGTGGATGAACAGTGTAGCTGTTGTTGAAGTCCAGGGATCAACTCCTGCTAGCACAATTTGTTCATTTTATACTTCTGGCGCCTCCGACTAACTTATTAAGTTTAATACATCCGCCTCTTCTTCTTCTCCCACTGATTTAAGTTTAATACTTCTGCCTCTTCTTCTTCTTGTTTTACTAGTATTTGCGCCCGTGCGATGCACGGAATAAATTTGTTGTAATATATTAAGAATATTTCGATCGATATATAATTATTTAAATTAGAACATCAAATATTATATAGTTCAATTGAATATACGGGTTGGATCATTTATGTGTTTTTATATTATCATTGTATGAATTTAAGCAAATAATTGCTCAAATTAATAGCTAATGTGTAGATGTATGCATGTAGTGTTATAACTTTGGAGATTTTTTTATTTATCATTGTTTAGTATTTTTTTTATAAATTATACAAATGTGTTCGTTCTCTAGCAACTCAGTTATATGAATGAATTGTTATCTTAATTCATTTGTATGGAGGATATTTTTTTTGTCTATACATATAACAATTTTGTCATTTAAAAAATATAATATCAACGATTTTATTTACACATTGTTGAAACCTCTTTGTAGACGACATTGGTAGTAGCAACACAATCTTGTCCATCATCGTCTAGTGCTAACACCTTCAATTGATCAGGATGGTGACTCGGTGAAAATATATAATGGTATAATATTAGTCAATTAGCGATCCTTTTATATTTTAAACAAATTAGTAATATCATATTCATTTTCAGTCAATTATTCTTTTGTATTTTTAGTCAATTAGAATATTACATGGAGTGATATTTTTACCTAATTTGTGTTCCATTTTTAATTGAGGATGTATAATATTATTATTGAAATATTTCTGTTCCATTTATAATTTACCTTTACTATTGTTTAAAATATGCACTTACTATTTATGATGTAGAATATTATTATTGAAATATTGGCGTTCAATTTTAGTTTCCCTTCCATTTTAATTAAAATGCAATGATCTAACCATTTATTTTTTTCATATTAGTCAATTATGAATAATTTTTTATTTGCAGTCAATTATTAATATTCATTTCCTTTTAAATTTTCAATCCATTAGTAATATCATATTTATTTTCATCCAATTACTTCTCTTTTATTTTTAGTCAATTAATCAATTAGCGAACTAAAATATCAAATGCAATGATATTTTTACCAAATTTTCGTTTCATTTTTAATTGATGATTTAGAATATTATTATTGAAATATTTCCATTTCATTTTTAATTTTCGCTACATTTTTAATTTACCTTTACTATTGTTTAAAATATGTCTTTAGTATTGATGATGTAGAATATTATTATTGAAGTATTTCCTTTTCATTTTTAATTTACCTTTACTTGATAGTGTAGAATATTATTATTGAAATATTTCCATTCTATTGTTTAAAATTGTGTAAAATTTATGACATACTTGTGATTTGATGTATTATAATGTGTAATATTATTGTGAAAAATTAAAATGCAATGATCTGACCATTTTTTTTTTCTGTTTTAGTCAATTATGAATATTTTCTTATTTTCAAACAATTGTTAATATTTATTTCCTTTTTCAATTAACCTAATGTTTGTTGCCAAGCACCTTGTGCTTAGATGGCATGTAGTGACCTCTCTTATGTGGGAAGTCATAAGATCGAGCCTTAGTGAAGGTGTTGGTTGAGAAAATATGTTTGAATAGATACTTATTTATTTACCTAATTTCCATTCCATTTTTAATTGATAATATAGAATATTATTGTGAAATATTTTTGTTCTTTTTTTTTCATCCTTTTTTTTAATTTACCTTTACTATTTACTATTGTTTGGGCGATAAATCAAGTAAATAGAATTTTGTTTTTAATTATATTATAGATTTTTTTTTCTTTTTCTATTGTTTGGGTGTGGAAGTAAGGAAGAAGGATTTTCTTTTTAATAATGGTATAGATTGAGAATTTTTTTATATTTTCCTATTTAACTGAGTATTATTAGTATTAATTAGTGACTTTCGTTTCTTTTTCTATTTTTAGTGAATTAAGGATCCTTTTATATTTTTCTATTTTAATGCTAATTTTTTTTTTTTTTGAAAATTAATGCTAACTTTTAATTTTACTGATTATTATTAGTATTAATTATTCAGTGAATTCCATTTCATTTTATATTTTTCGTAAATTATGAATCTTTTTTTTTTCAATTTTTTTGTAGGATTGTTTTTACTGTTATTTTTATTATGACCCCTTTTTAAAAAAAAAAAAATCTTTCATTTTCATTGAATTAAGAATCCTTTTTTATTTTCAATTTTACTGATTATTATTAGTATTAATCAGTAAATTTCGTTTATTTTTCCATTTTTAGTGAAGTAATGATCTTTTTTTTTTCTTCATATTTTACTGCTAATTTTCTGACTGATTATTATTACTATTAATTAATCAGTGAATTCCATTTCCTTTTCTATTTCTCGTGAATTACGAAACTTTTTTTATTATTCTAATTTTTGGTAGAATTTTTTTTTTTTTTACTGTTATCCTTATTATGACCTTTTTTTTTCACACCCTTACGTTTCTTTTTTCATTTTTATTGAATTAAGACTCATTTTTTATTTTCCTATTTTACCAATTATTATTAGTCATAATCAGTAAATTCGGTTTATATTTTCATTTTTAGTGAATTAAGGATCTTTTTTTACTGATTATTGTTAGTTTTAATTAATTAGTGAATCCCGTTTTCTTTTCTATTTTTTGTGAATTAAGGATCTTTTTTTCTATTTTACTACTAACTTTTTTACTAATTATTATTAGTATTATTAATTGGTAATTTTTTTTTATTGTTTGGGCGGGTAAGTAAGAAATGGGGGTTTTGTTTTTAAGAATAATATAGAATTTTAGTGAGTTAAGGATCCTTTTTATAGAATTCTCTTTCAATATTTAAATACATTAGCATAGTAATTACACGAAAGAAGGAAAGAAAAATTATTAGAATAATAGTATTTTCACCCGTTCGATGCACAGAATGGATTTGTTGTAATATATTAAGAATATTTGGATCAATATATAATTATTTAAATTATAACATCAAATATTATATAGTGCAATTGAACATATGGTTTGGATTATTTATGTGTTTTGATGTTATCATTGCTTAAATTTGAGCAAATGATTGCTCAAATTAATAGCTAATGTGTAGATGTACGCATGCGGTGCTGTAATTTTGGAGATTTTATTTATCATTTTTTAGTATTTTTTTTTTTATAAATTAGTCAAATGTGCTTATTCTCAAGCAACTCAGTTATAGGAATGAATTACTATCTTAATTCATTTGTATGGAAGATATATTTTTTTTTGTCTAGATATATAGCAAATTTGTCATTTAAAAAAATGTCAACGATTGTATGTACACATTATTGAAATATCTTTCGACATTGGTAGTAGCAACACAATCTTGTCCATCATCGTCTATAGCTAACACCTTCAGTCCATCATGATGGGTGACTCGAGTGAAAATATATAATGGTAGAATATTAGTCAATTAGGGATTTTTTATATTTTAAGTCAGTTTGTAATATCATATTCATTTTCAGCCAATTATTCTTTTTTATTTTTAATCAATTAGTCAATTAGAATATCATATGCAATGATATTTTTACCTAATTTTCGTTCGAGTTTTAATTGATTATGTATAATATTATTATTGAAATATTTCCGTTGCATTTTTAATTTTTTATTATTGTTTAAAATATGCCTTTATTATCTATGATGTAGAATATTATTGTTGAAATATTTCCGTCAAATTTTAGTTTCCATCAATTTTTAATTAAAATGCAATGACCTAACCATTTATTTTTTTTTTATATTAGTTAATTATAGATTATTTTTTATTTGCAGTCAACTATTAATATTTCATTTCATTTTATATTTTCAGTTAATTAGTAATATCATATTCATTTTCAGCAAATTATTCTTTTTTATTTTCAGTCAATTGGTCAATTAGCCAATTAGAATATCAGATGTAGTGATATTTTACTCAATTTTCGTTCCATTTTTAATTGATGATGTAGAATATTATTATTAAAATATTTTCGTTTCATTTTTAATTTTCATTGCATTTTTAATTTAACTTTATTATTGATTAGAATATGCCTTTATTATTGATGATGTAGAATATTGTTATTTAAATATTTCCTTTTCATTTTTAATTTACGTTTACTTGATGATGTAAAATATTATTATTGAAATAATATTTCTATTCCATTTTTAAAATTGTGAAAGATTTATGACATAATTATGATTTGATGTATTATATTGTGTAATATTATTGTAAAAAAATTAAAATGTAATAATTTGACCATTTTCCTTTTCCATTTTAGTCAATTATGGATCATTTTTTTAGTCAATTATAAATATTTATTTCCTTTTTCAATTAACCTAATTTATGTTCCTTTTTTCATTTTTAATTTTCAGTCAATTATTAATATTCAGTTATTTTTTCAGTTTACCTAATTTCCATTCCATTTTTAACAGATGATGTAGAATATTATTGTGAAATATTTATGTTCTTTTTTCCATTCTTTTTTTTTTTAATTTACCTTTACTATTTACTATTGTTTGGGTGGGAAATCAAGTAAATAGGATTTTGTTTTTAATTATAGTATAGATTGACTCATTTACGAATTGGTTCAATAAATCATAAATATTACCAATTGTTTGGTCACAAAATAAGCTTTATCTAATTATATCTATATTAAATTTTATATATATATATATATATATATATATATATATATATATATATATATATATATATTATTTAATAAATTAGAAATTATAAAAATAAAAAATGATTAAATTGTGTAAAGTATATCAGGGAATATTGCGGATTATTTGCTTAGAGGAATTACTTACTGAAAAAAAATGTAGTGAATTATTTTATTAAAAGCAGCAAAAAATTGTGTATATAAATTAATAAATTAGTTGTATAAATTAAAAATGAAAAAACAGGATATACATACTTAAAATTAGATTTCTAACTTATTTAATTTTCAGAATTTAGGAATAAATTTGTAATTGTATATAGTAAGGTAAGAATAATTCTTATGCAATATACGATTTGACAACTCAATTAATATTAAGATTCCGTGCAATGAACATGTATATTATCTTGTGTACTCATTTGAACGGTAATTTATTCGTATACAATAATTATGCATAATAAATTAATATTATGCTAATTAATAACTAATAAAATTTATTATTAATTTGACCATTAAAATTAGTCTGGATGGAAAAAAACATATCTGAATTGGTTCAATAAATCGTAAATATTACCAATTGTTTGGTTAGAAAATAATCATTATCAAATTAAAATTGATTAATTTGACAAATTATACTTAAGATAAATATTACAGATTATTTACTTATATAAAACTTTTATTGAATTATTATTTTATAATAAGGAGTGAAAAATTTTATATATATATATATATATATATATATATATATATATATATATATATATATATATATATATATATATATATATACACCACATTGGTTATTGGTTATATACCATATTATGGATTTACGTCCATATGAGAATATGAAAAGAATAAATGTACAACCTAATTAATACTACGCATTACATAATAAATATCATACCTTATATTACTATACATAATATCATACGTAATTATTATTTTTAATACATGCATACAATTACCATACATACTTGAACTGGTTATCAATATAGATTTCTTAAATTGGTTATAAATCATATTATGATATTACGTCCATATGAAATAATATTAACATACATAAAATTACCATACATACTTGTTAATATTTAGATTTATTAAATTTGTTACAATTCATAATATGGTAAAATAATTCTTATGCAATATACGATTTTGAAACTCAATGAATATTAAGATTTCATGCAATGAACATATATTCCATCATGTGTACTCATTTGACCAAAAATATGAAGGTTGGTTCAATAAATCGTAAATATTACTAATTGTTTAGTTAGAGAATAATCTTTATCAAATAAAAATTAAAATAATTAAATCTCTATCATATTCATATGCTGTTGCTTTAGGCTTTTGTCAAGGAGCACTACTCATGATCCTCAACACATTGCCATGGCTCCAAATCCTTGTGTTACTCCTATTGGTGCTGGAAGGACCGTCACATCAGGAAAAAAAATATTAATAGTCCAAACTCATTCAATGATGTCCCCTCTCATGCAAATGACCTACAGATCTAGTTGCTCAGAGTCCACTAATAATTGGTCAGTTTTTTTTCTATCACTATGAATAGTGCATTATTTAATCCGAGTCCAATAATAAACAACTTTTAATGGATTGAGATAAGATATTAGAGAAATACCTTTAAATGGGTTGAGCAAACTCGTCCAGATTGATGATGAAGAAGATGATATATATGATCAATATAATCATAGTTTATATAATATATGTAGATAGATTTTAAATTTCACCAATGGTATATATGATTTTCTATTCTTTATTAAAAAAAAAAAAAAAAAGAGTTGAAAAAGGATACAGAGATTTACCAAAATGTGTAGGTGTAGTGCAACAGCTCTTCACGCAGAGAATATGGGTCTTGTTCCTCCTCTTCTTGAAGGTCCCTGTTCTCTACATCATTGCTATGCAGTTGCAGAGAATATTCCCTTAGGTTCTTTGTAACTTGGTACTGTTTGTATTGAAGAGAATGTGATGTATATATAGGTGTTTAGATATAATTAAGGGTAACATTTATGGTTTTTATTATATTACCAATTACCAATTAAAATTAGAGTTACCATTTTACATTTGCTTACCAAAAAATTATATATAGATACTTAATTTATATTTGAAGAATATATTTACCTTTTTTTTTTTTTTGAATGCTACTAGCTCTATTACATTATAGTATCTGTTCATATACTTTCTCAATCTACTGAAACACAAAGAGCTAATAACGCCTCCACTGAGGCTCGAACTCACAATCTTCCAAGTGGAAGTCCAACCCGGGTACATTTGCTTACCAAAAAATTATATATAGATACTTAATTTATATTTGAAGAATATATTTACCTAATTTACTTTATATACAGTAATAAGTATGTCTACACATAAATGAATAATATATAATATATAATTTCAATATTTTGATAATTAATTAAATTAAAAAAATTAGGATATTATATAAATGCGGCTAAGTTTTGGGGGGAAATTTATATGGTTTTTATAATAATAATATTATTATTATTATAATTATTTTTATTTTATTATGCTTACATTATTTCATAAGATTTTTATTATATTTGAACAATAATATTTTCAATTATATTATAGAATATAATACCATACATAATATTACCAATTATGTAATATAACAATTAATAGATTTTATTTAATTTCCATTTGGCATTTACTTACCAAATAAACTTTACTACAAAAGTTTTGGGGGAAAAATTTGTTAGGAGGATTTTACTTTTATATATATATATATATATATATATATATATATATATATATATAGATTATTATTATTATTATTATTATTATTATTATTATTATTATTATTATTATTATTATTATGGCGCCTCTTCTTCTTCTTCTTCTTCTTCTTCTTCTTCTTCTTCTTCTTCTTCTTCTTCTTCTTCTTCTTCTTCTTCTTCTTCTTCTTCTTCTTCTTATTATTATTATTATTATTATTATTATTATTATTATTATTATTATTTCTTAAGTTCATTATTTTTATTATTAATAATTCTGGCGCCTCTTCTTCTTCTTATTTTATTATTATTATTATTTCTTAAGTTTATTATTTTTTATTATTAATAATTATGGCGCCTCTTATTATTATTATTATTATTATTATTATTATTTATTAAGTTTATTATTTTTATTATTAATAATTCTGGCGCCTCTTCTTCTTCTTATTGTTGTTATTATTATTATTATTATTATTATTATTATTATTATTATTATTATTATTATATGGAATGATTGTATTTTATAAAATAAAAAATTAGAGAAATGAAAAACTAGAGGAATGGAGAAATGGAAAACTGGAAGAATGGAGAAGAAAAACTGGAGAAATGGAGAAATGAAAAATTGGAAATCTCTAATCCTTTGAAATTCAAATAAGAAGAAATCAATTGCACAACCGACTGGAAGATGACACAACAAAACCAGAAGTTGAGGAAGAAGACGGCTAAGGTATGTAGACCAAAGTATGGGTTTTTTGGTATTTGGTGAGATTTTATTACACTTAATGTCTTTATACTACGGTGTTTGGTAGAATTGTGTTAATTGGATATAGTGAAGGCGTGGTAGGATATATGATGTTGATGTAGTGTGGTCCTGTTGCGAATAATATGTTTATGATGTTGATGTAGTGTGGTCTTGATGTGAATATTATATGTTTATGATTTTGATATAGTGGGGTCCTGCTATGCTACTTTTTGTTGAATATGTGTGTATAAAGTGTGGTCATGCACTTTTGCTAGGCTAGTTTTTATCAATTTGTTGTGTATAAAGTGATAAAGTGTGGTCTTTGCTTTTATGTTTAATAAAATGTGCATTGAATATGTTTTTTGCTAGGATGGATGAATTTGCGAATTTAATAATTCACCATGGTGGTAATTTCATGCAAAACCCTAGGCTCTAATATTTGAATGGTGAGACTAAGGTAGTGTGTGTTGACCCGGACTTAATATGTTATCCCCATTTAGTCAAGTATATATCAAACCCGGACTAAGATAATTTCGTACAAAACGGGTGCAAAACGGGCAATGTACAGACGAGTCCTAACACAACACAACTACAAGAAACACATAAACTAGTACCGATATAAGTTATTAACTTATTGATAACTTGTGTAAAATAGGGATAAAATGATTTTCTCAAAATCTAAAAGTGCATTTACTAATCAGGATTCAGAGAAATGAAAAATTAAAGAAAAGATAACAGAGAAAATAAAATATATTTTATTGTACATTTCTCTAATTTGAAAAAAATAATAATAAAAAATTAAAAATTTGAAGTAAACATAATCTCATTTTTTTTTCGTATATTGTATATTTGTAATTGTATATCCATGTATGATTCTTCCAAATAAATAATTTCCGCATGTTTCGGTTCCCTAAGGATTTCATATTCTTACATGTAAGCATATGGGCTTTATGAATTATGAGATATGCTTAATTCCCCATCCCCTTTCATAGGGAGCAAAATGACCATATTTTCTGGGAGGGAACATAGCCAAGTTGGTCAAGTTATTAACTTGGTAACTACAAGATTTTAAGTTCGACTCGCAGTGAAAACAACCTATATTGGCCTTCTCGGGTTGAGCCGGTCAACTATAAGTCCAAAAGGACCATATTTTGACTGCACAATAATCAGTTGCAATGGAAGTCAGAGCTGAGAACTCAAAAGCAGTTTGATAGCATTTGGATTCATAGAGATTATCTGTATTGCCAATTTGTACAGATGACACAACATATGCAGAGAAATATTAGTTTTGCAGCCAAATACTATGCCCGGTTCATAAAAAGTAAACTTAATGCAATTGTATTGGATGTATTGATGCATAATGTAAGCTCAAATATATAAAATCTCATAATTCAATCCTTTATAATGACAAGACATCAATTTCACCAAACAAGGCACCAAATTGGAGATTACCATTTTCAACAAGTAATCTGTGTTTATCCATGGGCGTTACAGCCAATCAGAAGGCGGTGGCAATAGTTCATACAGCTGAGAAAAAATCCACTTTCACCAGAAGAACCATTTCTTTCTGGTGGGGGAATTTCCGGTTGGCTCATCCTCCTTTCTACTCTCCATTCCCTGCTTCAGAGACTCTAGCCTTTTCCTGTACAAGGACAAATCTAAATAAACACAGTAAACAGAATCTAGAGAAAGCGTAGACCACAATCTATTAGGGTAAGTGAATGTGGTAATCAATCCATCAATGCATATACAATGTTGATGTAACAATCAGTTAGTGTACTTGGTATCTGTAAGGCGACCGTGGAGACTCCACCTCTGTCGAAATCCTTCCATGCCTTCAACTCCACTTGCCAATATTAAACGTCTACAATAGGAAAACAAAAGATTTATTTGTATGGCCAAGATAAGAACGATGACTCAGTATCAAATAACAAGAGTCCAGCCCAGAAGGTACACAATTCTATGATAAAACCACTACAAGCATAAATATATAGAATTCCATTCTGTGCATCAAGAACCCTAGCAGTTTATATTCATATAGGGACTTTTTTCCATACTCTATATCAAGTTCTCTCCCCCAAGTATATTTTTCATCCTCGGGGGTTGGGACCTTCCAAAAAAAGAGGATAGGATGAGCATATTGAGCAATGTATGCATATCTTTCAGGTCAAATCTCTTAATACCACCAAGAAGCATGATCTAAAATAGTAAAATATAATACTTTAAAAGACCAAGAGAACAGACACTTGCCGAGATTTAAACCATTCAAAAGTATATTAGTCATTTTTTCCCTGAAGAAATTACTACTAATCTTGTTTCCAAGATGTTAAAGAAAAAACAGAACACTACAGGTAAGGAAGTTTTGGTGTAAATACAAAGAAAATAAAATTTCCATTCATTTATAACATCAGGAAAATTTCTGTCAAAACCAAATTCAGTAATGTACATGTACTGAGCTTATCTAATGCTCTATTAATTGTCAATTTATGGCCATATTATAATTCTGTGCACAAAATGAGTTCCTCAAGTGACATATACATGTCTCTTCTTTTTTCTTTTTTCTTTTTGCTTCGGTTTTTTACTTGGTTAAAGTTCAATATTATAGCTTAAGAACTAGAGGTAGTATACACAAAATGATAAATAATAAGATTCATAACCCATTCCACTTTCCAGTTTAAAGTACCTATCCAGTGATGTGACTTCTGATTCTAGCTGGGCAGCTCGTTCTTTTGCAAGATCTAAAGGCATTGACAACCCTAATTTATGCTCACTATCTTGAATCCGTCGTCTGAGCTCCTTATCCTACATCACAGAAATTTCACATCAAACCACTAAAAAGCACATTAGTTATTCAAGATCTAATGATCATCATTAAAAAAATGTAAGAATTTAATATCAATCAAACAATTGGACAAACTAAAATAAATACATGCATTATCTTCCTCACCCTTTTCTCTGCACATTGTTGATACAAGATAATCTCGTCTTGACAGAATGGTTCGATTTCATTGATTTGTAAGCCTATAACAGAGACGCGTTAATGAGCCAAATTAGATGTGAAATAAGCTGTTGAATTAAGCTTCATAATAGGAGTTGCTTACATAGGAAAAGATTCCTTAAGATTCCATCACACATTTCAACACCTTCAAGGACATGGGATGCAATCTCTGGAGGAACGATTGGCGATGGAGGGCCCATCATTAGGTCATCACCCACCAAAATAGTTTCCTCCATAGTTGGCTCGGCATCAACTATATGATCAAAAGGCATAACAAATAGGATATGTCAAACCATGATAATCCACAATGCTACACATTCACTACATAATATACTACTAAGCCAAAACATATAATTCAATTTGCTGATAAAGGATCTCTTCTCCCTTTTCTCAAACAGAGAGTTTCTGGGTAATGCACATTCATTATGGGCCATGAAGAAATTAAAAAGTTATAAAAAATGAAAGCTTTATACAGGCACGACTTCAATAAATGTAATGAATACCAACTATGATTACTCTTTTGCATTGCAAAATTCCTGCAGTGCGGACATTATTATGGTAGATTATGCAAAGCAAGTTGTCATGAAGAAATAAACAAGAGGCTGGGAATGACGAACCATCCATGGTGGCTAACTAGTAGTCTTCTAATACAGCACCAGGTGTTTGATGATATGCCTCAAAGAAGAGCTGAAGTGAATTCCAACCGACCTTCTGCCAAAGCAGCGGAACAAGAGTGAGAGGGAGATTGTTAACTCTGAAGGCCGAAGCAGTACCTGAGATGCCCCGGAGGCCGGAGGGTGGGGCGGCAGCGATGGCAGCGAAGTACAAAATTGGAAAACAAATATTGGGAAAATGATATTTTATTTTAATCCTTAATACTCACACTACTACTAAGGGGAGACAATGATTCTCCACTTATGTTTCAATGTTGTGGGTCCAATTTTTTCACATCACCTTATAATCTCTTTTCTTAGGGCTCGTTTGGTTCGCTGGAAAATATTTGAAGGGAAATGGAATTGAAATTCCATGGAAAATAAATTCCAAGAAAATAGATTCCATTTTTTGGTTGGTGGAAAAGAAATTACTGGGAATATGAATTCCATTGTTTGGTTGAGTTTGAAATGGTAAGGAATAATGTGTATAATGACAAATATAACCCTACACAACAATAATAATATAATAATAATAAGAGTAATTAATAAAGAATGGTGAGGGTAAAATTGACATATTAGTTTTCCATGGAAAACCTTTTCCATGAAAAACAAAATACCTAACAAAAGCTAGGAATTTGTTTTCCTTATACTCAAGAAAAACTTTTTCCAATAGAAAATGTTTTCCATCCAACCAAACAACATAAAACATCATTTTCCTTCACTTTTAGGAAAACATTTTCCATGGAAAATGTTTTCCATCCAACCAAACACCCCCTTATTTTTTCTTTCTCACATTTTTTCCATTTTCTTCTCATTTTATAGGCCATACTCCTTCTCATTCTTACACGTCATTTATTATTTTATTTATTTTTCTATATTTAATCATTTCAACTTTATAATTATAATTTTAGTTTTAAATAAAAATAAATTGAAATAGTGAAATAAAAAAATTGAATTATAAAATATAATTTCATTAACTAATCAAAATATAAATTCATAAATTGAAATAGTTTATGAAACAAATAAGATTTCATAACATACAAGATTTTAAATGCCAAATATAACAACAATTAATATAGAGTAAATTGCAATTTTGGTCTTGTAACTATTTGAGTCTTGTTAATTGTAATTCACGATTTTCAAAACGGTTAATTTAGTACTTTAATTATTCAATTTTTATCAACTTTGATCACTCCGGCTAAAACTCACTGGAAAATTTTAATAGTTCAAATAGTAAGGGTATTTTTGTCTTTTTGCATCACTTTTTATTTCTCCCCCATTTCTTCGCCAGAGAAGCTGCAAATTCGCAGGAAAGAAGATAGCCGGAGAATAAGAAGCTGCTTTAACTAGTCCAGCTCGTCGGCATTTCCCATGAACAAAACCTCATAACTTGCTACGTCGGTTGCTCCCGAAAACGGTATCGAATATCAGTTGCATAAACTAAGAAGAAAGTACTCGCTCCAAATTGGTGTCGAGAATACGAGATAAAAGGCGTGTGAGGTCCGTCAACATCCATTTGGGACACCAGAACTTGCCATTGTAAATCTTATTGTACATGACCATCATAATCAGATTGTTGAATGGTAGGAATCTAGTGGGGAGCAAGTAGAGAACGACTCCACGCGACCATACATCGACTTTGGCTCCGTCGTAGCCTTTCTTTGACAAAATCTCCGGGGCGATGTAGGTCGGCGTTCCGCAAAGCGTGTGGGGTCCGTCATAGCGGATTTGATCGGCGACGACGCTTAAATCCGAGACTTTGAAGTCCGTTATCGTCGAGGAGGAGATTCTCTCCCATTGACCACATACATCATCTCCTTATTCTCCGACTGTCCTCTTTCCGATGAAGAAATAAACTACGGTGGCTGCGGCGTGTTGGTCAAAGAAGTGGGTGGCGACGGGTATGAAGTTCTGGTCGCTGTCGTGGTGCCTTGTTAGTTGGAGATGGCAGAGCAATGGTGTCTTGTTGGTCGGAGATGGCGAATATATACAAAAAGACAAAATTGCCCCTTAGATATAAGATTAATTGGCTAATTAAAATTTTCCGGTGAGATTTGGCCGACAATTTGTCCGGACTGATCAAAATTGTTAAAGATTGAATAGTTAAGGACTTAAGGTACTAAATTAACAATTTTAAAAGTTGTGAATTGCCATTAACAATACCCTAATACTCACAAGATCAAAATTGAATTATTTACTCATTTATATAATTAAAAGTTTTTAAAATAAATTAAAATTGAGATATGAAAAATAAAATTAAAAACAAAATTAACAAACATCCTCAATTGCTCTGTGTGTGTATATATATATATATATATATATATATATATATATATATATATATATATATATATAATCTTAAAGATTGGAATGCCAAAATTGATTCTTAAGTACTCATATTAAGATAGTTCATATAGGATTAGCCAATACAGAGCCGGCCCAGGGGCAAGGGCCCATAAACACCCCCCCCCCCCCCCCAACATACACACACACACACACACACACACACACACACACACACACACACACATATATATATATATATATATATATATATATATATATATATATATATATATATATATATATATATATATATATAATTATTTTTAAATACAAACCCCCTTTAAAATACAAACTCCCCTTAAACTACAAACTGTGTGCATGTAAGTATGTTAATGTGTGCACGAGCTAATATCATATATTGTTGGCAGTGTGCTCAGTGTGCTTGTAAGTATGTTAATGCGTGCACGAGCTTTGATGGATGGTTGTGATTTTTTCTCCTACGTGTTGTGTGCATGTAAGTATGTTAATTTGTGCATGAGCTTTGATGGATGGTTGTGATTTTTCCTCCTACGTGCTGTGTGCATGTAAGTATGTTAATGTGTGCACGAGCTAATCTCAGAAATTGTTGGCAGGGCGCCATGTGTGCATATAAGTATGTTAATGTGTGCACAAGCTCAAGTTTGAAGTTTAAGGAGGGT
Organism: Ipomoea nil; assembly: GCF_001879475.1. Classification (NCBI taxonomy): domain Eukaryota; kingdom Viridiplantae; phylum Streptophyta; class Magnoliopsida; order Solanales; family Convolvulaceae; genus Ipomoea; species Ipomoea nil. The sequence goes on along the minus strand of NW_017619273.1, from coordinate 5,569,847 downwards.
TTGTATTTAAATGCAACCCTCTATATATATATATATATTACTTTTTTTTTTCTATAGAGAGAACAATCTCTTCCGAGAAAGCAAAAAAAAAAAAAAAAAAAAAAAAAAAACTCTCTTCCCTTGCTCAGGTGTTTAACTTTTACACTTAAAAAAAAAAAAAAAAACTATTATAATCTACCCATAGAATTAATTTCACTTTTGGTCCCACGACTTTTGATGTTCTATCACTTTCGGTGCACAACTTTAAAATTTTTTAATTTTGGTGCCTAACTTTGTTATTTTTATCAATTTTGGTCCTTTCGGCCAAATTGACAGCGAAATGTTGTTGGATTTTATATTGTTAGGGGTAAAATCGTCATCCCAAGGAAACATCTTCAATATCTAAACAAAATCACCGTAAATCATATCTATAGGTGTTTGATGATGAGAATAATGGGGAAGATGGGCAGAAACCAGATAGATCTATGGGATTTATAGTTTCGACCATTGGCAAACTCTTCTTTTCCTCTTAATATGATTTTTCTTTTGTTTAAATATTGAAGATCTTTCCATGGGATGACGATTTTGCCCCTAAAATATAAAATCTGAAAATATTTTACCATCAATTTGGCTAGAAGGACCTAAACTGATAAAAATAACAAAGTTAGGCACCAAAATTGAAAAAATTTAAAGTTGTGCACCAAAAGTGATAAGAACTCAAAAGTCGTGGGACCAAAAGTGAAATTAATTCTCTACCCATATAATCCATGTGTCTATCACAAAATGCATTAAGACTTGAGTATTATAAGGGTGATTTTTTTATTTTTTATTTTTTGAAAATAAAGAAGCTAATTCATTAACCATAGGCTGAAACGTTTACAATAATGATGACGTCAAACATTCCTTACATTCAGACATATAAACAACTTTCCTAGCAATATTACAGAAAACTTGATTCGCAAAGTGTTTCGCAAATTTGAAGCTGAATTCTTTCGAGGAACTTAAAGCTTCTTTAATGATTTGGTCAAACGTACCCAAGACTAATACTGGTCGAATAATATTGCACACCACCTGAGTATCTATATCTGTTGGGCGTTGGCCGAGTTCAGTCCCTGCTCGATTCGAGACGTGGCGTTGTGGCTTACTATGGAGAGATGTGGTTAAATGGTTAATGTCCACCTACTTATCACCAATTGGTTTTAAGTATGATATGACAACCAGGTATCATAGAACTCTGTGGTTAAGTGTGCTTGACTTCCAGCAATTCCGGGATGGGTGATGGAAGAAACTCGTCAAAACAACGAGAGGAATAACACAGAAACTACAAACAAAATTAAACCAGTAAAACAAGTAAAAGATGGCAGCAGGGGGAGATGATTAGACGCCGTTTCTGTGATTCTCTTGCTTCAAAGATGGCTGCAGGGGGAAACGATTAGACGCCGTTTCCGTGATTCTCTTGCTTCACGGAGACAGACGATTATAAGGGTGAAATTAGTTGAAAGAAAATGTATATCATAATAGTAATAAACGCTTTTATAACGGTTTCTAAACTAAGCATCTATACAAGTAGCAATGTTACTTTTTAAGTTAATAACAAGAGTGGTACAGTTGTATTTATTAATTTACAAATAACTACTTTTGACTGACAGTGCAGACAACTAGAAAATAATAAGACAAGAAGATAATTTTATGTTAATGTTCAATTATTCACACATTTAAGCCTCGTGCATTTATAGCGTATTAAGATAACAGAGTTAGTTATGATAAATAAGTTACAGTTATGATACGATGGTTAAACTACATTTCAATTGTAACTTTTTTTTTTCTTTTGAAAGGTAAAGTTGTAGCTTTTATTAAAATAAATGTTCAATACAATTAGGAATCATAGATAGCCAACACAAAGGACCAGACTGTGAACGGGTAGCTTTAGCAAGAGTATGAGCATACTTGTTCGCTGATCTCGGAATAAAGCGAATAGACACTGATTCAAAGTGTCGTTTTAGAATCCGGCACTCCTCCAAAATACATCCTGCATATGAATGGTCACGTATTCACGTACCACACTATCAAACTAGCTGGTTACCATATGACAATATGAAAAAATAACCACGTTATTCTCTCATCTTTTTTTTTAACCCAAGATAGTGCTTCTTTCACCGCCATAGCTTCAGCAAGTAAGACATCATTTAAACATCTTATATTATCATTTTTTTGCTGCCACATAATTACCTGCTCCAGTAGTCATATAAACTCCAAAGAAAGCCTTACCCTCCTCCGCAAAAACTGCCGCATCTACATATAGGAACTTCGCATTTGGCAGTGTGTGTAAATCATTCGCCACAGGAGGAATTACGAGATGGCCTGACACCTGATATGCCGTGATTTCCTCCCAAACTTCAAGCACTCTGAATATTTCCAGTTTTACCGTATCTGGACGCCACATCTCATTAGTCCAAATCAACGCATTACGGTGCTTCAACACAACCCAGCAAATAGCTAAGCATCGGCTAGCCATCAGAACATTCGCCGCTGCCAACCATCTGGACATGCAACCAACAAATATATTTTACATAAGTTTATATTTCAAATAATACCCTTCACATAAGGTGTGTTTAGCACAATAAAAAATTATACATCTAAATTATCTACTGCTTTACAAATTACAATGTCAAAAAATTTACGATGCCAATCGTGTTTCCTCCACCAAGTACAACCCAAAAACTTGTGCGGATTATACAAAGCATAATGAAGACATTGTGTGAACAATGTTCACATTACAAACCCAACATTTTGATCACACTTTATAATTTTTATAATTTACATAAATAAAAAAAAAATTGTGGGAATCTTTAAATTTCATTTTCTACATAAACTTTTAATAAAATTAGAGTTTGGCACCGGTGTTGAATCAAGTTCGAACCTAAGTGCGGCTGAGCTAACGACAGTACAAATTCGCTTCCTTGCTTCGGTTTTGGTAGTTTAGCGGTCGACCTCTGTGTAGTAGACTAAGAATAGTAGGCGGTTGAGGAGGAAAGCAAATGTTCCGATCGACGAGTTCCGGCTCTAGTAACGGCTACCACTACGACGGCGATGGCGGCCACCATGTGACCGGCCGCCGTGGGCGAAGGTTGAGCCGCGGCAGATCACGCGCACATGGAAATGGTAACGGTAGCGTCGAGAGTGGGGCTAGGGTTTCTCATTGGCAGCAGCAGGATGAGGGAGAGAAGCCTACCCCTCCTTGTACGGACTTCGACAAGGCCTACTTTCACTCCTATGCTCACGTTGGCATTCATGAAGAGATGATTAAGGTGAGGTTATCTCTGCTCTCTATCTCTCTCTATATATATGTAATGCTGTTATACGCTCGCCTTTAATTGGAATTGATTTTTCAAATTCTTGTCGTAGCTTTGATATTGGCTTCATACTTTCATGGTCGATTGAGTGTGTTTGTTTTGAACTATTTTTCTTTTGCATTAATGGAGATTGCTTATTTTCAAATTCATCCTCCCACTTCAAACCAAAATAATTCTTCCACAAAAAAGTTGCAAAACTTTACAATGAAATGATCCTCCAGAAAATAAGACCAAGAAGTCACCACCACGAGTATGTATACATGTATAATATGTTTGTGAGACTGTGTTTGTACTTACCTTGAATTACACAGGACCGCGCACGTACAGAGGGTTATAGGAATGCAATATTTCAGCATCAAAATTACATCGCTGGAAAAGTAAGATTAAGCATAAGTGGTTTATTTTTACATTTCAAAGTTTTTGTACTCTTGCCTGTTTTAATTATACAGTTTGGTGGGATATATGATGACCACTAATTATCATTTTGGTTTAGTATGTCTACAACTGTTTCTGTAAACATTTAATCTCTCCGTGCATTCTATTTCAATTGCTGGGTTAGAAGTGTTTGTTGTATATCTTTTCCCAGTAGAATTTCTGCTTTTGCTTATGCTATCTAGTTTTGAATAAAATTTTCAGGTTGTAGTTGATGTTGGTTGTGGCACAGGTATTCTCTCTATATTTTGCGCTCAGGCTGGTGCAAGGCGGGTAAGACTTTGTATAGTTACTTTTATAAGCTGATCAAATGATTCATACTTTGCAATTTAGATGACTGTTCAGCCTATCAACTAGATAAGCAGCTTGTCGTTGCTTTTCTGCGTTAAAGAAATGCGTTTATATTTGCACCTAAGGAAATCTAGGAGGAAGTGCTCCGGGTACATGCATGCATTCCCATGATTGGGATTACACCTAAAAAATTCCTTGCTTGTAGGACTTGGGAGCTTCTTAAATTGTTTATACTTGTATTAATTGTAGAAAAATTGTAAATTCTAAACAACTTTTCTGATTCATTAGTGGCCTCTTTATATATATATATATATATATATATATATATATATATATATATATATATATATATATATATATATATTGTGCATCACTAAACACTTCTGACTGCAGTAGAATCCTACCCGCCTCTTTGTCTATATACTGAATGTACCAACTCTTCTGAGTTTCATGTTTGTTAATACTCGTCATATTTGGCTTCTTTTTGTTGAAATCCTCCCAATCAACAATCCTTCTCTTTTCTTCCTTCTCTGGTGGTGGGAATCTTGGGAGATAGTGCACCACTTCAAATTCTTTGTCCTCCCCAACTTTTATATGATGAGATAAAGGGAACTTTGTGCATCAGCCCCTGATTTGTTGATATTGGATGTTGAAATGACCACTTTCAAGTTTCAACCATAAAATATTATCTGAACTCTGAAGTGAGATTTGTGAACATTGAACTTTGGTGCATCTATTACTATATTAAAGTGAAGCTTTATTTAAAGTCACATAGCAGCATCCCTTACTAAAATCGGTGATTTTCCAAATTACCCTTGTTCTTCATAATAATTGTGACCTGTTATGGTTGACTGACTAATTTAAACACTATGGGTTGTCCTTGTTAGATTATGCATTTTCCATGCTAGACATTTGTAATTTGTTTACAGATCCTTGTCTTCTTGCGGAATAGAAAATTCATCTTTTTATTCAACTATTTTTAGAGTCATTTGTTTCCCTTAATCACTCAAATGCATGAATCTACTATTGTTTTTCCCAGGTATATGCAGTAGATGCCAGTGATATAGCAGTACAGGTAAATTTTCTTTCTAGTATCCAAAGTATGTTTGGATTTTCCCTGTCCAGTTGGCTGTCCACTGTGCAAACATAAAAGATGAATCAGTTTCCTTGTACTATCCTTTCCTGTACATCTTTTGTTTAAAATGGTTTTTTTTTTTTTTTTTTTTTTTTTTTTTTTTTTTTTTTTTTTATAAGCCTATTGTTTCCTGTATGTTTAATAAGATTGGTTGAGAAAGTCAAGAAATGCACTACAAAATATGGTAGCCTCTCTGCATTGTCAAAAGAACACAATACTGGTTTAATTTGAAAAAATGCATTTATAAATTATAAAGATAGAAGTTGTGCTTATAGAATAAAGGATTTTGAAAAGTTATACTTGAATATGAACAAATAATATAGACAAGGGTATTGTTTGCTTGTTTTTGGTCATGAACACAGACACAAAAAGATAAGTAAGATAGAGGACACAAGACATGGGGACATGATTATAATTCTCATATATAGGGTGAAGAATGTTCACCACAACAGAGTACTCAATGAAGAGAATTTTACAAAATATTTTAGTCTTATGAAGTAAATTAAATCATGGGATAGATTTTATGGCTTTATCTACTTGAATTTGACCTCAAATTTAATTAACACTTAAAATATTTCTCCAAATCTTTCCTGGTTAAGAGTACACATTTTCCACATAAAACTAAAGCGAACAATGGGACATGAAATTTGTCATGCCTTGACACATAACCCCATCACCTTGCCTCCTGGGTGTCTATGTTTGGCACTAATATGACAAGAACATACATGGCCTTGAATGTCCATCCTTTCTAGATCCTTGAATTACTATAATAATTGCAGAAGTTACTAATAACTTGGCTTCTAACTTCTAAGACATGCATAACAAATACAGTAGGTGAACATGAAATGCCATAATTCTATACTAGAGTACCAATTCTATACCCTGGAAAATTGATTAATTAGGACTTAATTGCTAACCAATCTTAAAGTAACACCCAAGTATGGACCTTAGTAACATTATGGTGCTATATATATATATATATAATAATTATATATATATATATATATATATATATATATATATATATATATATTTCTAATTTTCATTTGCATTTATGAAGAATTTATTTTTTTACCTAAATTTAGTTAGTAAAATGAAAATTATACATACATGTTCTGCATATTTTACTCCATATTTACCTATTCAGTTCATTCTGAACTATCAAGCATTTGGATAAATGTATGAATGTCTGTGCTCATATTCTGTTATGTAATAACTAATAAGCCTATATCTAATTTGATTGATTTAGTTCTATCTGGAATAGGTCCTGATTGAATTAAAGCATGCCCCATTTTTTATTTAGTAAAGAATTCTTCTCTACTGTGTACTTTTCAAATTCCCTTTAACCTCCTCCTTTTATATTTTATTTATTTATTTTTTCACCCAGTTTTCTATTCCTTTACATTTCTTTTATACATAGAATAGATTCTATAGACTATAAAAATAGACTATAAAAATTCCTAAAGTCATAAAAAATGCAGAATGAATAATGAATATAGTAAAATTCTTACGAATAGGGCCTTCTCCTTTTATATTTTATTTATTTATTTTTTCACCCAGTTTTCTATTCCTTTACATTTAATAGCATCAACAAAATTAAAAAAAAAAAAAACATTATCCTGTAAATGTAACAGAAATCTCACCCCATTTTAATCTTCTTTTGAATGACTCATCAGGCAAATGAGGTTGTGAAAGCTAATAACTTATCTGACACAATTATTGTGCTGCATGGGAGGGTTGAGGTATGGATTACTCAATGTGTTAATTGCTGCTATCCTTTGGAAAGAGTTTTGCAGCTATTTTGTTTATGTTATTTTTTACTTTTAGGATATGAGTTTATTTACTATCTAGCTACATTAGCAGGCATCTAGAAATTTTAAGTTATTCATGCATTGCAAAGAAACTGCTTTCTGAATTCTGACACTTGGATAATAAAATATCTTTCTATTTTGTGAAGGAGTCTTTATGCAATTCCTTGTAGTATTTGCCTATTTGGTCATCAGTGTTGTCATGCGTTGACTTAAAAAATAATAATATTAGACATAATGTACTTGAATGTTCCATTTTCTGTTCTGGTATTTGCGGAAACACTGAAGTTTTGAAGGGATCAAGACCCATTTGCTAGTTAAATACCCTGAGTCTTAAAATTTTTTAGTGTCAAGGGAGGGCCATTACTGGCATATTCCTTACTTTACTAGCCAATTTGTTCCTTTTGATAGATGGTTGCGGACTTTGTATTTGATCATTTTCATTCTGTAATTTTAGCCACATTTGATTGTATAATTTTAGCTGCGCTAAGGTTATTGCAGGATGTTGAAATAGATGAAGAGGTTGATGTTATAGTTTCAGAGTGGATGGGTTACATGCTTCTCTACGAGGTGCTTTTACAAACATGCAGATGTTATATATATATTCATAATTCACTGTTAGTTCTATATTTTGCTATGTTCTTCTTTTGCGGTTTCAATACTCTATATGTATCTCTCATATCAAATGGGGTTTTTGCTTGTCTTCTCTTTTAGAGCATGCTGGGGAGTGTCATCACTGCTAGAGATCGCTGGCTGAAACCAGGTGGTCTTATTCTTCCATCAAATGCAACGGTATTCATACTGATTTCTCATTTTTTGTTCTTTATTTTTCCCATCTATTCATCTGTATATTATACAATTATAGAATGCTTACTTTTTAATTTTAGAGATATTCCTTGGCTTTGTATGAGCATATTCCACTTTGTGGTTATTGGAGTATTTGTGAAATTGTGCATTACATACCACAACCGTAATCATAATATTGTAGTTGCTCTCAGTTCTATGAAGAACATTAGTGTATTTTTATAGGCCAGAAGTGTATCTTTTGATGGTCGGTCATCATTTAGATAGGACATTTTAAAGTGCATATTGCCAGGAGGGGTGGTTTGAGAACATGGCGAAAACTTTTGCTATTGGCCATGATTGCATTTAATTAGTTATGACCATAGGACTTGGGATCTGTAACGACTGTAAGTATATGATAATAAGTGCTCTAATTCACTTTTTCACGAAATATTTGATTCTTATTACATACCTATCTCTCTGCAGTTGTATATGGCACCTGTTACACATCCTGATAGATACAATGCAAGCATAGACTTTTGGCGCAATGTCTATGGGATAGACAGTGAGTATATGCAGTAAGATTCATATGCAGTTTGTTCTTTTGAGCATGCATTTTCTGGATGCCATGACTCTTTAATTGATTGAGCTCTGTCCCAAACTTAACAGAGCTCCTCCTTCTGAATGTTATACACTTACACATCTCCTTCTGGATGCCATGACTCTTTAATTAATTCATATGCAGTTTGTTCTTTTTTGAGGAAAACTGTCTCTGTTTGTTTGGTATAGACATTTTGGCATCTCTTTTTCTGTTTATATGTAGTTTTCATTATGATTTTTTTGCAGTGTCTGCTATAATGCCATTAGCAAAACAGTGTGCATTTGAAGAGCCATCTGTGGAGACAATAAATGGTGAAAATGTCTTGACATGGCCACATGTGGTGAGTATGCTCCGCTCAATTCTTTTTGTGTTCATTGTGTTTGAAAGTTTGCATAATTCCTAATGTTTTGGCAATTTTAGGAAAACATTTGCCTATTAAAGTTAGTCTGAAGAATTATGTGGATTTGTAGCACTATAACCTGTAAATTTGCGGAGGCATTCTCCACTGAATCTTTGTTGACATCTATTTATCTTGGGTTTTATTCACGCACTATTTATGTAATTAGGTTCACACTTTATTCTTTTAAATCTTTATCAGCCTTATTATTTTCTGTAAAAGCATTCACCTTTTTATGGAATAAAAAACAATTTAACTAAAGCAAATCTTATTATCATAATTATACCATCTAAATTTTCAGCTCTCTAGAATCTGTATGAATACTGAACAATATTGTTGATGCATGTTTTCAATGTAAAGTTTTTATACCTCTTAACTTTTCATTATTGTTATGAATGAAGAAATAAAATGTGCCTCTGTGTATTGTGTCAAGATTGGTGGGAAGACTGGGAACCTTACCTATTGGAAGAGTTAAAAGGCATGTTTGGTACTGGTAGTCTCGTGTTGAAGCGGACTGTAGATCCATGACGCATGGACATGTTAGCTTATATATCTGAGGCATTTCTTCAGACAGCTGCAGTTTTGTGAATTTTTACACCTAGCTGATGTGCAATAATCAAATGGGTTACTTATTTTCAATCCAGTTTTCCATGAAAGGACTAAACACAGATCAACTCATTTCATCAGAGAAATAAGCAATATCTGAGGATAGTATTTAGCAGATTTATTAGTTTCTTAAGGATATTGAACTGGTGATATGGACTGATAATAACTATGGGACTTATGACCTTCATGTAGATAGATGTGAAATCAAGATTGCTTATGACAGTTCAAATTTGCACCAGTGTGATGTGGCCTGAGTTGGTGGGGAGCGGGTAGACTATTATGGAAGTAGTGGTGCAGTAATTTTAGCCTGTAAAGGCTGTATGGTTCATAAAATAAAATAATGTAGTACTCACTACTCAATAATGATTATTGAGGATCATGGAAAGAGTGGGTTTTAAGGTAATGGGTTCATGAATTTTTTTAGACTAATATATATCCTAACCCATTTCACTCATTAATTAAATGGGTGATTAATGGATAGCCCATTTAATATAGAATATATTTAGGATTTTAGGCACAACCTGCCCATCAAGCACCTCTACTGCATGCCCTAGCTCAAAGGGAAGTGTATAATCTCAAGTCCATAACATATTATTATGTTATAATTTTATAAAGGGATAATGTTATACATCATTTTTATAGTATTTTCAGAATGGTGTAAGAATTTATTCTAGATCATTTTGTCTGTTGATGATTTGATGTTCTCATATTTCAACCCTATTTACAGTGAGTGGAGGAGAAATGTTACAGTCATTGTTAACTATTTATTAACTGTCTACTCTGCTCCATATTTGGCATAGAATTGCTAAACTACTGGGCTATCCAAATTCTAACGTAAGAGAAAGCATCTCTTGCTGCAATGATGTTATTTGGAGCTGACATATTATGCTAAGACTGCCAGAACCATTATTATAAATTTATTTGGCTTTAATTCCTTCATAAACTTTATGAACCAGTTTGCAGGTGTTCACCTACTGACTTTTGCTTCTAATTGCACTACTGTAATATTAACCATAGTTTTATTTTCAACTTAATGCCAGGTAAAGCATGTAGACTGTTATACAGTGACAATTCATGAGCTAGAATGTGTCAACACAAGTTTCAGCTTTAAGTCAATGATGCGAGGTATTATTCCGATGTCTTTCTGAGTTTTTCCTCCATAACTCATAAGTCATACCAATTTATTGAACACCATCTTCCAGTCTTCATTAGTTTTTTCCATACTTATTATTCTTAATTCTGTTTCATCCAGCACCATTTCATGGGTTTGCTTTCTGGTTTGATGTGGAGTTCAGTGGCCCTGCAATATTTCCATCTAACATCGAAGCGCCTTCATCATTTGTTGAGCATTCTAATAGTCACAACACTGATGACAAACAGAGAAAGAAGCGTGCGAATCCCAATGATGCCCTTGTGCTGTCTACTGCACCTGAGGATCCCCCAACACATTGGCAACAGGTGCTTCATTTACTAATTACTCATGTTAACTTCTTATACTGTGAATGTAAACAATTGTACAGACGTGATTCAAGTCTTTGCATGTTAATCATAAGAGTTTTCTCCCAAAATGGTCCCTCGACTATCGCTCATTCTCAATTTTGCATTTCAACTTTTAATTGCACCCAATGTGGTCCCTTGACTTTTAAAAACTCCCCCAAATTGGTCCTCCGTTAGAAATTCTGTCTATTGAGTGTTAAAATGAATGGCATTTTCGTCCATTTACAAATTAATGCCTAATATACTCTGAAAAATAGTCGAGGGATCATTTTGGGAAAAACTCATTTATTTATTTCATTTTTGTTTATTTCCATTTTTTTAAGCCTATCAAATTAGAATTTTTATACATCTTTTTCTTACAAATATAAATAGTTAAAATCCACAATCACATCTCAAAAGTTTAAACCTTCTCTACAATTTTTTTCCTTCTGTCTATCCCTATCAAGTTTTACAATAAGTTTCGTAACTTTCATAAATACTCATATACTTTTTATTTTTATCTTTTTATGTTCATATATATATATATATATAAAATCATACTAAAAGTTCAATAGACAATCAATCACTATGTATTACATTAAATATTATTTTTATAGTTAAAATAACATTATTATTTTTTTTACGTACTTTGGTAAACAATTTTAACTTTCAAATTTAAGTTTATTAATATTCATATATTTTCTAAGATTTTGTCTTTGACCGAGAAGTGACACGTACTTCTCAGTTTCAAGAAGTGCTAGAAGCATAGCGATTGATTGTAAAAATAATAATTTTATTTTCAAAGGCATAGTGACCGAGAAGTGAAGCGTACATTTTGGGTGTCTAAACTAATAAAAATAGTAATGTTATTTTCAGTGGTAAAAATAATTTTTTTTTTTGAATGCTACTGACTCTATTACATTGTAGTATCTGTTTAAACATATTTTCTCAACCTAATGAAGCACACATAGTTAATAATATTTAATATGATACATAGTGATTGATTGTCTATTGAAGTTTTAGTGTGTGTGTGAACATAAAAAGTATACGAGTATTATATTTTAGACATAAGGAAAAAAATTGTAGAAAAAGTTTAAAATTTTGAGGTTTGATTGTGTTTTAACTATTTATATTTGTAAGAAAAAAATGTATAGAAATTCTAATTTGATAGTCTTAAAAAATGGAAATAAACAAAAATGAAATAAATAAATGAGTTTTTCCCAAAATGATCCCTCGACTATTCCCAAAATGGTCCCTCGACTATTTTTTAGAGTATATTAGGCATATAATAGGTAAATGGACGAAAATGCCCTTCATTTTAACCCTCAATAGACGGAATTTCTAACGGAGGACCAATTTGGGGGAGTTTTTAAAAGTCAAGGGACCACATTGAGTGCAATTAAAAGTCGAAATGCAAAATTGAGAATGAGCGATAGTCGAGGTACCATTTCGGGAAAAACTCTAATTCATAATCATGAGCTTTAAGGGCTATTGTTGTTTACGTCCCAGAATTTACGGGAAGCTGGGAACATGAATCATGCTTACGATCTTTCTGTTGTACCATTTTTCTGAATGCGACTTGTGCATGACTTGCATTTCATGTAGATTTTTACATTTGCAGTTGATTTGAAATAAAAAATGTAAGATTTTTGTAAATTTTCTTTTAACCCTCTTCTGCAAGCACAAAGTGGGAAAACATCTGATTCTAGCTGTTCAAATGTGGAAAAAATGTGCCCCACATGCTTCTTGCTGACTTTTGCAGACATTGATCTACTTCTACGATCCAATCGACGTTGAGCAAGATCAAGTTATCGAAGGCTCTCTAGAATTGTCCCAAAGCAAAGAAAACGCTAGGTTCATGAATATTCATCTGAAGTATTCGTAAGTTGAAGTTGAATGCTTGCTTTTACCATTTCCAATATCTAGCTTCTTTGTGTCTCTGGTTTGTCATGGAACCTTAAATTCATTTCCATTTTGATTCCTGCAGAGCGGATGGACGATTATTTGTTAAAGAATCAGTGATGCGATGAGTGCCAACCTAGGGTTTCTATTCGTAGATCTGTGCAAAATGTTTCTGCTGATTCTGCTCATGGATTATAGAGACCTTTTACTGCACCGGAGGAATGGATAAACAGCATTTTCACCGTCAGTTGGCAGTTTTTTCCCCTCAATGTCGGAACTGTAAGCTGTTAACAGTAAGTGTATTATTGTGTTGCGAGAATGTGTACTTTTCTTGAATATACTCAGGATAGATGTAGGATTCTAATGAACAATAAGTATTCACTATATATTGGCTTCTTTTGGTAATTATTACTCATTTGAGTTAATACCAGTTGGGTCCCTCGACTATTCCAATGTTCATCATTCATAGAGAACAGCTTATAATTTTGTGCAATTAATCATAATCATATATGCATGAAAACTCTGAATAAACATGTGAAAAGTGCTCTGTGTGCATGCATGCAGATTTCATAGAGGAGTATAGTTAAAAACATGTACACCAAAAAGGGGCATAACTGCCTAAGAAAAAGGATTGTTAATTACTAGGAACCCATTAGAATGACACACAACTACACAAGTGGATACAGGGAAATAAAACCACTCATTCTTAAAAGCTTATCTCTTCAACAAATGAGTTAACATTAGAGCAACCACATTTGTGGTTTTTTCAGAGGTTTTGAAAGAATAAAGTCAAGGGGAGGCTTTTTCACAAATGAGAAAGTTGTTTTCCTTTTTTTGTTTTTTTGTTTTGTTTTTTTTGTTTTTTTTGTTTTTTTGTTTTTTTTGTTTTTGGAGCTTTTATTATTGCAAAAAATATTTTTTCAAGTTTGGAAAGAATTACGCGTGGGACCTCATTTGAAAAAACCACATTTTTACCATATTTTTTACCTACGCGATCCTTCTCATTTGAATATATAAGTATAAATATAAATATAAATATAAATATAAATATAAAAATATATATATATATATATATATATATATAAATATATATATATATAAATATATATATATATATAAATATATATATATATATATATATATATATATATATATATATATATATATATATATATATATATATATATATATATATATATATATATATATATATATATATATATATATATATATATATATATATATATAGATGAAGGTTCAAGTGCGGCGGTGCTGTTAGGTGTGGCGGTGCAGTCAATTGTAGGCCATTAGATTAGATAAATTCAATGAATCATATTCGTTAGGGCTTTTTCAATATTTTCGCGCACGTTCTCACTCTACGCGAACTGCAAGGTGCAAGGCTAAAGTCGTCACTGGGCACTAGAAGAGGGCAAATCATAGTGTTGTGTGTTTTATGTTCGTTATTGGTGCATTATTAATCTTACTCGGGTGTATTTGTAGATTCGTGTTGGTGCCTTCCCATGCGGTAAGTGCGACCGCACTAATAGTTATACAAATATACACCATCCATGTTAGAAAATGCACACCAAAAAAACATGCACAAATTCGGTACGCATCACCCGAACACACCATTAAGTATGAATAAAAGCACCACACAGTGTTCAAAAATACACCATTGGGGTGGTGAGTTATATGGTGTATTTTTTGAGTGTGTTGTGTGTTATTTTGGTGTATTTGTGCATTTCATTGTTGTGCTTTTCCTAACACTATTAGTGTCTTTTGTTAACACTGTTGGTGTATTTTGTTAAACGACCGATATAAATGACCACTATAATTACCATAATACCCCCCCCCCCACTTACCAAGACGCGCTTAAATCTTCAAATCTTCAGAAATTAGCCGCTGCCGTCAGATTAAGCAAAATGGACGATGCTGATATGACCGCACCGCCGCACCTAAGGACCCTGCCGCATATGAGCCTTATATATATATATATATATATATATATATATATATATATATATATATATATATATATATATATATATATATATATATATATATATATATAAAACTTTAAATTTTATTTTTGATATAGTTGAAATTGTTTTAAAATAATTATTTTGAATTAACATATTGAAACAACTTATTAACCAATAATTTATGTAATATAAAAAATTTCAAATATTTAGGTAATATGAATTATTTTATTTTTAATATTTTAAAAATGGGTTTGTATAATTTGAGCTTTTATTTTCATTCGAGGCTGGAACCCTAGACCTTCCACAAAAGGAAGCAACTTTAAAAATTTTTAACTGAGGTTTGCACGAAACCGGGAGAAAATGCCCCACACCAATGCATCTTATAATTGATATGTGCTCTACAATAGGGCCAACACTCACAATCTTCTATATCAAACTTCCACCCACAAATTGGCATTTATTAAGAGAAACCTTTCCAAGACGGAGGAGATTTACACTACCAAACTGATCTTTCTTCAAGTTACACTTGTGTAAATCCAGAACCACAAGTGTATTGATAACTAAAAACTTCTTTAGGAATAAAATACAAAACCTCAGAAGGGGATAAATTGAAAAGATCTACCAATTTGAAGCCTTAGGTTGAAAACAATCATCTTCATAACAAGATCTAACCAACTATGCAGATTTGGTGTCAATCTCTCAATATTAGGGAAACATATACTTAGGCTGAAATTTTGTATAGAAGCCTTCTAACTGGGCATTGACCTATGCAAATATCAATATGATCCAAGAAGAAAATTCAGCTAGGATAAGAAAGCCAAATTTCACACAAATGCTTGGATAGAATATAAGTATGACAATATCTTTGAACAGAAGAAAGGAAAGAATATATGAATAAGCGGGTCAGGCAACATTAGGAAATAGTCCATCATTTTTCTTCTTCAGGTATAGGTATCAGATCTTTCTTTTTATTTTTTACCTGCAAATATCTCTCAAGTTTTCAAAGAAAAGGTTTATAATGCTGCAGAGTGCAATGTTGCGTCCAATTGCTAATTTTGTTTAACTAATGTAGTCCTATAAGGAACTTGGTTATCACTCAATTATAAAAGACAACAATCACCTTATGAAGTTGGTCTCTCTTGAAACGATGGAAATAAAAAAGGGCTCTGCCTTTGAAAATATTTTTGAAGTGTAGATCCAGAATATTCAAACATCATGCTGGAATTATCTTGCATAAAAGGAGGTGATATATGGTACAAGATTCGGTAACATCATATTTTTCTTTTCTCTAGAATATGGTAAATATGTTAGATGTGAGAAACATTCTCATTTCATTAGGAGAAACACGCATTGTTCAGATGCTTGAGGATTCAGAAGTTATAATGCGACCTCATGATGTTTTTTCATTTCCTCCATTCAAAGATATTGTCCGTACTTCTACCCTATCCAAGCATTGGTATGAAATTGGGCTCTCTTACCACAGTGCTGAACTTCATTTTAAGTTCTGTATGTGTGATTGGGGAAACTTCTTGGATCGTATTGAAATTTAGGTCAATGTCTGGTTAGGAAAGCTTCTATACAAAATTTCAGCCTAAGTATTTATTTTCCTAATATTGAGAGATTGACACCAAATCTGGACAGTTGGTTAGATCTTGCTACAAAGAAGAATGTTTCCAAGCTAAGACTTTGGATTGGTAGATCTTTCTAATTTATCCTCACTTCTAAGGTTTTGTATTTTATTCCCAAAGAAGTCTTAGTTGCCAATACACTCGTGCTTTTGGATTTACATCAGTGTAACTTGAAGGAAGATCAGCTTGGTAGTGTAAATCTTTCCCATATTGAGAAACTTTCTCTTAATAAATGTCAATTTGTGGGTAGAAGTGTGAGAGTGTTTGCCCTATTGTAGAGCACAATTATAAGATGCATTGGTGTGGGGCATTTTCTCTCTGTTTCGTGCAAAACTCAGTAGTTCTGATACAAATCTAAAAATTGATAGCTCTAATATATATTAAGAGCTATTAATTTTTAGATTTGTATCAGAGCTACCCACATATTCTAGTATTAGAGCTATCAATGTATCAGCTAAATAGAAAATTCAGTAAATTCCCCTCCATTCTTAATAGTTGCACTCGAAATCTTGACATCTCTTGATCGCCCCTGGCTTAACTTCAACACATCAATGCAACGGAATTTAGACAACGTACATTCCACTTGCTTCACCATACCACGATCCAATTTCAGTTTTTTTTCACATTAAACAAAGTCGACATGTAAATAGAACATGTTGTTGAACTGCTACATGAAAACTTGTGAAGATTCGGCATTGATTTCAATTTTCTTTAGCTCGTTGCACTGGTAGACTTTAAAATTCTTTAGCAGATGTTTGTATGAAATAGAGAGCAAATGTCCCATACCAATGCAGCTTCTAACTGATATGTACTATACAATGGGACAAGTCCTCATAATCTACTGTACCAAACCATCCCCACGAATTGGCATTTACTAAGAGACAACTTCCCAATACGGGGGAGATTTACTCTCCCAATCCGATCTTCTTCCAAGTTGCATTGATGCAAATCCATAACTAGAAGTGTATTCCCAACTAACACTTCCTTGGGAATAGAATACACAACTTCAGATGGGGGAATAAGGTCAATTAATCTACCAATCCTAAGCCTTAACTTGGAAACATTCCTCTTCATGGCCATATCTAACCAACTGTTCAACTTTGGTGTCAATCTTTCAATTTCAGGAAAACATACACTTAAGTTGAAATTTCATATAGAAACCTTCCTAGCTAGGCATTGATTTATGCAACTTTCCATATGATCCAAGAACTTCTTCCGATGACTAAACTTTCCATGGCATATGCGAGTATCAACGTGAATTCTTTTCGTTAGAACTTGAAGGGCAATCTCTTATCAAAAGGGTGAAAAATATTTTAATTGAAAATTTTAACAAGTCAACCAATTTTAATTCCACTTTCAGTTTCACCCTCCTCGCTAAACGTCAAATGCATTGGTGTGTCGCATTTTCTCTCTGTTTCTTGCAAAGCTCAGTGGCTCTGATACATTGGTAGCTTTGATACAAATCTAAAAATTGATAGCTCTGATACAAATCTAAAAATTGATAGCTCTGATATCTATTAAGAGCTATCAATTTTTAGATTTGTATTTGAGCTACTCACATATTCTAGTATCAGAGCTACCCAAATAGATTTGTATCAATTAAAATAAAATACCTGTGTATTAAAAATAATAATAATAATAAAATACCTGTGTGATGCTGGATTGTACGGAGGTGGAGATGGAGACTGTGTGAGAGAGGTCGCAACAGAGAGACGACCGAAATGACGAGTTGTTGCGACACAGAGGGAGAGCCCGCAACAGAGACCACCGGAATGGCGACTGGTCGCGACAAAGGGAGATGCTGCAACAGAGACGTCCGGAATGGTGACTTGTCGCGACAGAGGGAGATGCCGCAACAGGGATGATCGGACGGAATGACGAGTTGTCGAAACAGCGAAGAAGAAAATCAAGAAATGACAGTGGGTCTAGGCCGCATGCACTTTAGTGTCAATTAGTATGGTTTATGAGGAAATAGTTGTCTTGAGAATTTAGAAGTTTAGGGGGGTTTAAGGAGAATACGGGATAGTATGGAATTTTATTTTATTTTATTATTTAAAAGTAAGAGATAGAAAAAATAATAAAATTTATAATTAATTAAAAGACTTGAATTAAATAACCAAGACTATGTGGTCTAATGGTACCCGGGTTGGACTTCCATTTGGAAGGTTATGAGTTTGAGCCTCAGTGGAGGCGTTATTGGTTCTTTGTGTTTCAGTAGGACTACAATGTAATAGGGCCAGTAACATTCAAAAAAAAAATAACAAAAATAAAGAGTTTTTGCATTTTTAGTCACAACTATGGTGTCATTACCAACTTTGATCCACGATTTTTAAAACTTGTAAAATTTCTTCACGACTATGACTTTCTTAGCAAATTTGGTCATTTCAGTGCATTTTTCGTTCAATTTTTACCAGAAAATTTTACTCCACATTTTAACATGGGTAATATTGTCTTTTTCATATCATAAACTAATGACATAAATAATTAATTAATTAATTAATTAAACACAACAAGTGGTACGGTGATTTAAATTAAAAGTCACCGAATTTTAATTCCATTTTCAGTTTTACCCTCTTCGCTAAACGTCAATTTTTTTTTTTTTTTTTTTAACTATGCACGCAATTTCTCAATAATTTTTAACCTAAAATTTCACAATAATGCAATTAAGTTAAAATTTCACTTGCTGACTTTGAGCTTAATTGCAGTATTGTGAAATTTTAGGCTAAAAATTATTGAGAAATTACAGGCTTAGCTAAAAAAAATTGACGTTTAGCGAGGACGGTGAAATTGAAAGTGGAATTGGATTGCTTTTAATTTAATCACTGTACCACTCGTTGTGATTATTTATTTATTTATGTCATTAGTTTGTGAGATGGAAAAGACAATATTACCCATGTTAAAATGAGGAGTAAAATTTTTGACAAAAATTAAACGAAAAATGCACCGAAAGGACCAAATTTACAATAATCATGGATCAATTCTACAAGTTTAAAAAATCATAGATCAAAGTTGTTAGTGACATCATAGTCGTGTGACCTAAAAAAAACTCCAAAAATAAACAACCAAACAGCATAATGGATATCATGGACAAAAGTCCCCAGACATAACCTAAATGAGCAAATGTGGTAATTGGTAAACGAAAGTGATTTTTTCCCAAGTTTGATAAGCTCTTTCATCACAACTGCAGATACGAAACTCACAGTTATCGAGCTCTCATCCACGCCGGACTCGTGTACCACCGAGCACTTGGAACTTTTGTGTAAGGTACGCCGCGCAGCGTTTTGCTTCCTTCGGTTTGGTTTCTCCTACATTTTTATGCGACAGCGATCGGGTTAATTAGGGTACAGAGAAGAAATTTTATGCAACCTTACCTCCGATTTCGCAATCGAAAAAGCCAGGGTTTTTTTTTTTCCTGATTTTATATTTCACAGAATTGATTTGAATTCAATGTTTTTCTGATTTGGAGGCATATGAAAGACGGTATTACTGCGCGTTGACACCTAATTGGTTGCTTTGAGCCGGAAACATTCCCTGAGCTATCTGAAATTAAGTGTCCTTAGGAATTGCGTAATCTTAGGTGTTTACCATGTGCGATAATCAAGTTGCTCGGAACTTGAGCTTTTGATGTTAAATGATAACTAAACCACATGCAATTTACCTTAATTTCGATGTTAAAGCGGTATCTGTGAACTATATGAAAACAAGAGCAACATTCATTTCTTGCATCTCAGTGATTGTAACAATGTGGTAGACATTGCTTTGTTGAATCATGTCAATTTATTTTTGGCATTTACTTTGCAATGTTACTAAAAATGGCTCTTGTTGCGAAAAATTCTTGCCACTTGGTTCAATTGAAGCTTAGATTTGTAATTTAGTTGTGAGAGGTTGTTTCTAGCAGTGTAATCATTCAGCTTGGCTGGAAGGTTTGAGATCAATCTCAGCTTGATATTTAATCATGGTTCTCCAGCTTGAAGACTTCTTTATTTCAAATTTTTATAGTTTATATAAAAAATAGATTTTTTATTTCATTTCTTTTGGATACAGAGTAATCGACCTCAAGTGGACTAAGATTACTTTCAAGAGTTTAGACGTATGAATCTGAATATTTTAGTGTATGGATGCATCTTTGCCTGTGTAATGACATAAAGAAAAGAAAAGGAAAATAAAAATGTAATAATAATACTGATGGTGCCGACAATGATGCAAAACATAAGGAAATTGGCTCAAGCCTGACCAGCCAATCTTCTAGCAGCTCAATTCAGCTCAATCAACAATGAGCAGAGCTGGTCTTGAGTAGCTAGCAAGCTTTCTTAGTGACTAAACCTCTGTTTGTTTCTATATAGGTCAAACTATAAACTTTTTGATGAAGTTTTATTTATTTATGTCCAAACATAATATTTCATATGTGCTGATTTGGGTTTGAGGTTGGAGAAGTTTGATATGTATTTATTCTCTTGTTATATCTTCCATTGGAAGTTGGCTATATAGTTGTCAAGGGAATGCTGGCTATGGAAGCTACTGATATATGAGTTTATTGCTAGTTTGACGGCTTAGAGGGTAAGTGATGTTGAACATGATTGTATGGGAAATAATAGAAGAACAGAGGATAGGGGATGAACAGAAATCACAGGATGAAAAAACTATTAATAATTCAACTGTACATAGAATGAATAAAAACCCTAGCTTATTTAGGTCTTGGAAAAGTTCAGTTACATCAGTAAACTTATGTGAGAATGTAAGGTCTAAACTGTAAATTAAAAAAAAAAAAAAAGTTCAATGAAATACAGAAATGCATTCTGAAATCTGTAAAGTTCTGACAACAATACTTGGGTACACATCAGTAAGCATCACAAGACATCTGGAGGGGAAAAACAGAATTCATAGGGAGGAAAATATAATTCAATAATTATACAAAGTTACTTATGGTGAACAAATGACCTAACACATATATGCATTCATATGAATCCAGATGCATCAGTAAAGTTATGGGGAATGCAAAGAATAAATCACAATATGAGAAATTAAATGAAATAGCGTAAGCTGTACTGAACTATTGATAGTGATATGATTAACCCCATCTCAGTATCAGGGATTTCTGTAGTGCATAGAACAGCAATTTATGTTTATGGTGTTTCAATTTTTGTTATTAATTCTACTATGTATGGCTGTTGCCTGTTGGAGTAAGTCTCTTTGGTGGATTTAATTTTTGAATGGACTAGCTTATGTGTGTATAGTAGTTCTGCAACTATTTCTTCTTTCTACCTTTTTTTTTTTTTTTTTTTTTTTTTTTTTTTTTTTTAAATAAAGTACTGAAGATATATTCTCCTTTTCATAATTACAAACTCTGCATGCATCTCGTGCAGCTATTGGAGTGGGCATGGCTGAGACAGATGTAGTTACTTTAATCAATGCCATACCTTCGTTGATTGAACAGTTGAGCAACGCATTCTCTGAGCTTGAGGCTCATGAGGATGCCAGTGTAGACAAAGCTCAGTTCAAGGAAATTGAGGAACACTTCAAGCAACTTGAGGCAATGGTGGTAGACAAATATTTCGAGCTAGACATTAGAGAGAAGGCATTCGGTGAACAAGAATCTCATGTTCTTATGCTGGTCAAGTCAAGGGAGGCAAAAGTTGCTACTATGGAGCAAGATCTGTTGGACCGTATACAAAAACTCAAAGATGCTGCTGCCTCTGCTATTTCTGAAGCACGGGAAAACCATAAACTGACACCATATGAGCCTGTGGATGTTGGGGACAGTGATGATAGCCAGGTAAGCAGCTCTCTTGGTGATACAAATGCATTCCATACTGGCTCAGAGGTGAAATCCCCTCATGAAACCGTTCAAAATGCTGGTGCTAAGCCACGATCAGAATTGATGCAAATCTGTGAACAGATGGATGCAAAAGGGCTTCTGAATTTTATTACGGGGAACCAAAAGAATGTAACATCAATTTGTAAGGACGTTGCCCTTGCACTTCAATGTGCAACTGAACCAGGCCGTTTGGTGCTGGCTTCACTAGAGGGCTTCTACCCTCCTGATGAGCCTAATGAAAATGATGAGAAAAATATCGATATGATCCAGGGCATGCGTCGCTCCTGCCTTGTGTGCATAAAAGCCATGGCCACCTTGTTGGCAAAGGCTGATCCAGGTTCTGATTCCATCCTGTCCCCTGAAATTAAGCAGCAAGCCAAAGCCATTGCTGATGAATGGAAGCCTAAGGTGGCTAATGCTGGCACTGGTTCTGCCAGTGAGAATTCATTGGAAACCGAGGCATTTTTGCAGCTTCTTGCAACTTTTAGGATTGCTTCAGAGTTTGATGAAGAAGAACTCTGCAAGCTTGTTCTTGCAGGTGCTCACATAAGGCAGGGGCCTGAGCTCTGCCGTTCTCTTGGCTTAACACACAGGATTTCAGGTTGGTGTTCTTTTACCTAACCTGATGGGGTCAAGAGAATTAACTGTCTACTTTCAACTGCCCATTTCACCCTAGTAATCTGAGACCATTTAGTATCTCCATCTCTAGGCAATGATTGTCTGAATGTCTTGTGCTATATTATTTGCATCGCTCAAACTAACATACCATTTTTCTCATATTTCATTTGTTACTTTTTATTATCTCTTTTGTTACAGGTGTAATCGAAGCGTTGATCAGTAGTGGGAAACAAATTGATGCTGCCCATTTTATACATGCTTTTCAGCTTACTGAAAGCTTTCCTATTGCTCCCCTTTTAAAGGCACATTTGAAGGACCTGAGAAGGGGTTTACAAGGGAAGGGTAGTAACTCAGAGGTAATGCTGTTCTCACATTGGGCCCTCTATGGCATTCATCTGCATGAACATGATTAATTTCAATCTTATTCTTTGTAAAATGAACAATAAGTAGTTCTTTCGGAAGTGGATGACTATTAACAAACTATCTTAAAGAAAAGAGTAGACAATGTGAGGTTCCCATAGATGCCAGGTTTGAGGAAAGATGTATATGCTATCTTATCTCTATTTTTGAGAGGTTTTCATGGCTTCAGTGCATTGAGCAGTGCCACTACACTAGGCCTGACCATCAAATTAGTAGAGATATGAATTTGATTATTATTTTACACAGACACTACTAAAAATTAACTTAATTGTGTATAGGAAGATAAAGGCAAGGATATCTTAGTTGGTAATTAGAATAGAATTCCTTTTAAGTTGATTTATGAGAAATACTTGAGCAATTGTCATTCTAACCTTTTTTGCTTTTTGGTGTGAAGTATCTAGCCTCAATGTATTCGACTATTAGTAGAGGACCTTGAGCCTATCTTTTGTGGCACTCTCTTGCTGCCTTTGATAAAATTATTGGGATTATTTTAAAATATTATAGGAGAAATCATAGGACTTCCTCAAGGCATTATAAAAATAAGGAAAAAAAAAACCCAAATCTGATTGGAGGCTTTTATGATCGGCATAATTGTAGGTAGTGTTTTAAGGCCTGCTCATGGGATTGAATAATGTGCAATAATGCATTAGCTAACTAGTTCTGAATGAGTTGAGGAGCTCTATTTGTGTGGTTTGAATTATTCTGCACTTGTAATACTAATGCAAAGTTTGAGCATAGATACCTCCTTATATAGTGATACTTGTGTAAGTTTCTTTCCTATATTGAAATTTTGAGTATTTGGATGAGTGGATAGCTAATGGCTTCATTAAAAAGAGTTTTTTTTTTTTTTTTTTTTTTTTTTTTTTTTTTTTCTGGAAAGCATCAATTTCGAGCTTCTTGAAAATGATGCATTTCCTTCCTATCCAGCTTATGCTTTTCAGAGCAGATAAGCTCCAAAATAAGTTAAGCCAAACACGCACTATAGGGGAGACGAAAAGCAAAAGAAAGCTAACATAAATAGAAAGGAGGGTGGGTCACGTGTTTTTTGCTCATATGCTTAAAACTGCTTTATCTTGCAGAATAATGGAAATGCTCAAGAACTCACTGCACTGAAGGCTATAATTAACTGTGTTCAAGAATACAATCTCGAAGTAGATTACCCACTCAATCCACTTCAAAGAAGGGTTGCTCAACTGGAAAACGCAAAGGCTAATAATGATAAGAAGAGATCTGCTGAATCAGAGAGACCGCCGCGGCATTCCAAGAAGCCATACGCAAACGGAGCACATGGTTCTAGGGGATCTGCCCCCAATCCTAGTCGGCAGGCTCCTTCAGGTCTCACTGGGAGAGCAGCCTATGGAGGAGTCTCGGAGAGGTATCCTCCCCCCGCCGCATATGATTATCAAGCTCCAACCTCAGCTCCATACCCACCACCGCAACCAGCTTATGATCAGGGATCGTATTATTTTCCACCAGATGAAATGGCGGCCGCCCCCCCAACTTCGTATACTGCTGCTCCTGCTGCTGCACCTGCACCTGCATCTACTTACAGTGGTTATGCTACAGGTAGTGCAATGCCGGGCAACGCACGCCAACCATACATATAAATTAGTCTGTGAACTGATTTTGGTTTAGAGAGGACCTATGTAAACTGTGTTTAATCATCTCATACTACTGAATCGCATTTGAGAATGTAATTTACAATTCACTGGTAGGCTAAACTCACTCCCCGATTCAGTGTTCAGAGATCCTATTATTATTTTCCTTTCTAATCACTTTGTTAGATTTGTGTTCTGTTCCTATATACATCAGCCTCTAGCACTTTATAGAAAGGAAATATTGAATGAACAGTTTCGACAATACCGGCCAAGATTAATGGATTCAAACACTCTAGATTAACAGTGAAGACCATGCCGGAAATGTCACCGGAATTTTTTTACCGGTTATTCCGGGTGAAAAGCCTGTTATTGAACTTATTTGACTCAAAATAACAAGTTGAAGGGCCTAATTGCTCTTTTGCTTATAGTTCAAAGGTCTATTTGACTCTTTTCCCAACTTGTTATATCGTGTCCCGTTTTAATTTTTTGTTTTTTTATTGTTAATCTTAGTTTTTGGTTTTATGGCATCACTATGGATGATGACATATTTGATCGTTAATCGATCTTTTCAGAATTGAAGCATCTCGCAGTGGTTAGCTCTACATTTGATTGATGAATTCAATTTTTAAATTTAAAACTACAATAGGAAGTGGTTAAATGGGTACATTAAAAGCAGTTTAATGGAGATAGACATCATTAATAACAAGTTAGTGTCCTTAACCAATTCATGGTATCAAAAGGGGATTTTTTTTTAATACATTATGTATATCAGTTTAAGCTAGATTAATACAAATACTATGAAGAAAAAAGGGTAAATATCGGCAAATTATGCCCTGGACCCGTGTCCACAATGCATTATAGACACGAGTCCAAAGCGACGTCGTTTTCAAGAAAAACGCGTCATTTCAGTTTATTTTATTTTATTTTATCTCGCCGTTAACGGCGTTATTCGTTTGTGCCATTATGAATGTACAGTTATGAGATTATGAATGTACAGTTATGGAATTATGAATGTAAGTTATAAAATTATGAACACAGAGCCCTGACATTACGAACTTACAATTATGAACATATAGTGATAAACTTATGAACATAGAGCTCTAAAATTGTGAACATGGAGCTTCGAAAATTATGATTTTACAGTTATTGAATTATGAATGTACAGTTATGCAATTATGAGTGTACAGTTATGCAATTATGAATGTACAGTTATGCTATTATGAACACAGAGCTTTGACATTATGGACTTACAATATGAACATATAGTGATGAAATTATGAACATAGAGCTCTAAAATTGTGAACATAGAGCTTCGAAAATTATGAAGTTACAGTTATTAAATTATGAATGTACAGTTACGGAAGTATGAATGTACAGTTATGGAATTATGAACATAGAGCTCTGACATTATGAACTTACAATTATGAACATATAGAAATAAAATTACGAACATATACTCCTATAACGAAGCGGTCTGAATTTTTTTTTTTTTTTTTTTAAAAAAGTGGAAGATAACAGTGCCACTAACGGCACTGTTGCATGCTGGACACGGGTCAATAGCATAACGATTGGTAAATATCATTGTTAATATCGAAGTTATGGGTTGAGTTTTCGCCATGTTTGGTAACATAATTAGCTTATCAGCTAATTTTGGCTTATTTAACCACCATTACTTGTATGATTTTGTTTGATTAATTAGGTGTTGTAACTACTTATTGCTCCAAAACACTAAAATTCAAAAAGCTATTCAAAATAGTTTTTTTTTTTTATCAGCTTTTTGAGAATGTCATTTTGCATGTGTCCGAGAGGCACTATCTTGGATCAAACATCACCGAGAAACAGCCTAGTAGAGTCAGATCGTTTAAATTTATGCAATAATTTTAATTCTCGTAGTAAAGATTTCTCTTATGTTGGTTTATTTATTGAGCAATGTCGTGACATTGCTAGAGGCATTGGGAATGTTATAGTTAGCCATGTCAAAAGGCTAGCGAATCGAGTGACGCACGTGCTTGCACAGGCTGCCGGTTCTTCTTCTGTCCTTGGGGTGTGGACTTCCTATCCCTGATTGTATTTCATCTCTGATTTAATGAATTCTCTTTCGTTTCAAAAAAAAAAAAAAAAAAAAACTATCAACTAATAACCAATTTATCAAACATATTTCTACAATCAGCTAATGCTATCAATCAACTAGTTAAACCCACTAACTAAATCAACTAATAACTATTTACCAAACATCCCAAAAATAATAGATATGCAATCTTATTGTTTGTTTAAACTTAAAGTTCACATGGAACACATTTTTCCAACATGAAACTATAAAATTAGCAACAGAAACTTAAACCATAAATAAATAGACATTGATCCAACATTCTGCAGAAAATTTAAAGAAAAAAAAAGGTGAATTTTTTAATTTTTAGGAAGGGATTGCTTAGGAATGAAGGTAGAATAAAGGTTCATGGTGGCAAATGCTATCTAAATACACACATCAGAATAAGAAGCAACATCTTACAGATAAAGACATCCATCCATCTTCCATTCTTCTTCCAAATTCTTCTTACAAATTCAACAAAACAAAACCAAAAAAGGAAAAAGAAAAAAAAAAAAAAAAGCAGTGGAGAGAACTCTTGAACCCAAAGCTTCTCAATTACCAAACCATTTTAGTCTTATCTTTGAAGCAACTATTCATACCCAAAGGACTAACCTCATCATTCCTCCCATTTTCATCTCTTCCACAAAAAAACCATCACAACCAAACTTTCAACCACTCGCCACAACCCGGGATTCTGCAGCTTCAATTCTCTTCTGCCCAAATGGGGTCGTTCCAAACGCCACTCGGGGGTGTGCAGAGTTCAGCCCTGCTAGAAACCTCGTGTGGATATCTGCTGCAAGAGCTGCAGGCAAGTGTTCCCCCGTGAAACGTATACTGTCATTGAGCAAAGGACTAATGTGCATTCCGGTTTATATGTATGGCAGATGATATGGGATGAAGTCGGGGAGGATCAGTTCGATAGGGAGAAGGTGCTGCTGGACATCGAGCACGAGTGCCTCGAGGTTTACAGAAGGAAAGTCGACAATGCCAACACTTCCCGAGCTCGCCTGCATCAGGAACTCGCAGACTCTGAGGCCGAGTTTACCCATCTCCTTCTCCTTCTTGGAGAACGCTCGCTTCCTGGAAGGGTAACTTCTCGCTATCAGCTTAAACTTTTAGTTGAGACAGAACGCATAATTCAATTCTGTACTTAATACTTATGTCAACATACAAGTAACTTCTGACTATCAGTTTAAACTTTTAGTTGAGACAGAACGCATCATTCAGTTCTGTACTTATACCAACATACAACTAACTTCTGACTATCAGTTTAAACTTTTAGTTGAGACAGAACGCATCTTCAGTTCTGTACTTATGCCAACATACAACTAACTTTTGACTATCAGTTTAAACTTTTAGTTGAGACAGAACGCATCCTTCAGTTCTGTACTTACGCTAACATACAAGTAACGTCAATAGTCAATAAGAAATGACTTCATTGTGTGCAAAGCAGCCCGAGAAAATGAGCGGGACACTGAAGGAGCAGCTAGATTCAATCACGCCTGCACTACGAGAGATGAGGCTGAGAAAAGACGAGAGAGTGAGGCAATTCAGAACCGTGCAAGGACAGATTCACAAGATCTCTGCAGAGATTGCAGGCCAACCCGAATTCAACGATTCATCATCTAATGTTAAAGTGAATGAGAATGATCTTTCACTAAAGAAATTAGAAGAGTACCAGAACGAGCTTCAACGACTCCAGAACGAGAAGGTATATTATATATGCTGCTTATATTTGAATCTGCATCAAATATATGTCACATAGTTAAAATTTTGCACTGTTTCATTGGCATCGAAGATTGAGAGACTCCAAAAGGTGGATAAGTATATATGCACCATCCAGAACCTGTCAGCGATACTAGGGATAGATTCGTCCTCGATCATCACAAAAGTTCACCCGAGCCTGAACCAGTTATCTGGGCTGTCAAAGAACATCAGCAATGCCATACTGACAAAACTAGACAGCACCGTGGTGTCCCTCGAAGCAGAGAAGAGAACCCGGCTTGAGAAGGTACCGTAAAAACAGTTTAAAAACAACTATTTTAAGGAAAACCAATTCAAGACTGCAACTAAACTAAACCAAACCAAACCAAACCAAACCTGTTACTCCTTTCAATCTTTCGAGTTTCAAATGTTGTCAAGTTGCAATTCTAGGCGAAAGTGTTGTGAATCGCTTAATTTTTACACCGGGATTGTCTGTAGCTTCACGAACTTGGTAATGCATTGACGAACTTGTGGAATCTCATGGACACGCCTCAAAAAGAGCGGCTACCATTCTCCTATGTGACCAGTTTAATAACTGTTTCATCGGGTGAGATATCGAGCCCCGGGAGCCTAACTCCAAACACAATCCAGCAGGTTAGTGTACTGTTATCTGGTAATATTTGGACCAAAAACACAAGACCTAAATGATAATATCATTTTAGTACCCTTCCAGGCCGAGACAGAAGTGAAGAGATTAGACCAGCTAAAAGCGAGCAAGATGAAAGAGCTATTCCTCAAGAAACAAACTGAGCTCGAGGAGATATGCAAGCGATCCCATATGGAAATCCCTTCGAGGCCAGAGATGGAGAATATAACGAAGCTTTTGAATTCTGGTTGGACCTAAATAACTCTTTTGATTTATACAATTTACACTTTTTATCTTAACAATGAAACTGACTGAAACATATACAAAAGGGGAGATCGACCACGCCAATCTCCTCAAGAGTATGGATGAACAGATATCACAAGCACAGGAAGAGGCATCTAGCAGGAACTCGATAATGGAGAAAGTGGAGAAATGGATATTAGCTCGCGATGAAGAGCGGTGGCTGGAAGAGTATAGCAGGGTGCATACTACATAATATCTTTTAGTATATTCTTCCTGACTCTTATTAGGACTCTGTATTCTAGTCACACTACTTTGTAAATCGGATTGATCAATATAAAATCATTCCCAGAACTATTGTTCTCGTAAATCCCATGTTTTTAAGATTGATTGTGTGATTTCAGGATGAGAACCGGTATTCAGTTAGCAGAGGTGCTCACAAGAATCTTAGAAGAGCGGAGCGTGCTAGATTAATGGTTAACAAAATACCAGGTAACAAAAACGTTAATCATTAATAGAATCAAATAACACCTTAAATAAATGACCATATTAGCATCTAACCACCAAGCCATCATGTGCATTCTTAATACTGGTTTTCTATGTGCAGCTTTGGTGGATTCACTGATAACCAAGACTAAAAGCTGGGAAGAAGAACGCAACAAAGTTTTTCTATATGATGAGGTAAGGATCCTTAATGACTTCCCAGCAAGTCAAATTGAGGCGGTGAGATGTAAAGATCACATTATATGAAATCCAAAATCAACTATAACTACTGAACAATCAAGCATTGCTTACATCACATGTTATAGGTGCCTCTGCTGGCAATGTTGGAGGAGTACAACCTGCTGAGGAAGGAAAAAGAAGAAGAGATACAAAGACAAAGGGTTAGTCAAAACAAAATGCATATCATCATCTTCCTTAATAATACATACATGGAAACACAATAGAAAAGAGGATAAAAAATGTTACAAGTAAGAACTAAAGCTCTTGGCAGAGCTTGAAGGGCCAAGTCCAGCACCCGGTGGCTGGGGATTGTTGAGCGGAGGCCTGAAGGGCCAAGTCTAACACCGGTAGTTGGGCATTGATGGGTGGAGGCTTGAAGGGCCAAGTCTTGCACTTGGTGACTGGAGATTGTTGGGCGGAGGCCTGAAGGGCCAAGTCTAAAACCAGGTGACTGGGGATTGTTGGGCGGAGGCTTGAAGGACAAATCTAGCACCCAGTGGTTGGGGATTGTTGAGCGGAGGCCTGAATGGCCAAGTCCAAAACCCTGTGGCTAGGGATTGTTGGGCGGAGGCTTGAAGGGTAAAGTTCAACTCGGTGGCTGAGGATTGTTGGGCGGAGACTTGAAGGACCAAGTCCAGCACTTAGTGGCTGGGGATTGTTGAGCGGGGGCCTAAAGGGCCAAGTCCACCACCCAGTGGTAAGGGATTGTTGGGTGGAGCCGCGGAGGCTTGAAAGGACGAGTCCAACACCTGGTGACTAGGAATTGTTGGGCAGAGGCTAGAATAGCTAATTCCAACCTCGACCATTCGAAATGTAACGCTGGCTGGCTGCTATGCAATTATAAAGAAATAAAATTACCCCTTGGCGATCAGCAATACCTTTTTGCCATAAGGGCTTGATCTAACAAGTGGTATCATAAGTTTTTAATCTTAACAAAAGCAATTATGGTGTTGCAGGAGCAGAAGAAACTCCAGGTTCAGGGTCAGGCTCAGACAGTGGTTGGGCAAGAAAATTTCTACGTACCAAGGCCAAGCACCAGCAACAGACGCCTATCAGTGTTAGACAGAAGCATAAATGGAGATTCCAATTCTTCTGCTTCTGCCAATTTCAACAGACGCCTCTCTCTCCTGGGATCCAAAACCATTAACTCACCACCACATCAAAACACCCCTTCTTCCATAAAGGAAGCTAAGAAAGAACGCCGGCGGCTCATCAAGCCCTTTTCTCCTTCTCATGGGGACGATATGATCGATAATGCAGCTTCACTAGTCTCCACCTTTTCTGTCCCATTATACTCACCTTAACTCTTCTCCGATCCTCCCACTGCGCATCAAAGTTTTAACTTTAGTTTGCAACCAAAACACAACAAAAAAGAAATCATAAAGCTTCAATTCTTCCTAGGAAATGACATTTGTAGCTTGCCCTGGAATAATCAAGATTGTTTCTTTTTTGCAACGGTGTTTCTGTAATGATATGTTTTCATGTTAGGAAGGCGGATTAAAGAAAAGGGGTGTGAGTTGTTGTGACTGTATTTGCTAATAAAACCTGTGATTTTGATTTGATGATGATTCAGAACTATGTATGGGAATTTTTCTCTTCTTTTTTTCTTACCATTAGCATTAATTTCTGCCATGCCATATAACATGGTGCGACTAGATATATGACATAACAAGAAGTATCTACAACCCAATAATTATGCTGGAAAACCGTGTTCACCATGCACGGGATAGATGCACAATTTTTAAGTTGTAGATTCATAATTTCTATATTGTTGATTCATAAATTTTTATATCGTACTGTAGATTTATAATTTTTATACAATAAAATTATGAATATACAGCATAGAAATTATGGATCTACCATGTGTTCACCATGCGCATAATGAACACGTTTCCACAGCATAATTTACGATCTACAACCCACACCATAATTTTACATCTAAATTTGACCCACATAAATAAATAAGAATAAGTATCCACAAAACAAATAATGTGAATTGTCATATTTAGTTGGGTTATCCACACTCCAGCAATAATAGAAGTGAATAATATGATTTGACATGCATTATTTGCACAATGGATCACAGAGAATACTCTATCGTGCATCGTGGTATTTTATTTATGAAAAAATAAAATTAATTACAATTTAATTAATATTATTAACAACGTAATAGTAATTACACAATTCAATAATAATAATAATAATAAGGGAAAATGACACTTTTTCCCCTGAGTTATATACTTATAGCACTTTTTTCCCTCAATTATTTAGGTAAGCACATTAGCCCCTTCAATTATTCTAAAAGTGGTTGTTTCCTCCCCTAATATATTAAATTGACATTTATACCCTTAAAATAAACATTTTATTTATTTTACTTCTCCAACAAATTATTGCGTATACGTAGGGATGACTACGATTCGGTTCGAATTGAATCGGACACTATAGCAATCGAATTAAAAGTTTTCGGTTATGATTCAGATCTAGAACCCAATATTTGGATTTCAATTTATTAAAATTATGAATCAAAAAAATTGGATCCTGAACCATGAACTGGCGGTTCCGGACCCGATTCGCGATTTTGAACCGTTTTTATTTTAAAATTTTATTTTTATTTTAAAAATAGTCTAAATTCAACAATAAATGTATTTTATTTTTTCAGTTCGGAACATGAACCGTCCATTCCGGGATTTTAATAAACTCCAAATATCGAGTTTCGATTCTAAATTGTAATTGGAATATTTCGGTTTGGTTGCTATAGTGTTTATTTGGTTTGAACCAAATTATGGTCATAATTTGTTGGAGAAGAAAAATAAATAAAATATTTATTTTAAGGGTAAATATGTCCATTTAACATTTTAGGGGGAAAAACAGCCACTTGAATAGTTGAGGGGGGAAAAGTGCTATAAGTATATAACTCAGGGGAAAAAAGTGCCATTTTCCCTAATAATAATAATAATAATAATAATAATAATAAGATAGAAGAAGAACTATTTAAAAGATGCAAAACCAGGACTATGTGGTCTAATGGTATCCGGGTTGGACTTTCATTTGGAAGATTGTGAGTTCGAGTGTATATGAACACATATTACAATGTAATAGAGCTAGTAGCATCCAAAATAAAAAATAATAAAAATTAAAAGATGCAAATAATCATATAATTCATAAATCAAATTACATCATTTCACATCATCCTAACTAAACTATAGGGGCTTTGGTGTAATTAATGTGACAATAGGAGATCCAAGTGTAAATGACTGAAACCTCAGGGGTACAAGTAAAATTAGCGCATTATATTTTAGATTTTTAGTGGTCCGCACTAAAATCAACTGGCTCATCACACTTTAACTCAAATCTATTTTCATTTTTAGGGGAGAAATAGAAAAAATTTTCATAATTTCAAGGCTTTTCAGCTTGAATTCCACGTGAAATCAAACTACCAGGTGCCGAATCTGCTGCTGCCACTCCTCAAGTTCGACATCACAACTACTATTTCTCTGCTTATATCACAAGTTTTCTCTCTGTTATTTTCAAGAAATTAGAGTAACAAAAAGATGGCCAGAACCTCTTCTCTGAGCTCTATGCAACCATGGGTACTCGTTATTTTGTCGGTGTTTCTTCGACTGATTCCGGGTTTGGCCTCTTCTTCCCAATTCTTGAATACCCAGTTCGAATTTACTGTTTCTGTTGATACCCAAGCTGCATTTTCTTGTTATGTAATGCTTTCTTTTTTGCTTGAGCTTTAAATTTCAGATTTGGTAGTTCAAGTTTGATTTGCTTTTCATGGGTTTGCGGATTTGAAATTCTAGTTGATTCTGTATCCATCTAGATTGAGTTATGGTTGAAGTTAGGTTAATTTTAGGACTATTGTGGCTATAGAGTTTCAACCTTTCTTGGATTTGTTACTATGAAGATTTCATTCTCGATTTCAACCCTCAAAATGAAGGAAAATGAGAAGATTTTGGGGGAAGGTTGGATGGGTCGAACTTATTGCATTTTTTCTCAATTAATATTTGTATATTAGTTCATGGAGTGGTGGCAGTGACTGTAGGCTCTATGATAAGAGGAGGTAAATTATTAGCCCAAAAGTGGTCAGATAACCATTTGTCTTGGTTTACAGTGCATGTCTAGTTATGCTAAGTTACATTATTTTTCTCATAAGTTTAATGAGAAAGAATTATACTTAGAGACCTGTTGAAAATCTTGCCCCAAGAACCCGCCTAGTGCTTCCATGAAGAGTTGAAAATCTTAGGTTGAAGTTAGGTTAATTTCAGGACTATTGTGGGCTTGTGGCTATAGCATTTGAATCTTTCTTGGATTTACTACTGTGAAGATTTCAACCCAAAATGAAGGGAAATGAGAGGATTTTGGGTTCTATTTTTTATTTCAGTTACGTGACTACTTGGAGTTGAACTCCTTGTGACAAAAAGGTGTAATTGCCCACCCAGGCGCCACCACAGTTTGTGGAGGGGTAAATCACGGTGACTTAACTGACCAACAAAAGCTAGACTTTTACTCACTACGCACAAGGAGCCCATCTCATTTTGAGAGGTTGCTCTCACACTGCCGCTGGTGACACTCGATTCTTGGTCTCTTGTGACAAATTTCACTTATACGACCAGTTGAGTTGCCCATGTGGGCAGTTGAACTCCTTCTGATGGTATTGGTGGGGGGTGGGAGTGATTGGGGGAAGGTTGGATGGGCAAACTTATTGCATTTTTTCTCAATTAATATTTGTATATTAGTTCTTGGAGTGGTGGCAGTGGCTGTAGGCTCTATGATAAGAGGGGGTAAATTATTAGCCCAAAAGTGGTCAGATAACCATTTGTCTTGGTTTACAGTGCATGTCTAGTTATGCTAAGTTACATTATATTTCTCACAAATTCAATGAGAAAGAATTATACTTAAAGACCTATTTAAAATCTTGCCTCAAGAACCCGCCTAGTGCTTCCATGAAGAGTTGAAAATCTTAGGTTGGTTAATGGCTTTCGTGAAAATCAAGATTTTAGAGTTCTTGTAAACTATTGCTTTCCTATATAACATTATGTTACACATCATTGTAAGTGAATCTTCTTTAGTTTCTGTTTCGGGATAGTGTATTGACTATTTTTGTGTTTGTCTGTCTGGTCTCTATAGGATTGGCAGATGACTCATCATCTTCAAATTCTGGAACGAAAGCTGCGAGTCATTCATCCAGTAGCTCTACCAGAATAGTCGTTCTTGGTTTGTGTCTCGGGATGTTGGCTCTCGTTGGGTTTGCTTTTGCTCTCTTCAAGATATGGCAGAGGAAGAGGAGAGAGGAGCAGCATGCCCGTCTGCTAAAGCTTTTCGAAGAAGATGACGATCTCGAGGTTGAGCTTGGCATCAGGGATTGATGTACAACACTGCTTACCAATGTACTCATATATAAACTTAGTAAAGGTGCGCTACCACTGAATTCGACATGTGCATTTACTTTCATTTTGAGCTTTTTGTCGGGATTTACTAGTTTTATAAACGAATGACCAGTATAGTTTACCATAGTCATCTTTGAAATTGACCAGATGATTCAAAGTATCACTTCGGGCTATTCATCTACTTTCGCTTGTTGCTTTAGCTGGCTTTTTACTAGTTGTGATCTATCTCATCATTTCACTTCAGATGCTGTAAAATATGCAGATTTATTTGTCTGGTTTTGTGATATTTGTTCGCAAGTCTTGCATTTTATACACTTGTAGAAGTTGAGTTTGATTTATCGAACTAAAACTGTAAAATATGCAGATTTATGCCTTTCCTGGTCCAAATTTTGCAGTATCTTACTTGATTGCAACCATAAACCATTAAAAGCTGATTACAATTAGTTTTTGAATTTGAGTTTTTTTTTAGATTGTTTTGTTTCAATTTTGTATTTTTTTGTTATTGGTAAATAGTCTATGGGGAGTGTTTGACAGCAGGCAATAGCGGTTTGCGGATTGGGTTATCGAGTTTGACTAGTTGATAGTATTACTTGGTTGTAGAAAGATTTTTGATAAATTAGTTGTTAGCAGGTAGCTAATTACATGCAAAATGACATTTAAGAGTATAATTTATTTTCTCAAAAAGCTTATCAAAAAAGCTACTTTGGGTAGGTTTTTAAATTTTAATATTTTTGAGCAATAAGTTGTTACAAAAAGTTAATAACTAAATACTCATATTGACTGTTTAACCAAATCAAACAGCTAATAGTAGTTAAACAAATCCAAATTGACTGATAAGCTAATTGTTACCAAAACAACTTCTATAGAAGTTGTGTGCAGTAGGTTATTGGTAAAGCTATTTACTTGTGCTTAAGTGGATATGTTTGGCATTTTCTCAAAAAAAAAAAAAAAAAAAAAAAAGTGGATATGTTTGGCATTAAATTTTTTTAGCATGGTTATAAGATGCAGAATATATATCATTAAAATTTTTTAGCATGGTTATAAGATGCAGAATATATATATATATATATATATATATATATATATATATATATATATATATATATATATATATATTTTGTGTGTGTATGTGTTTTCAGGTGAGAACCTACCTTATTGTGTGAACTTGAGAACTTATGCATACCCATGACGTTGCATCATCCAACGGCCCAAAACATGGTGCGCGAAAAAAGTTAACCCAAGACGCAGTGCAAAATATGTGTGTATTATGTTTGCATTGCACTACATGTGTGCCTTGTGTTATAGATGACATGCACCATCCACTAATCTAGATAAAGGGCCTAGATTAGTTCTCAAGTTCATATGTTAATATAAGTTTTCATATGAACCTATATGTGTGTGTGTGTGTCGCGATCGTTGGAAAAGTTCAGATCAAAGACGAGAAATCAATAAAAATGAGAAAATATTATGGCATTTTAATAATTTCAACGATATGTTGGTGCATTTGGATACCCGTTGGTCACGGGATATATTGATGAGTTCAATAGTTTCATTGGTCTAACGGTACTACTCAACGGGTTTATTGGACCTATGGCATTTTTTTCTTTTCTCAGCCACTTGGTGGTGCACCACAAATAATGACTTAGCACACCACATACTAGCACTTAATGCACCACATAAATATACATGATGTACAAAATTAAAAAACCTTATCATTAATTTTCAGCCAGGGGCGGAGCCACCCCTTGGGGTACGGGGCCCTGCCCCCCTACCCCACACTCATTTTTAGTAGATATATAGGTATATATTATTATAATATGGATAAATTACACTTTTGGCTCCCCTCCTAATTTTTTTATATAAATAATCTATTATGTATATATTAAATGAACTCGAAAGTTACACTTTTCGTCCCTAAGTTATGGGATAATTGTAAAATTTGTTCATAATTGTTGGCTGTGATCACTTTTCATCCCTAAGCTATAATTGACGTTGCAAATTTCATCCTTTTAATAACAGGTTGTGGTCACTCTTCAATTCTAAGCTATACTTCATTCCTAATGTTTTGTTAGTAAAGGGACAAAATTTGCAACATTAATTACGGAGTACGGAGTATATTTAGGGATGAAAAGTAAGCACAACTAATAATTATGAATTTCTTCAATTACCCTATAACTTAGTGATTAAAAGTGTAATTTTTCCTATTTTTTATTATTGTATAATTTTTGTGTTATGTAAAAAATTCAAAAGTAATGTTTGACAATCTTAACGATCGTACTCATATAATTATATATTTCATATATTATTGCACATAGTATAATTAAAAATAATTATCAATAATAATTGGCACAATCATATATGGTATATATATAATAATATTGTGTGGTTGGTACTAATATCGACTAAGATAATAAATTTCCTCTATAACTTTGCCCCCTCCCCCCCAACCCCGACTTTCTGTCTCCGCCACTGTTTTCAGCCACTTGGTGGTGCGCACCACAAACTATCGCTTAATGTATCACAAACTAACGCTTAGTGCACCATAGACCAACACTTTGTGCACCACATAAATATACATGGTGCACAAAATAACAAAAATATCATCATATTTTCTCTATTTTATTGATTTCCAATTGTAGATTTGAGTTCATCCAATGATTCAAAACTATCGCACGTCTGCATGGAAGAAGATCGTCGCATCTAATTCGATATATATATATATATATATATATATATATATATATATATATATATATATATATATATATATATATATATAATCGCATTCAGGTGCGAATGCTTCGCCCAGGCGCGAAATAGGAATGAATTCTGTTCGTCCACGTGTACAGATCTAATGGATGAGAAACACTAATTTTTTAAAAAAATGCGGTGGCATTTTCGTAAATAATTGAACATCGAAGTGCAAGTAAAATGTATTACAAGTGCAAGTAAAAATTTACACTGAGCATCAATACTTAGTTGCACCTATAGTTCTAAGTAGTTGCACCTATAGTTCTAAGTAGTTGCACAAATAGTTATAAGTAGTTGCACCTAGGTGTATGAATGTTTGCGAGTGGTTTTCAGGGGTATTACTACCCGCTGAACTCAGATCAATGAATGTTAACAAAGCAAAATTACATGCACTTATAAGTGAAAGTAGGTGCACCTATAGTTATAAGTAGTTGCACCTATAGTTATAAATAGTTGCACAGATAGTTATAAGCACACCCAGGTGCATAAATGTTTGCGGAAAGTGAATGCTAACAAGACAAAATTACATGCACTTATAGGTGAAAGTAGGCGCACCTATAGTTATAAGTAGTTGCACCTATAGTTATAAATAGTTGCACATATAGTTATAAGCACACCCAGGTGCATGAATGTTTGCGAAAAGTGAATGCTAACAAGGCAAAATTACATGCACTTATAGGTGAAAGTAGATGCACTTGTAAGTGATTTTACTTGCACTTCGATGTTCAATTATTTACGAAAATGTCACCGCGTTTTTTTTTAAGTTATTAGATCTGGACACGTGTCGCGCGCTGATTCGTTCGCATTTCCCTCCTGAGCACTTATTCGCACTTGAGTGCATCCCTATATATATATATATATATATATATATATATATATATATATATATATATATATATATATATATATATATATATATATATATATATATATATATATATATATATATATATAGAAGAGCGCTCATATGCGGCGGGGTCTTACGGTGCGGCGGTGCGGTCAAATTCCAGAATACACCAACAGTGTTAACAATATGCACCAACAGTGTAATAAAAATACACCCCAATGAAATGTAATAAAACATCACAAAATACACCACAGACTCAAAAAAACACACCATATAACTCACCACCCCCAATGGTGTATTTCCGAACAGTGTATGATGTTTTTACTCACACCTAATTGTGTGTGTTTGGTGATGCAGGGCTCTGTTTACTCTGTTTTGTGTGGTGTATTTCCTAACGTTGATGGTGCATATTTGGTGAACTATTGGTGTTGCCGCACCCGTAAGAAATAACCGCACCGTAAGACACTGCCGCACCTGAACCCGCCTCTCTCTCTCTCTATATATATATATATATATATATATATATATATATATATATATATATATATATATATATATATATATATATATAGTGAGATCTGAGTTGTTGATCAAATCTAGATGAACGGCTCAAATCAATGAAAATTAAAAAAAAATAAAAAATAAAAAAAGAAACGCGCTTCATAGAAATACAAAACCTAAGTGTTAAAATGACGCACCTTAAGTGTTACAATGACGTATCTTAAGTATTAAAATGACGCACCTTAACAGGGTGTTTGGTTGGAGGGATTTTAAATTCCCTTCCCACTTAATTCCCACCTAATTCCAAAGACCATTAAATTCCGTAGTTTGGTTGGAGGGAATTGCAATTCCCCCATTTTCATGGAATTAAAATCCCATGTCCCCCCCTGGTATTTTAATTCCTGGGAAAAAAAGATAGTGATGAGTCAACATTACCCCTTCCTTTTTTAACTTAAAATTAATGTCTAACAACAATAATGGACATTTTTGACTTTATACTACTTATTCCCTTTCAATTCCCATGTATATCAAACATTGGAATTGAAATTCCCAGTAATTCTATTCCTGTCAACCAAACACTGGAATTTAAATTCCCACTTTATTCCCAGTAATTCAACTCCCATGGAATTACAATTCCTTTCCCACATAATTCCCCCCCTCCAACCAAACGCCCTGTAAGTGTAGAACTTATGCACCTTAAAGTGTATAACTGATGACGTATTTTAAGTGTTAAAATGACGCACCTTAAGTGTTAAAATGACACACCTTAAACTTTGAAAATACGCAACTGAAGTTTTCAAGTGTAGAACTAATGACGCACCTTATGTGTAAAAATGACACACCTTAAGCTTTCAACAATACGTAAAATTACCATAATGGCACTTTTTTTTTGTTTTTTTTTTTATATAATTTATGTTCATTCTGGGCGGTTAATTTTGGCAAGATGAATGACTATGATTAATCCACATATTTTACCTGGAGACCTTTTTCGCATTTGATCTCTAATATATATATATATATATATATATATATATATATATATATATATATATCTTAGTGGTTAGATAAAAGTTAGAAAATATTTTTTCGTTTTAGTTAAAAAAATTAAAAATTTATATATTTTTTTAT
This sequence comes from Ipomoea nil, assembly GCF_001879475.1. Lineage (NCBI taxonomy): Eukaryota > Viridiplantae > Streptophyta > Magnoliopsida > Solanales > Convolvulaceae > Ipomoea > Ipomoea nil. Next base: position 5,529,001 of record NW_017619273.1, on the reverse strand, counting down.
GTTTGTTTATTTTTAAAACATGAACATAAATTTATTACTAGATTATTTTTGTAAAAGGGTTAATTCTACTCGAGGTCTCTTGTCTTTGGTGGAATTCTAAATTTAGTCTCACACTATCGTTTTTGTCATTTAACATTCTAGATTATTATTTTTTGAACACGTTTAGTCCTTCTCATGACATTTCCTATTTTTAGTAAGGGCATTTTTATCTCTTCATATTTTTCTTTTGTTATTTTTTCGCTTTCAACCGATTTGATTGATTTGAGACTTTACTAAAAATTGATTGAAAAACATGGTTACTAAAAATCAGAGATCACCTAAAGTTCTAACCTGGATTTTTTTTTAAAGAGGAGACGCGCATTTTTAATAAAATGACGTCGTTTTTGCATCCGTATGCACCATGCATACGGATGCATGCACAGCATAATTTGCCCATAACTATTGTCTTATGAGGGATCGGATCGGCCCAAATGAAAAGGAAAAGTTTTAAAAAAAGATTATATGAGTATAGGAAAAGAGATATGGATAATAAATGAAACGTGAAATAAAAAGAAGGAAAATTGAGAAAGATGATTTTTTTTTTTGAAAGCAAAATAAATATGATATTGTTTTATATAAGTATGTAATAATTTTTTGAAGAATAAAAACAAATAAAATATCTATTTCCTCTTATTTTTAACGATCCAAGATTGGGAACCCTATCTACAATGACTAGAAGCATAGGTTCCCTTGAATTACCTCAACCCTTTTAATGGAAGGAATTGATTAATGCTGATTTTACCAACATTGAAAAACGCAACTAGTATTGTAGGTTTCCTAAAATTACTTCTTAAGCTAGTCTAATTATTGGTGGAATTGATTAATGCACCTCCCACCCTATACTATTTATAACTCCATAAATGATGATGACAATTTTTGGAATTAGATTTTTAAAAAATTCTACATTTGATGAATTATATTCTTATTACAAAATCAATGTGATGATATATTAATGTATTGAATAATTCCAACACAAATATTCGGTACGGTATTCAACCCAACTAGAATATATATACTTTTTCAACTCTCCACTATAATGCATGCAAGGCCATTTTATTTTTATCTATTATACTTTGAAGAGCAAAGCTTATATTCCTTCGATTGGGTCAAATAATAAGACTAAGAGTGAAGTTATATATTACGTAGTACTTTTGGGAGGTGATTAACACATATATCACATTGAGTAAGATGTGGTCGACTTTCGAGAGAGCTTTATAGCATATGACTCATAATCATTCTATAAACTCACAAGAGTTAGACGGCATTCTTAAAACGATATTAGTTTCACATACAGTCCTAGTCATCATGGGACTTAGGATTGTATGACCTCTTAAGGATAATAGCGCTAACATGTAGTCGGATAAGGGACAAAAGTTTCAACCGTAAGGTCTCTACTCCTTTTCATTTTGATTGATATGTATTGACAAATTTGTTCCCAATTTTTCAAGCTAAGGGTTTGGTTATGCCCTCTCTCGTTCCTTATATTTTCAAATCGATAATAAAAATTGATTGCCAAGCACCTTGTGCTCAGATGATATGTACTGTCTCTTTTCTATAAGAAGTCATGATATCAAGCCTCAGTGGAGGCGATGAACATATACTACAATGTAATAGAGTCAGTATACTCAAAAAAAAAAAAGTTGCCTTTTTTTGGTTAGAAAAATTAAAATAAAATTAATGTGGACCAAAGACTAGTTATTATTCTCTTAGATAAAAGAAAAAAGTTAACAACCATGTGCTATGTTTTCATATAATACTATAAAAGCAATCCCACCTTATTTATTTTTCTCTTAGGTAAAAAAAAATATTGTTACCTCATGTGCTATGTTATCACGTAATACTATAAAAGTAATATTACAAAGATAAAAGCAATGCATAATTGGCTCCCATATTGTGATGTCTGATTGAGAATTAAGAATAGACTATCCTAACGGTGTATTACAACAAAGTTTGACTATTTTGTTGGTGAATCAATTTTGAGAATTATAGTACCTAAGTTCCATAGTTAGTAGATATATAGGTATATATTATTATAGAGTAAAAGATATTTTTAGTCCTAAATTTATAGTGGCTTGGACAATTTTAATCCTTTATAAAAAAAAATTTGACATTTTATGGATAGAGTTATTGTGGCGAGGACATTTTTGGTCCCCCGTCTATATTTCTGTTAGATAACCGTCAGAGAGAGGGGTAATTACGTCAATTTAGGCTATCTCCTTCTATCTATTATATCTATGTGTGTTTTGTTTTCTTCTCGGTCATAATTCGAAGGAGTCGGAGAGTCCAAGTTGCAGTTGTACGAAGAAATTGCCGGAGAATCGAAGCCGCCAAACAGGTTACTAATCAAATAGATAGAAGGAGAATCGAAGCCGCCAAACACACATAGATATAATAGATAGAAGGAGATAGCCTAAATTGACGTAATTGCCCCTCTCTCATACGATTATCTAACAGAAATATAGACGGAGGACTAAAAATGTCCTCGCCACAATAACTCTGTCCTTAAAATGACAAATTTTTTTTATAAAGGACTAAAATTGTCCAAGCCACTATAAGTCTAGGACCAAAAATGTCTTTTACTCTATTATTATAATATGAATAAATTACACTTTTAGCCCCCTTCTTAATTTTTTTTTTTTAAAATAATCTATTATGTATATATTAAATGAACTCGAAAGTTACACTTTTCGTCCCTAAGTTATGGGATAATTATAGAATTCGTTCATAATTGTTGGCCGTGTTCACTTTTCGTCCCTAAGCTATAATTGACGTTGCAAATTTCATCCTTTTAATAACAGGTTGTGGTCACTCTTCCATTCTAAACTATACTTCGTTCCTAATGTTTGGGACGAAATTTGCAACATCAATTACGGAGTATATTTTAGTGATGAAAAGTAAGCACGACTAATAATTATGAATTCTTCAATTACCCTATAACTTAGTGATTAAAAGTGTAATTTTTCTTATTTTTTACTATTGTATAATTTAAGTGTTATGTAAAAAATTCAAAAGAAATGTTTGATAATCTTAACGATCGCACTCATATAATTATATATTTCATATATTATTGCACATAGTATAATTAAAAATAATTATCAATAATAATTGGCACAATCATATATGGTATATATATATAATAATATTGTGTGGTTGGTACTAATATCGACTAAGATGATAAATTTTCTCTATAAATTTACCCCCCCCCCCCCCCCCCCCCCCTCCAACCCCGACTTCCTGGCTCCGTCAATGTTTTCAGCCACTTGGTGGTGCACCACAAACTATCGCTTAATGTACCACAAACTAACGCTTAGTGCACCATAGACCAACACTTTGTGCACCACATAAATATACATGGTGCAAAAAATTATAAAAATATCACCATATTTTCTCTTTTTTATTGATTTCAAATCGTAGATCTGAGTTCATCCAATGATTCAAACTGATCGCACGTCTGCATGAAAGAAGATCGCCGCATCTAATTTGATATATATATATATATATATATATATATATATATATATATATATATGGTGAGATCTGAGTTGATGATCAAATCTAGATGAACGGCTCAAATCAATGAAATTTAAAAAAAAAAAAAAACGCTCTTCATAGAAATACAAAAACTAAGTGTTAAAATGACGCACCTTAAGTGTTACAATGACGCATCTTAAGTATTAAAATGACGCACCTTAAGTGTAGAACTTATGCACCTTAAAGTGTATAACTGATGACGTACCTTAAGTGTTAAAATGACGCACCTTAAGTGTTTAAATAACACACCTTAAACTTTGAAAAGACGCACCTGAAGTTTTCAAGTGTAGAACTAATGACGCACCTTATGTGTTAAAATGACACACCTTAAGCTTTCAACAATACGCAAAATTACCATAATGACACATTGTTTTTTTTTTTTTTTTTTTTTTTTTTTTTTTTAAATTTATGTTCATTTTGGGCGGTTAATTTTGGCAAGATTAATGACTATGATTAATCCACATATTTTACATGGAGACCTTTTGAGCATTTGATCTCTAATATATATATATATATATATATATATATATATATATATATATATATATATTCTTAGTGGTTAGATAAAAGTTAGAAAATATTTTTTCGATTTAGTTAAAAAAATTAAAAATTTGTATTTGAGACTTTACTAAAAATCAATTGAAAAATATGGTTACTAAAAATCAGAGATCACCTAAAGTTCTAAACCAATTAAATCAGTTGAAACTAGAAAAATAACATAAAAATATAAAAAGATAAAAATGCCCTTACTAAAAATACAAAAAATCATGAGAATGACTAAAAATGTCCAAAAAAAAATAATAGTATAGGATGTTAAATGACAAAAATAATAATCTAGGACTAAATTTGAAATTGTCACAAAAAATAATGGACCTTTGGTGAAATTAACTCTTTTGTAAAATATATTGATTTTTTAATAATATCATTATTAAGTAGAAATGAGGTACCCGGGTTGGACTTCCCTTTGGAAGATTGTGAGTTCGAGCCTCAGTGGAGGTGTTATTAGCTCTTTGTGTTTCAGTAGGTTAAGAAAGTATATGAACAGATACTACATTTTAATAGAGCTAGTAGCATTCAAAAAAAAAAAAGTAGAAGATGAGGGATCCAAGCAAATGAAAAGAGAGCATTTAAAAAAAAAAAAGTTGATGAAGTAGAAGATCATATGAGGGGCAAATTATGTTGTGAAAACGTGTTCATTATATGCATGGTGAACACATGGGTAGATCCATAATTTCTATACTGTAGACTCATATTTTTTTTTTAAAACGTAAATTCTTAATTTTGTTTTTCATTTGTTGTTACAAATATTAGAATCTACAGTACAGAAATTATGAATCTACAATATAAAAATTATGAATCTACAGTACAGAAATTATGAATCTACAATATAAAAATTATGAATCTACAGTACAGAAATTATGAATCTACAGTATAGAAATTATGAATCTACAGTATATAAATTATGAATCTACAGTATAGAAATTATGAATCTACAGTATAGATGTTATTAATCTACAATATAGAAATTATGAATCTACAGCTTAGAAATTATGGATCTATCCCGTTAACAACAAATGAAAAACAAAATTATGAATCTACGTTTTCAAAAAAATAAAATAAAATTATGAATCTACAGTATAGAAATTATGGATCTACCCAAGTGTTCACCTTGCGCATGGTGAACACGTTTCCACAGCATAACTATGGATAGTTATGTTGTGCATCCGTATGCACCATGCATGGTACATACAGATGCAAACACGACGTCGTTTTATTAAAAACGCGCGTCTCCCCTTAAAAAAAAAATCAGGTTCGCTTTCCAGCAACAACATTATGTTGTTCATTGATTCTGGAATTTTAGTTCATAGATTATGAAATTTTAGTTCATTGATTCTGGAATTATAGTTCATCGATTTTGGAATTGTAGTTCATCGATTCTGAAATTTTAGTTCATAGATTCTGGAATTTTAGTTCATTCATTCTGGAATTTTTAGTTCATAGATTAGATTCTGGAATTTTAGTTCATCGATTCTGGAATTATAGTTCATCGATTCTGGAATTTTAGTTCATATGTTATTGCTGGGAATCGAACCTGAATTTTGTTTTTTAAAGGGGAGACGCGTGTTTTTAATAAAACGACGTCGTTTTTGCATCCGTATGCACCATGCATGGTGCATACGGATGCACAACATAATTTGCCCATAACTATTGTCATATGAGGGATCGGATCGGCCCAAATGAAAAGGAAAAGTTTTTAAAAAAGATTATGAGTAGAGGAAAAGAGATGTGGATAATAAATGAAACGTGAAATAAAAAGAAGGAAAATTGAGAAAGATGATTTTTTTTTTTTTTGAAAGCAAAAGAAATATGATATTGTTTTATATAAGTATGTAATAATTTTTTGAAGAATAAAAACAAATAAGATATCTATTTCCTCTTATTTTTAACGATCCAAGATTGGGAACCCTATCTATAATGACTAGAAGCATAGGTTCCCTTGAATTACCTCAACCCTTTTAATGGAAGGAATTGATTAATGCTGATTTTACCAACATTGAAAAACGCAACTAGTATTGTAGGTTTCCTAAAATTACTTCTTAAGCTAGTCTAATTATTGGTGGAATTGATTAATGCACCTCCCACCCTATACTATTTATAACTCCATAAATGATGATGACAATTTTTGGAATTAGATTTTTAAAAAAATTCTACATTTGATGAATTATATTCTTATTACAAAATCAATGTGATGATATATTAATGTATTGAATAATTCCAACACAAATATTCGGTACGGTATTCAACCCAACTAGAATATATATACTTTTTTCAACTCTCCACTATAATGCATGCAAGGCCATTTTATTTTTATCTATTATACTTTGAAGAGCAAAGCTTATATTCCTTCGATTGGGTCAAATAATAAGACTAAGAGTGAAGTTATATATTACGTAGTACTTTTGGGAGGTGTTTAACACATATATCACATTGAGTAAGATGTGGTCGACTTTCGAGAGAGCTTTATAGCATATGATTCATAATCATTCTATAAACTCACAAGAGTTAGACGGCATTCTTAAAACGATATTAGTTTCACATACAGTCCTAGTCATCATGGGACTTAGGATTGTATGACCTCTTAAGGATAATAGTGCTAACATGTAGTCGGATAAGGGACAAAAGTTTCAACCGTAAGGTCTCTATTCCTTTTCATTTTGATTGATATGTATTGACAAATTTGTTCCCAATTTTTCAAGCTAAGGGTTTGGTTATGCCCTCTCTCGTTCCTTATATTTTCAAATCGATAATAAAAATTGATTGCCAAGCACCTTGTGCTCAGATGATATGTAGTGTCTCTTTTCTATGAGAAGTCATGATATCAAGCCTCAGTGGAGGCGATGAATATATACTACAATGTAATAGAGTCAATATACTCAAAAAAAAAAAAAAGTTGCCTTTTTTTGGTTAGAAAAATTAAAATAAAATTAATGTGGACCAAAGACTAGTTATTATTCTCTTAGATAAAAGAAAAAAGTTAACAACCATGTGCTATGTTTTCATATAATACTATAAAAGCAATCCCACCTTATTTATTTTTCTCTTAGGTAAAAAAAAATATTGTTATCTCATGTGCTATGTTATCACGTAATACTATAAAAGTAATATTACAAAGATAAAAGCAATGCATAATTGGCTCCCATATTGTGATGTCTGATTGAGAATTAAGAATAGACTATCCTAACGGTGTATTACAACAAAGTTTGACTATTTTGTTGGTGAATCAATTTTGAGAATTATAGTACCTAAGTTCCATAGTTAGTACTTAGTAGATATATACGTATATATTATTATAATATGGGAAAATTACACTTTTAGCCCCCTTCTTAATTTTTATTTTTTAAATAATCTATTATGTATATATTAAATGAACTTGCGAAAGTTACACTTTTCGTCCCTAAGTTATGGGATAATTGTAGAATTCGTTCATAATTGTTGTTCGTGTTCACTTTTCGTCCCTAAGCTATAATTGATGTTGCAAATTTCATCATTTTAATAACAGGTTGTGGTCACTCTTCCTTTCTAAACTACACTTCGTTCCTAATGTTTGGGACGAAATTTGCAACATCAATTACGGAGTATATTTTAGGGATGAAAAGTAAGCACGATTAATAATTATGAATTCTTCAATTACCCTATAACTTAGTGATTAAAAGTGTAATTTTTCTTATTTTTTACTATTGTATAATTTTAGTTCATCGATTCTGGAATTGTAGTTCATCGATTCTGGAATTGTAGTTCATCGATTCTGAAATTTTAGTTCATAGATTATGGAATTTTAGTTCGTTCATTCTGGAATTTTTAGTTCATAGATTAGATTCTGGAATTTTAGTTCATAGATTCTGGAATTATAGTTCATCGATTCTTGAATTATAGTTCATCGATTCTGGAATTTTAGTTCATCGATTCTGGAATTTTAGTTCATATGTTATTGCTGGGAATCGAACCTGAATTTTTTCTTTTTTTTTTTAAGTGGAGACGCGCGTTTTTAATAAAACGACTTCGTTTTTGCATCCGTATGCACCATGCATGGTGCATACGGATGCACAGCATAATTTGCCCATAACTATTGTCATATGAGGGATCGGATCGGCCCAAATGAAAAGGAAAAGTTTTAAAAAACGATTATATTTGTAGAGGAAAAGAGATGTGGATAACAAATGAAACGTGAAATAAAAAGAAGGAAAATTGAGAAAGATGATTTTTTTTTTTCGAAAGCAAAAGAAATATGATATTGTTTTATATAAGTATGTAATAATTTTTTGAAGAATAAAAACAAATAAAATATCTATTTCCTCTTATTTTTAACGATCCAAGATTGGGAACCCTATCTACAATGACTAGAAGCATAGGTTCCCTTGAATTATCTCAACCCTTTTAATGGAAGGAATTGATTAATGCTAATTTTACCAACATTGAAAACCGCAACTAGTATTGTAGGTTTCCTAAAATTACATCTTAAGCTAGTCTAATTATTGGTGGAATTGATTAATGCACCTCCCACCCTATACTATTTTTATAACTCCATAAATGATGATGACAATTTTTGGAATTAGATTTTTAAAAAATTCTACATTTGATGAATTATATTCTTATTATAAAATCAATGTGATGATATATTAATGTATTGAATAATTCCACCACAAATATTCGGTACGGTATTCAACCCAACTAGAATATATATACTTTTTTCAACTCTCCACTATAATGCATGCAAGGCCATTTTATTTTTATCTATTATACTTTGAAGAGCAAAGCTTATATTCCTTCGATTGGGTCAAATAATAAGACTAAGAGTGAAGTTATATAGTAGTATTTTTGGGAGGTGTTTACCACATATATCACATTGAGTAAGATGTGGTCGACTTTCGAGAGAGCTTTATAGCATATGACTCATAATCATTGTATAAACTCACAAGAGTTAGAGGTCATTCTTAACACGATATTAGTTTCACATACAGTCCCAGTCATCATGGAACTTAGGATTGTATGACTTCTTAATGATAATTGCGCTAACATGTAGTCGGATAAGGGACAAAAGTTTCAACCGTAAGGTCTCTACTCCTTTTCATTTTGATTGATATGTATTGACAAATTTGTTCCCAATTTTTCAAGCTAAGGGTTTGGTTATGCCCTCTCTCGTTCCTTATAATTTCAAATCGATAATAAAAGTTGATTGCCAAGCACCTTGTGCTCAGATGACATGTAGTGATTCTTTCATATGAGAAGTCATGATATTGAGCCTCAGTGGAAGCGATGAACATATACTATAATGTAATGGAGTCAGTATACACAAAAAAAATAAAAAGTTGCCTTTTTTTGGTTAGAAAAATTAAAATAAAATTAATGTGGACCAAAGACTAGCTAGTTATTATTCTCTTAGATAAAAGAAAAAAGTTATCAATCATGTGCTATGTTTTCATATAATACTATAAATGCAATCCCACCTTATTTATTTTTCTCTTAGGTAAAAAAAATATTGTTACCTCATGTGCTATGTTGTCACGTGCTAAAAAAGTAATATTACAAAGATAAAAGCAATGCATAGTTGGCTCCCATATTGTGATGTCTGATTGAGAATTAAGAATAGACTATCCTAACGGTGTATTACAACAAAGTTTGATTATTTTGTTGGTGAATCAATTTTGGGAATTATAGTATCTAACTTCCATAGTTTTTTTTTAAAGTTTTTTTTTTCATGGTTTAATAAAATCCAAGCATTTAAAAAATAACTCGGACTTAAAATTGAATGAAGTAGTAAAATCAATTCAATGATCCATTTTAAAATATTAGGTTATGATATCAATTTCTAAAGCATTATCACTAAATTTGGAACACTAAAGAAGAAAATAATGGAGTATTTCAAAAGAAAATAAAAAAGAGAGAGAGAGAGAGAAAGAAAGTAAGAAATTAAGGAATGAAAGTAATGGATTTGCTTTATGTAATGAACTAACAAGTTTTTTACTATGTTTTAGGACGCTTCAATAATAAAATTCTAATTCTAAAAGGATTCAATGGGATTAATGCATTTGAGATGGTTCAACCATCTTAATAATTTCATAATAATCAGTTTAATTATTAAAATTTCATCTATATACTTATTAAAGATCCTTATAAATAACTTGTGTATTTTAATGGATCACATTTTTTAAACTCTACGTAACAAACAATGCACATTTCCCTTTAAAAAAAAAAAAACAAAAAAAAAAAACAATGCACATTTAATTTGTCCCAGTAAGGAATTATAAACACATGACATTTTAACATGGAGTGTTGTATTGTTAATCTATTTGGTTTGTTAGATTTACTTTTAGACATTGCATGTGACACATTGATTGTCAAATTTAGGTAAATTCAGTCCATTTTCACTTCTTTTCCAATTGAATTTTTTTATGAGGTTATATAATAATAATTGATATTAATTTCTTTACGTCATATTAATTTTGTAATATGAATTCCTTTAATGTAAAAACGAGAGAACTAAATGAAAAGTCAAGTATAGAAGATGCTTAAAAAAGTCATGTTTTGTCCTTTAAAGGTGATGGATATATTACGAGCAGAGTATACCGACCCGTGGAGGTGGAGCAAGACCCGGGGCCCCGACCAGAGCAGGTGCCGACCCAGAGGGGTCGGTCATGGAGAGGTCGGCCATCAACGGGCCGACCTGGAACCGGTCAAGAGGACGCGGTCAACGCGGATCCAACCACCCCCCGCCTTAGGGGGTGGCGGTTAGGGGTGAGGGTTGTATAAAACCCCTCACCTTGTCTCTTTAGGACATTTAATCATTATCCTACATATTTTATACTAAACAAATCATTGTAATAGCCTATTTACGGCATTTAATACGACATACTGTCCCTGCGACCTTTACGACACCGTTTCGTGTTATCTATTTATTTGTTATTCATATTCTTATCCGGATTTAGTGATTCGGGTCCACACCGGGTTAATTAAATCCATCAAAAGGAAATTAATCAATTATATTTTAACTTCTATCATATTGATTACTAATTAGGTGATCCATTATATATTTACCGTTAACATATTATATGCCTAAAGTTGATAAATTATATTTTTATAAATAAATTGAAGATACATAATATGTTAACTGCAGTCATATAATTTATTAACTGCAGACACATAAATTATATATTTATTATAATTAACATATTATTTATGTGCAGTTAATGAATTATTTGTCTATAGTTAACACATAATTATCTGAATGTTATTTTGGACTAGTCTATGGTATGACAATTTTAATTTTAAAAATACTACTTGGACTCCCAAGTTCTACTTCTTATTTTTACTCCATCACAAAAAAATTTTGATGTTGACGTTTTTTTTTAGAACTCATCACAGAATAAAGATAACATTTCATCTCTTGTCACATTATTATTATAGAGTAAAAGTGAGAGAATAAAGAATGAGAGTTCTTGTAGTAGAACTCTTATAATTTTATCTCTTTCATGAAAGATGCAGAGAAACATTAGTATTACTGTATTAGTATATAAAATTTATATATCTAGAAATTACATTAACTCATTTGGTTCACGAAAAATATTTGAAGGTAAATGAAATTGAAATTCCATGGAAAAAAAATTACTAAAAAAATTGTTTCTATTATTTAGTTAGTGAAAAAAATTAATTGGAATTTGGAATATTGATTCCGTTGTTTGGTTGAGATTGAAATGGTAATGATTAATAAGTATAAAGACTAAAATGTTCCTACACAATGCAAATAATGATAATAAAAGTAACAAAGGCAAAATTGTCCAACCATGTGATACTTTCTTCCAACTTCAATGGAAAACAAAATACCACCTCCTCCCATTGAATAACTTTTTCGCCAAACTTAAAGAAAACATTTTCATGCGGAAAAAGTTTTCCATGAACAAAACAAAGAAAAATTATCATTTTCCTCAAATTTAAGGACAACTTTTTCCTTGAATATTTTTTTTCCATCCAACTAAACATGAAAAGTAAATTATTCACCCAAAAAAAAATGAAAAGTACCATTAAACACACAAAAAAAAAATCAAATTTAAAAAATCATAAGAAAATATTCAATAAAATAAGCAGAGAATGAATGCATAATTGGTTTGACCAATGAATAGTAAATAAACATGTAAAATGGGACCAATGGAGTAAAATATAGCTAACACTAACACGTGAGTAAAATATTATGAGGACTCATATTTTCTACTATTACTTACAAATTCTTGATATATGTACAGATAAATAAGTCGATAAATGAAATTTATATAAAAATATAAATACAATAACGAGATTAGATTTTATTTTTTAAAATTCAAAGGAATGAAAGAAAGAATATAGGAAAATCCATGTTGTGCACACTTTCATTAACATCGATTCCTTTAAATTGATTCGCTACCTCTCAATGGTACAAGGAGCATTGTAATATTAGCCCCAGGATAAAATGGATTACAATAATATAGTTAATCACTGAATCTATATTACTCTATGTGAAATGTTTTAGAACACAAAACTTCGATTTTTTTTTTTTTTTAAAGTCTTGGTAAACATTTTTTAAGGAAAATTATTTTTGAGAGAAGAAAATCGAGATTTGGAATGGTTCAAAAACTAGCCATTAAAATATTTGTCCAACATAAGGTATTTATAGGAGAAGAAGAAATAAATAGAAATAAACAATGACATTAACATTTGAATTAAATCAGATTTGTAACATCCACGATTTATAATTTATAAAAACGATTACGATGTTAATTCTTAAAAATTAAAATTGAATTCATTCGAAATTAATTCTTACAAATTAAAATTAACTCTATTAGTACGCAAATTATGCTGTGCAACTGTGTGCACCATAAATTCTTACATGGTTGCACAGCGTAACAACTGCTATTAGTAAATGCTGGTTACTTTGGTTAAAATTTTATGTTAGATTCTTCCTTTTAGAATACCATAAAATCATTGCTACTCAGTATATATATATATATATATATATATATATATATATATATATATATATATATATATATATATATATATTGAGGACTATTGACTCTGTTATGTTCATATATACTTTCTCAACCTACTGAACCACAAAGAGTCGATACCTCTACACTAGGGTTTGAACCTGAGACATCTCATTTGAGAAGTCACATCTATGTCGTTCGACCACAAGACTTTGGGCAAATAATTCTTATTTAATCCCAATCTTATAAATATATGGACAAGTACATGTATTTTTGTAAAAATGTGTCACAATTTTAATTGTCTATTTAATTTAAGATAATCGGAGGAATAATGCCTTAGAAAAAAGTTGTGATATTTTTGTAAATATTATCAGCTTTGAACGTGACCAGAGAAGCATTAGTTACTTCTATGCAACTAGCTAGCTGGTAATAACCAAATAACAAATATTACTTCTGTTGTTTAAAGAGAAGGAATTGATTTTTTTTTTTTTTTTTTGTTTGTTTGTTCTTTAAAGAAGGAATGGAACGTTAGAACAATAAATGGCATGCAATAGATAGCAACTAAATAGATGGGGTAGAAACACGCATTACTACGCTTCTAGTCAAATCAAATTGGCATAGGTTTTATGGTGGTATAATTAATGAATAATGCATCAACTCTATACTATATATTATATTTAAATCAAAAAAATACATGCATTGCACATTTTACCTTCCTAGTGTAAAAGTTGCTTTATTTTAAAAAAACTATGTGCATGCTAGGTTTGCCCACAAAAGACAATTGATGGGTAAGTAAAGATACCTCAAAAAAACAAAAGAAATTTTTTATATTGATTATATTTTAAAAATATTTTTCTTAGCAATAGAAGTTAGAGAATTTTTTTTTTTTCGTTTTAGATAAAAAAAAAATTGTATTTTTTAAAATATGAACATTAATTTATTACTAAGTTATTTTTTTATATATTGATTTTTTTAATAATCATTATTACGTAGAAGATGAGGGATCAAAGCAAATGAAAGAGGGGTATTTTTTTAGTACTACTAACTCTGTTACAATATAGTATCTGTTCATAATTACTTATTCTCACTGAAAATTGAATCAATGACATCTCATTTGGGAGAACCACTTCGTGCCATTAGACTACAAAGAGAGCATTTTATTAAAAAACAAGATGATGAAGTAGAAGATCAGATGAGGGATCGGATCGACAAAATGAAAAGGGAAAGTACTTTATAAAAAGAAAGATTATATGAGAGAAAAAAATAAGATGTTAATAATAAATAAAACGTGAAATAAAAAAGAAGGAAAAGAAAGATGATATTAAAACAAATTAAATGAAAAAGTTCTATTACATGAATTTTCATTCTTTATTTTTCTATTTTTACTGTTTGATTTGGTAAGAGATGATAAGTAATCTTATTTTGTGAGTTCCAAGAAAATGTCAATATCAAAATTTTAATTGTGTAAGTAAAAATAGGAAGTAGAACTATAGAATTCAAGTAATATTTTCCCAAATGAAAATGAATTATTGTTGTTACGTTTATAGAGAAACAAAAAATACTATTTAGTTCGTCCTCAAACTTAATTTGTCCCCGATTTTTCAAGGGTTTAGTAATATCCTCTCTCTATCCTTATATTTTCAAATCTCTCTAATAATAGTTGAGTTTCTTTACCAAGTCTATATGGTCTAATGGTACCTGGGTTAAAATTTCAATTAGGTCTCTGAATAGTGCAAAATAATAAAATAACCACCAGTTGACCGGATAACATAATGCTAACATGGTAGTTACCAAATTTTAAAATATTTTTTTTAATTGTATTTTAATAAATTTAAATTAAATAATTATTTTTTAAAAAAAAAAAAACACTGTCTCCTCTCCCGGGCTGCCTTCTCGGACTAATATTTGACAATTAATCTTGAATTTTATGATTAAATTAATAAGTTTTACATATATAACATAGTTCTATTTGAATTTTATAGTTATTAGTTTTACAACATAAGAAGAATACTTGTGATGAGCTGTCTTCCACAATATTTCTCTATATATATTTGAGTGATGTAAGTAAGTTTGCAAAGAGAGAGTATCATAATTCATATCGGAGAACAAAAACCAAAGAGAAGCTACAAAATTCTCTTCCTAAGTTATTGATCTTACCCGACTTTTCCTAAGCAGAGACCAATGGAAACCAAGCCGTTCATACTGTTCTTATTCTTCTTCGTCATCTTTCAACTTACAACTTCTAATGGTATATATAGCATATGTCTCCCCTATATATTTTTTTTCTACTTACTCCTCTGATCTTAAGCTTTCCAGTAAAGATCCAAAATATTTTACTTTCTTGTAATTTTATGATCTGATAGAACATAGATAACAAGTTAGAGATTTTTTTTTTTTT
This sequence comes from Ipomoea nil, assembly GCF_001879475.1. Taxonomy (NCBI): domain Eukaryota; kingdom Viridiplantae; phylum Streptophyta; class Magnoliopsida; order Solanales; family Convolvulaceae; genus Ipomoea; species Ipomoea nil. The sequence continues at coordinate 5,513,518 of NW_017619273.1, read as the reverse complement.
TTTTCAGGATTATTTGTTAATCCAACACTGGTGAAGTCTGATACCCAAGCTGGTAACATTTATTCTCTTCATTATAGCTTCTACCAGAGTTCTAAAACTTTTATTTCCATTTATTTATTATTTCATTAATTAATTTCGTAATATATATGTTTATATAATGATAATTATTTCATATATATATATATATATATATATATATTCCTTTCAGTTTGCTTGACTGGGAAGCCAGCATCCTATTACTTTTTTCAAGGATTTGGCAATGGAATTAACAATTGGATTGTATATCTTCCGGTAAGCTAAGTGTATATTTTTGGACACACAAAAAATACAAATCAAATTTCTTTTTGAATTATAAGACACAATCCTTGAATTATTTACTTGAATTTCAGGGAGGAGCATGGTGCCATACTGCTGAATATTGCATCAAATATGCTAATAATAGAAAAATTACCCAAGATCCAAGACCATTCGATTTTGGTAATATTTTGGACAGTGACAAAGAAAAAAATCCAGGTATATATTTATTTCAAAAAAAAAAAAAAAAAAACAGGTACATTTGTTTTAATTAAATACACATTTTCACCGATTCCATATTCTTTACTGACTAATGAATTGTTTTTTGGCAAATTATATTATATATAGATTTCTTTGACTGGAATAAAGTTGTGATCACTTACTGTGATGGCTCATCATTCACAGGCGATTCCCAAACAATTTACAATGTATGTATGCCTTGTCTAGCTATATATATATATATATATATATATATATAATTTGCAAACTAACTAGAGTGTAAGTGTACTATTTTGCAGGGCACCAATCTCTACTTCAGAGGTGCTAGAATTTTCAATGCTGTTATGCAAGAGTTGATTCAAAAGGGAATGGGAATGGCCCAAAATGTAAGAATTAGTGCACATCTAACCTGCAAATTAAAGTATTATTATTATTATTATTATTATTATTATTATTATTATTATTATTATTATTATTATTATTGTTGTTGTTGTTGTTGTTGTTGTTGTTGTTGTTGTTGTTGTTGTTATTGTTGTTACTACTGTTATTAATTTATTATTATATTGTAGGCACTTTTGTTTGGTAGTTCTGCGGGAGGGGTTGCGGCTACACTTCATTGTGATGGTTTTCACAATTTGTTGCCTTATGCTATTCGAGTAAAATGTTTGTCAGATGCCGGATATTTCTTTCCGTCGTAAGATTTATATGTCATATAATTAATTGCACTAAGCTTTGACCTAAAAAAAATGATATGACTTTTGATATTTGTGTATATATAATTCCTAATTAACAGGAAAAGATTCGAAGATCAAAGGAACGATTTTATACCAACCTTTCAAGGATTGATAACGTTACATGTATTTTTCTCTTCTTTCCTTTGTTAAGTTTCACATCTTCGAAAAATTATATATATAAAAACATTGTGACATAAGGAATAATTGGTTTGTGAGTGATAAATTAAGGATAATCTATCAGTATTTTTCAATAAATAATTAATTTGATTTTATATAAAATTTATTTCTCATGGAGATTTTTATACTATACCTGCAATCAAATCAATTGCTTTAATTTGTTTATATGGATCAGGGATCAGCTAAGTCCTTACCCAAAATGTGCACATCAAGACTAAGTTCGTATATGGTAATAATTAATTAATATCTTAATTTTAATTGCGTCAACTAATTAAATATGAATCGCATTATATAATTAATAATTATTTATGTATATTGAACTTGTGCATGCATATATGCAGTGCTTCTTTGCTCAAAATGTGCAGAAAGACATCCAAACTCCTATCTTTTTCTTGATGTCTGCATTCGATAGTGTTCAGGTTAGATTATAGTATTTTACGCTAAATGCACCATGTGATATACGATATTTGTTACATTAATTAAAAATAAAATTAAGTAGTCTATATGTATATATTTTTATGATCCAATTTCATTTGTCTTCCATATTCATAGTGTGTGTTATATATGTTGTTATTTTAATTTTCCTTTCATCCTTTAATATATTTCAGGTATCATGGACTTTTAAAAACAATGAAGCAATAAAAAAATGCATTATGGATCAAACCGGTTGTTCAAGTTGTTCAAGTGAGATGTATAAAGTCTTACAAGGTTGACAATACCTACCTAATTAATTTTTGTACAAAGTAATTCTTACTATACATTTACATATCAAGTAGTTATGTGTTTTATGCATGTTTTTCAGATCTAAGACTGGAATTTTTGAGTTTATTACCAAAGCATACAAATTGTTCATCAAAAGGGGTCTTGATTACCTCCCCTAAGACCCATGAGCAAGAGCGAAATAGTCACTGGAATTCAGACATGGTCGTCGAGGGAAGTAATGAGGTATTATAATAAACCCAAACTAATTATTTATCCATATATATGTATAATTGATCAAATATTATTTCTCTTTATTTATATCTTTTTTTTTTTTGACAGACAATTGTAAATCTATTTAGAGATTGGTACTTTGACAAGAGAGGCGTTTATATAATAGATAAATATCCATACCCGTGCCTGAATAATTATTCAACCGTACCAAATAACAGTTTCACCTGATTAATTAGCAGTGCATGGAATGATGTATAGTATATGTGTGATCATGCACAGCATCCGATCCTATCCTTCTATGTACTTGTTGCATTCTAAAGAAGTTTATTAATAATACTAGTTTTTTACGCGCGATTGAGATAATGTCAATGTTTTTTTTTTTTTAAATAAGTACTTTTAAGTATATCAACGCAAGATTATATTAGAATTATTCATGCATAGATAATTGAATGTTAAATTTGCGTATTTAAATATGCAATTCTAAGTTAATAAATGCAAGATAATATAGTCAAGATTGATTATAATTGTCAATAAAATAATTGTATAGGTATGATTGAAATCAAATACGGGACATAAGCGGGAGCAAATAAAAAGTAGGGCATAAAATATTAAATATATACTAATATTGAAGAGCTAACTACTGATTGCCAAACAAGGACATTGCGAAATAGTTTCTCACTTCAATTTGTTGTGTGATTTGAATACTCTTTTTGTCAATAAATTCCCCAAGTAGTTAATTAATATGATTGGCTTAATTATATTTTTTTATTTTTTTTATTTTTTAAAACAATTATTATTATTATTATTATTATTATTATTATTATTATTATTGTTATTATTGTTGTTGTTGTTGTTATTATTATTATTATTATTATTATTATTATTGTTATTATTGTTGTTGTTGTTGTTGTTGTTGTTATTATTATTATTATTATTATTATTATTATTATTATTATTATTATTATGTATACCATTAGGTCATTTTACATGTTAATCTAAACAGCTAATTTTTTCAAATATTTTTTGTACCAACCGTTGATATAATTCGCTGGTCAAATTCGCTAATATAATTTGCTAACTGCTGATTGTCAAACAAGGAAATTGCGAGGTAGTTCTCACTTCAATTTGTTGTGTGATTTGAATACTCTATTTAATTTGTCAACAAGTCCCTCAAGTAGTTAATATGATTGACTTTATTAATTATATTTTTAAAAATTTTTCATGGTATTAATAAAATACTTGGAAAATAAATATATAGCATTATTTTGTATTATAACTTTCATATTTAATTAAAAAATAGTGCACAAAAAGATAATAGACAATGTAGTGAATATAATCAATTGATGAATTTGAATGTAAAGAATTTTACATTGGAGAAATATAAAGACAATATAACTAATAAAATTATTTCTCTTAATTAATTTATTGATAATGATTTTTTTTTTTAATAAAGACATTGTAGAGACAATGTAGCGAATATAATCAATTGATGAATTTGAATGTAAAGAATTTTTATATTGGAGAAAAATAAATACAATATAACGACTAATGCAATTATTTCTCTTATTTAATTTATTGATAATGATTATTTTTTTTTTTTTGAATAAGGACATTGTAGACATATAATTCTAAATTAAACAAATGCATATGTATTATTCTTTGTTGTAGCTACTAAATTATTATTTAATTTGCTAAGAGTAAAATAAAGTACTAATTATGCCAACTTTGATTGGGATGTGGTTCGAACCTAAAACTTTTCTTATTGAAATCAATGAGTAAGTTAACGGTGAACTAAGGGTCTGTTTGGAAACCTGGAAATCAATTTTCGGGTTTCTGGTGTTTGGGTAGGCTGAAAATGAAGTGGTCAAAGGAAAATGCTAGCTAGTCAACGGAAAATGGGTGCTAATTTCCGGAAAATGACTTCCCATTTTTTTAGGGAAAGTCATTTCCATCTTCCAATCTAAACACACGCGCAAGCTAAGCCTTCAGTGCTTCTTCTCCTAGACTTCACCCCCTCCTTCAACATTCAGCAGAGAAACTCTACCAACACTTCCTTCTCCAACAATCCACAACCACAAAAGCTTTACCAACACTAGAAAAGCTACAGAGGTATATTTCATCATTTTCACTTTTTGAATTTTTTTTTCTCCAAAGTTATTTTCCGGCTGTGGGTTTTCCTCCCCACAACCGGAAAATGTTATGGCTTTTTCATTGGTTTCCCTAGCCGGAAACCAGTGGCTCTGGTTTCCGATGCGGAAAACCAGAGTCACTGGTTTCCGCATCGAAAACCAGATGCACTGGTTTCCCCAACCGGAAACCAGCAGTGATTTCCGGCTGGAAAAATCAGTGAAGAAGCCATAACATGCTTGAGTGTTTATGGATTGTTTATTGATGAATTTGCTTGGTTGCTGCTTATTTTGATTATTATTGATTATATAATACTCCCTCCGTCCCATTTTGTTTGTCTGGTTCGGTTAACGAGGCTTGACTGAAGCTATTTTTACTTCAATTTTTTATAATATTAAGTTTATTTTTAGTATATAAAATTTATATATTTAGAAACTATATTAAAAGTACTATTAAACATAAAAAATAAAATTTAAAATTAATTAAAAATTACTAAAGAAAATAAGCAATGAAGAAAGAGTTAGATTGACCAATTAATAGTAAACAGGACAGGCAAAATGGGACAGAGAGAGTAAAATGCTTTGCTTATTTTGTGGTTATGTGTTAGTTTTAATTGTAGTTATTTGTTGTCATATCATTTTATTTGTTTGTTTGTATAGATGGATAGAAATAATGTGCGTGCAACTATTATGGATGCAGCAAGTGCTATATTAGCTATAGGAGTTCTTCTATTGCAACAACTTAGGAATAGAAACCAAATAGAACATGACATCCTCAATAGAGATGAAATTGCTGAACAGCTCGGTAGCATTGCCACGACAATTAAATCTTTGAATACCGGTATTGATGAAAATCAGTTGTTTGCGGATGTGATGAGCATAGGTGATGACTTTCATGAGGATGACTTATGTAAGATATTTGAATACTTGATGACAAATGATGTTCAGGCGCGAATTTTCAAGGGGAAGAATGCAAGTTTGAAGAGGAAATGGATTGAGAAATTTATTTCTTCTTCGGATTAAATTATGTATGTCTTTTTTTTGTTGGTTAACGTGCATGTTAAGACTTGGATTGTAATCTTTAAGACTTATTTTTATGTATGTTTTGTAGTTGGTTGGTTATGTTGGATCTTAGTACTTGTTATATTGGATCCTAAGACTTTGTGGACTTTAATTTTCAAAACTTGATTATGTATGCATTTATGTTGTTTCTAACATGTAATTTTGATTTCAAATTGTCATATTGTGTTGCATTAGAATTTAGTACTAGAAAGATAGATTAAGAGCAGAGGCATTAGAATTAAATACAATAAAAATTTATGTTGCATAGAATTTGTAATAAAAATTGTTATATTCTACAAACAACAATAAAAATATATTTTTCGGTATATAAGGGCATCCTCAATAGTTGGGGATTTTACCCCAGATTTTTGTGGGCCCCAACATCCACCTCATCATTCACTATTTCACCCAATCACAAAATCTCTTCTTCCAATTAATTTTAAGTTTTTTCACAACTTTTTATGGACCCACCATTTTATCTCCATATTTTAATTATTTCTTTATTTATTTAATTTATAAATTTATAATTTTATAATAAACATAAATGAATTACATACGTAATAACGTAAATGAACATACGTAAAAATTGCAAGCTTTCATTTCCGAACTAATAATTAAAATAAATTGTGATTAACAGTAAAAAAAATATATTATGAATTAACAAAAAAAAAATTGTGAGTAACAATAAAAAAATTATGGATTAACAATATAAAAAAAATTACAAGCTTTCAATTTGTGATTAACAATAAAAAAAAATTAAAAAATTAATAAATAATTTGTGCCGTTGCAAATTGCAACGACACAAATGACAAATTAAAATGATTTCAGAGTGGCCGCCAATTCTGAAACGCCCTGGCGGGCGCGTGTGTTGGCAGAAGGGTGAGACACACCTGCGCGTCTCACCCTTCATTTATTTATTTATTTTTTTTTAAATTGACAAATTTTTGTGAGTTGTAGGAGGAAAATATAGTCAAAAGTTTGCTATCCCATATGTCAAAAAGCAATTCATGGGGATTTTTGTGCTAAAATGTGGGAATGAACCCCTTATTGGGGTTGCCCTAATAATTAAAATGTTTAAGTATACCATTCTGTTCATTTTCCTGTTCATTTTCTGGAAAATGAACCAAACACCAAAAGACAGTTTTCCATTGTGCAGCCAAACACAGGAAAATAAAATGACTCATTTTCCAGAAGTTATTTTCCTGCTTTCCAAACGGACCCTAACAGAAATTAATGGAAAAGATAATATTTAACGGAAAAGTTAACGGATAATCATATTCATTAAGGATAAATTAGAAAATCTTAAGGAAAAATTAAAATCTGATTAATTTGCGTCATTCATTTGATTAAAAAATTTGACCGCTATTTTTCTACCAATTATAAGTCTAACTCTCTTGGGCTCTTATTAGTATAGTAGAAATTGAAAGACCGAATGACTAAGCTTAAGCTAGCAAGCAATCTCAGATTTTATGAAAAATTAAATGCAGTCAAAGTAAGGTAGTTGTGCTAGTTTTCAAAAAAAAAAAAAACAAAACAAAAAAAAGGTAGTTGTGCTACATACTTTTTAAAAAAATGGTGAGTATCATAAATACAACATATATATATATATATATATATATATATATATATATATATATATATATATTCTCTAAATTTACTTTGCTGTAATTTTGTGCATTTACACAACTAAAAGTGCATTTCCATAAAAGTAGCAATATATTGACATAATAAAATTAAGGAATAAGGGTTAAATAGACCATTCTATTGTACTGTCTACACACCAAAGTACAATTAGGTTACCGAATTAAAAAATAATAATACAATTAGGTCACTGAACAACACAAAATTATGCAATCAGGTCCAAAATGACCTGTTTACATGAAAGAAAATGCTGACGTGGCGGTTATCAATTTTAAAAATAATTTTAAATTTTAAATAAAATAATTAATTAAATTAAAAAAAAAAAAAACTTAAAATGCCATCTTCGTCTCCATGGCCGGAGATGAAGACCTTCGTCTCCATGACAGGAGACGAAGACGACATTTACGTTTTTTATTTGTTTTGTTTTTGTTTTTGTTTTTTTGTTTTTGTTTTTAATTTTAATTAATTATTTTATTTAAAATTATTTTTAAAAATCGACATTCTTTCAGATAAACATGTCATTTTGGATATGATTGCATGACTTTGTGTTATTTATGCATGGACCCAATTGCATTGTTTTTGAGTTCGATGACCTAATTGCACTTTGATGTGTAGTTAAGTGACCTATTTGACTCTTATTCCTAAAATTAACGTGTCTTTAATTGTTCAGGAAGTCATCATATCATTAAAGAATTAATTTCACTTTTGGTCCCACGACTTTTGAGTTCTTATCACTTTTGGTGCACAACTTTAAATTTTTTCAATTTTGGTGCCTAACTTTGTTATTTTTATCAGTTTAGGTCCTTCTAGCCAAATTGAAGGTAAAATATTTCCAGATTTTTTATTTTAGTGGCAAAATCGTCATCCCATGGAAAGATCTTCAATATTTAAACAAAAGAAAAATCATATTAAGAGGAAAAGAAGAGTTTGCCAATGGTCGAAACTATAAATCCCATAGATCTGTCTGGTTTCTGCCCATCTTCTCCATTATTCTCATCATCAAACACCTATAGATATGATTTTACGGTGATTTTGTTTAGATATTGAAGATATTTCCTTGGGATGACGATTTTACCCCTAACAATATAAAATCCAACAACATTTCACAGTCAATTTGGCCGAAAGGACCAAAATTGATAAAAATAACAAAGTTAGGCACCAAAATTAAAAAATTTTAAAGTTGTGCACCAAAAGTGATAGAACATCAAAAGTCGTGGGACCAAAAGTGAAATTAATTCTATCATTAAATATTATATTGTTTGTATAATATTAATATTAATTTCTTTCTTGTCGTAACTTACATGATCGATGTATTATTGATTGATGCATGTATCCAAAAATTAAACAACGTAACATACATTATTATTAATAGCACATTTTGACATTTATTTGTGAAATCATTATATTTAATTGCATGTTTTTTAATTATTGTCCGCACCAAATTAAAGAATACTAGGAATAATGCAAAGTTTTAATAATAGTGTCATCTTCTTTTTATTGGTATTACTGGTATCAATTGGAAGAATAAGACTTTCATCATGTGATGATGAAACATGTTCAATTAAAGAACCAATAACCGATGAATGTTGGAAATTAATAAATGCAATTGTTCACATGGATGGAATTAGTAAAATTGCACCTCCAACAACGTCAGATCCTTCTCCCGATTGTTGTTCAAAGGTTTTAAACACATGGGGTCATGATTGTTATTGGTCTTGGATTACTTTTGAGAATTACAAACTTTCCTCTTATTACAGTGATGAGAATGTAATTGCATTTTTCAATGGTGAAAAAACGTGGGATTATTGTGAACGAATTCTAAATGCTACTACCCCATTAACATATGTTAGTTATGATACTTTCAATTATGCATATGATGAGTCGAGTAATGTTTGAAACTTGTATTTTTTCAAGCGTCATTTGAAATTATAATAAATAAATAAGTATATATCTTAGTGTAATTTACTTTTTTTTCCCCATTATTTTGATTGGTTGACTTATGATAATATTGGGAGAAAATTAATCTATAGTTAGATTATTTCATGTAAATGTGTAATGCTCATGGGGAGTCGGCATGCATGCATGGATGCGTTTGGCTCAATGAATATTATTACAACATCTAGTGTGAGATAGGTGTCAGTCACTTTTTGTTTTCTAATTGTCGATAAAGTCTCTCTTCTAAATAAATTTTTTACAATTCTTGATGAAGACATCTACAATACTAAAAAATCGAAGCTATCTGTTCTTATTGTTTTATATGAAATGTAAAAAGTTTTTTTTTTTTTTTTTTTAAAGGAGTACGGTCATGAGTTCGATAAAACAAAGAAATTACGGAACAAAGAAAATATGGAACAATAATTGGCAAATTGTAACTTAGTCCAACACATTTCAACATCATGTCTATGATAGTATCAAATTTACCTAGGAGAAATTATAAAAATTAACTATTTTTACTTATTGAAAAGAATTTGACTATTACCAAAGGAATGTGAAAACTAAGCTAGGAGAGTATAAAACTATTTTAATGGAATAAAAGTCTTCAGATCACTTTCATATTTCTCCCCTTTAAATATAGTATCTCTTGACTCTTATTACATTGTTAGCTTTAACAAGACTTCAACAATTGGTTATAATCCGTTCCCTACTACCACCATGTGATCATTACATATGCATTAATAGGTTATAATGAAACTATTATTAATTTGAAATTCTCATCATAACATCCTCAAGATGTGTTTATATATATATATATATATATATATATATATATATATATATATATATATATATATTAAGTCGTGTAATCTTTTGAATTATGTCATGACCACCATTTTGAATCAAATTTCATTGAGAGTGAAATGTGGTCGGATTGACTCAAAATTCTAGGTCTAGACCTTGGGAAAAGAATGCTATGTTCCATAATTAAGTTAAATTGGATTGAGCCATGAAACACCCTAGGTGAAATCTTGAAACAAAGGAGAGAAGAGAAGAAGGAAGCCCATGGTCAATGGCCATGAATGCCTTCAACTTTATTTCATTTAAAAAATTTTCTCATCTTTAATTTGTATCTAGATTTAGAGACAAAGAAGAAGCTAAGGTAGCATGGCTAACTTCGATCTTTTTTCTTATTAGATTGTTCATAATTCTCATAGGAGTTAGTACGTATCTAGCATACATGTAAACATCAGGTTTCGAATTCATACTTTATTAATTAACAAACGTATATACGCGACATACAAATTATGGCACACGACTATATTCGGCCATGCACACGACATACATACTAATGACATACACAGATACATTCGGCCATGCACATGACATACAGACTAATGGCACACAACTACATTCGGCCATGCACACAACATACGACAGACTAATGACACACGACTACATCTGTCCTCACAGTCCTCTATATATTGTTATCCTGATGTGAAAGCAACCCTGTATGTGTGTGTGTGTGCGCGTGTGTGTGAGACTTACAATGTATAGGGAGTCAATTTTGGAATATTACTATTTTTTTTTTTATTGTGCAGCTTTTGAAATTGTAGTATGCAAAATCATAGCAATTGTTAGGGATGGCAATATGCCCCGTCCCCGTCGGGGATCCCCGGCCCCGTAGGGGATGGGGACGGGGACGGGGAAAAATTTCGGGGATCGGGGACGGGGATGGGGAATTTTTGAATTCCCCGGCGGGGACGGGGATGGGGACGGGGATACCCCTCCCCGCCCCACCCCGTCCCCGAATAATTATTATAACTAAAATAAATTTTATATATATATATATATATATATATATATATATATATATATATATATATATATATATATATATATATATTACATAATGCTACGGTACACAGTACATTGCTAATACTACTTATTTTAGTTATAATAGTATATATATATTACTTAATGCTACTGTGTACAGTAGCATTGCTACTGTGTACCGTAGCATTATGTAATATATATATATATATATATATATATATATATATATATATATATATATATATATATATAATTTTTTTTAAAATTAAGATTTAAAGTTTTATTTTAAAATTAAAAATTACACTAATTTTATATTTTAACTAAGAATTGATCGAAGTCCTCGTCCCCGCCAAATTCCCCGCGGGGACGGGGATGGGGACTATTTTTAATTCCCCGCCGGGGATGGGGACGGGGATGGGGACGGGGTTGGGGTTTCGGGGACGGGGACGGGGAGTATACTCCCCGCCCCCGCCCCGCCCCGTTGCCATCCCTAGCAATTGTTCTGATTGCGAACTATGCGTCCTTGAGTGTTTGACTGTGTACATTTTGCAGAGAAATTTGTGCAACCTAGAATCCAAACCTATCTAAGAAATCAAATCATTAAATAATCCCCTAAAATGTGGACGACATTTACTATCCAAATCCCTAAAATACCCCTACCTTAATTAATCTACCCAATTCATCAGTCAACAAATGAAAAAAAAAAAAAAAAAAAACACCTTTTTATATATACCATTGATCTCAAGATTCCAAAGGCCCATATTTGCTCCCATATAAAAAATGGGGTTAGATTTGAACCATTGATCAAATCTAGATCAACGATTCAAATCAATGAAAATTTAAAAAATTAACGTGCGTCATCCATTAATGCTCTCATCTGAGCAAGGAATTCATGAAATTGTTTATAAAATTAATAAAAAAGTCATTTTATTTTATTTTTTCTTAAGAAGGAAAACAAAGCACCTTAAGAAGGAAACTCACGCATCTAAAACTTTAGACCGATGCATCTTAAGGGGGGAAAACAAGGCACCTTAGGAACAAAAATCACGCACCTAAAGCTTTAGACCGACACACTTAAGTTTCAACAATTGACGCACATTAAGCACACAAATCATGTACCTTAAGAAAGAAAATGACGCACTTTAAAAAGGAAAAACCATGCACCCAAAACTTTAGACCGACACTTAAGTTTCTAACAACTGACGCACCTTAAGCACAAAAATCACGAACCTTAAGAAGGAAAACCACGCACCTAAAGCTTTAAACCAACACACCTTAAGTTTCAACAACTAACACACCTTAAGCACACAAATCACACACCTTAAAAAGGAAAACCACGCACCTAAAGCTTTAGACAGACACACTTAAGTTTATAATAACTGACGCACCTTAAACACATAACACAAAAACCACGCACTTAAGAAGGAAAATCACATACCTTAAATTTGACATAGATGCAAAAAGACCAAATTGCCATTGCATTTTTTTTTTAAAATTCTTGTTAATCCTGGATGTTGATCTTGACAAGATCAATGACTCTCATCTCACCCCACAACCGCACTTGAGACAACCAACCACATCGGAACCCATATAAACACGTTTTGTTAACAGGTTTTGGTTCGTGTCGACACGAAACCCGTTAAAACCCGCTAGACCTATTAATATATTAAAAAACTAAAATTTAAAGTTAAGTTATATTAAAAAGAAGTGAAACCTACCATTCAACCCATCAAACAAACTACTAAAATATTCAATTTATAACATTCATAAAATGATAAAATAACGTTCAACAATCATAATTAAAGAAGTAGTCCATACTAGTTTTAGAATAAAATTGAACATAATAAAAATTCAAATTTCAAATTATTGAACATGAATAATTGGTGTAAGATATTGACCTAATGTAGTAAATTCATCGTTAGTCATGTTCATGATATCTTTTGTAATCTCATTCATGACAATAGTTTTTAACAGGTTATAAGCATGTTTGTGTAAACGGGTTAACTCGATAATATTTACGGGTTAAATGGGTTCTTAACAGGTTTAACGGGTTGATCCGGTAAGACACGAAACCTAACGGGTCCTTAACCGGTCAACCCGTTAACGACACGAAATACGTTAAGGCTAAACACTAACCCGTTATTTTCGTGTCGTGTTAACGGGTCGTGTCCATAATTGTCAGGTCTAGCTGATTTCCAGCAGTGAAAGTGTATAACACCAACGATCAAATTACAACTTTTGAGATAATTGGAGGATTATATTTCAAAAAGAATTAAAAGACAAAAAATGTTATAAATATTTCAATTAGTGGCCATTAATCTTGAGACTCTTCATTTGCCTTCTACTTAATATCTTGTTTATGATAAGTATGTGAAAGGTTGTAATGGTCCCTATAAATTTAGGGTGAAGGCTTAATGAAAAGATAGTCTTATGAAATTGTGTTCTATACATTGTGTTCTTCATCTCCCTTTTACTTATCTATTCTATATATACTCATATACATACAATCACGAAGCAGTACCGTGCAAACATCACGCGAGAACTGAGCTAGTTGATAGGCCAAATTGCAACACGTTATCAGCACGAGTCTCTATTGTAATCTCCGGTGAACGGTACTATTGGTTCATTTTCCTGTGCATTTTGTGTTTTTTTGAATCATATGCCATTGTTTATATATAAATATTATGTGTATATATGGCTATGAGTTTGGTTTGGAACCTTCAATTATTGTTTCTATGAAATGAGTGATTATTCTTCTTGTTTGTTAACAACTTTTGAGTGATGAACCCCACACCAAGACATTATTAAGAATTTGGGTAAAATACATGCATTTGTAAATACATATTATCTTTATTTATTCTCTCAAATTCTTGTATATGAGTTAGGCTCTATATGAACCACGAATCCATGGTGCTTTGAAATGGTAAATACATGTAGTTATATGCCAAATTGTATGTATATGTATCCATGTATGTTCTATGACTATGGATATCGAATGCATAATCGGTCCTTATTATATGTTTGCATCGGATTGTTGTGTTTGTATTAGAATGCTAAGAAACATGTATGCATATTTATGTAAAAGATGTTTCTTCATCCATTGCTTGAACATGTATTCAAAATATTGATTTTTTTCCAAGTTGTCACATTGCTTCCTAAAGTTGCATCAAATGATCATCTTGTAGATCATGCCTTTCATTGAAAATTGCGAATGGTTTTTAATTAAGATTGTTAAAGTTTATTTTGTGGAAGCTTAAGAGTGAGTAAGACTTTAAAGTTTAATTGATGACTTGGGAGCATCAATTCGGTGTATTGGAGAATGAAACACCACTCGTTGCCTGTAGCGCGAGTTGATGCAATAAACACGAGTCGATGCTTGCTGCATCAATTCGGTGTTTTCGCACCGATTCGTGCCTTATTGCTTGTAGCACGAGTTGATGTTATAAACACGAGTCGATGCTTGTTGCATCAATTTGGTGTTTGCCTCACCAATTCGTGTTGCACCATTTCGGTTTTTGTGTATATTCGAAAGATCAATTTGTTTTCTGATTTTATCTTTTGATTTCATCACGGAAAGTTCATTTCGCATCTAGAAGATGTTAAATTCCTTATTTTGCTATAAACATGTGATATTATGAATGTATATGAGAACATATGATATATGTTTTGTAGATTACGTATTCAATTGTCAAATGTGAATTTATTGAACTCGCTTATGAAGGAAGCAATTGTTGGGTTCTAGATATTGAAATTTATTTGGCATCCAAAGAATTGAGCCAAACTTTTGTTGCTAAGTCACAGAGCACCGATGCCCAGAAGGCACAAGCTCTCATTTTCATATGTCACCACTTGAACCACGATCTTAAAAATGAGTATCTGATTGAAAAAGAACCCCTTGAATGAATGAAAGTCCCTGAAGGACTATTCCGACCAAAAGTCATCAAATGTTCTTCTCCAAGACACATTTTGACTAGTTTAATCTCATGTTTAATTTTGAGATTATAATGTAAGTCAGTGATGAACTATAATTCAGCTATGCATAAAATAGTCTCGCAACTGAAACTCTAAACAAGAAGTTTCAGATAAATATTTAATTGGAAAGACATTGCCAACTTTTCATGCGAGTAATTTGTACTCCAGCAGTAGTACAACACAAAATTATGAGAAGTATCCTAAGCTGATTTTAGCACTCCTTGTGGCTAAGAAACATAAATAGTTGTTGACGAAGAATCAAAATGCATGCCTGGTTGGGTTTGCACAGGTGCCTGAAGCACATAATATTACCTAGTTGAGTAACGTTATAAGGGGATGTGGTCGAGATTATAACCAGTGTGGTATGAGTTTCGAGCTCAGAATAAGAAACAAAGTGATCAAGATATTCAAGGACGACCAAACTTATCGAGGCAAAATCTTAGCCAGAAGCGGTTTGCTAACAATGTGGGTCTGAAGGGCATTGATCCCTACGTGCCGCACACCAAAACATTTGGTCATCGGAGAATGAACCTCATCTTGATGATTCTAGCTAATTTGCCTGAAGCAAATATTGCGATAAATAATGATAATGAAATGATGAGGTATTGCTGAAGAAATGATTGGTGTCATGATAATATTTTGAACAATGCATGAAAATATATTCATGGCCGAAAAAGTTAGTTCATGCCTGAAGCATGAAGTATCCGAGTAGTTAGCTCATGCTTGAAGCATCCGAGAAGTTAGCTTATGCTTGAAGCATCCGAGAAGTTAGTTTATGCCTGAAGCATCCGAAAAGTTAATTCATGACCGCAATATTTGAAAAGTTAAGTTATTTTTAGACGCAAATTATTATGAGGACAAAGTGATTTACTTTGCTGATTTTACTACTCAGATTAACTATTCGAAATTTACTATTCGGGAAGTTTACTTCTCTTAATTTGCATGCTTATTTACTCAAATTTATTCTTATGCATTCAATCATGACTCTCGTATGCAATTGACTGGTTGCTAATTCAAAGTTGAATTGTTATTTGATCTACATATCCTATACCAATTCCGGAAGGATTGCTATTATCAAGAAATTATGATAATCATCTTTTGACTAAATTTAAGATGTCAAAATGTCGAATTCCTCTCCAAGTATGGCTTAGTGCAATTCTGTGTTATTTAAGGGGTGGTGTACTATACCCTTTTATAAGAATAATCCTTGACTTATGTCATACATGATATGACTGATTTAGATATTATTAGTTTGAAAGATAAAAACAAATGATATCATATCAGTTTGCCCGAAGCAAATGAGGGAGCGAATTATATCATGTGAATTTGCACGAAGCAAACCAGTGAATGAAACTAATGGAAAGTTGAGGATAAGGATTTTCGAGAGATCTTGAAGATCTATTTTATTTGACAAGCTTCACAGCTTCCCTACGATTGTCGTGTACCCTTATAATATCTTTTGATATGTATGCTTTCATATCTGATTATATATTTTCTTGTTGGGGACATCAGTTTTATATGTTATTGTGGTTATCACAATCTGATCTACTGCATATCATAATTATCCCCCTAGAACCTAGTACTTGGTATAAAACCAAACATTTCCCATCTGCGTTTTATTCACATTGTGCAGTACTTTTCCTATATCACCACCATAGCGTACCTTTTGTGGGCATGTATATGTTGATTATAAACCTCCGTCTATTATTTAAATCATTAGAGCCCATGATATGGGATCAATATATAAATAGGTACGCTGACTGCACACTTTATGAAGATCATTTCACGACATTAGGGGGAGATAAGATCTCAAATTTAATAGAATGCCGAGAAATTCTATGGATGATTGATCTTCAATATTTAAATCCACGTAATAGGTAGACTGAACTAGAAGTTCAGGAAAAATAAGTAAACTGAACTAGAAGTTCAGAAGATAATTAATCTGTCAATATATATATTGATCATAAAAAGAGTGATTAGGTCCTATATATCTTCCCCAACTTGGACCATATGTATCTACCAATGCTCCTTGACGCTAGAAGCGTGGAGACATGTTGGTATAATCCGCGGAAAGCTAAATCTAGTAGAAAATGGTGTCACTCTTGAAATCGCTTAAAGAAGTATGTCCTGAAGACATTCGTCCAGAAGGCAAAAAACCCCAGTAAAATTTTAGGTGCACCCAAAATCATAATATTGGGGATGTGGAACGGCCAGATAAAAATATCTTTGGGAAATGTATAGAGTCTGGTTGAATTAGAAATCGCCATTATTTTATGGGAGAAATTTATGAAAAATGTTATAGTTGTCGACAACACAATTGCCTTATAAATTGCTCTCAATATATGAGAATCTGGATCCAGAGCTAGGCACCGGTAGTGTCTTGATTTTTTAATGTATAAAAGGGCAATTAAGGCATGTACAACTCAGCTCGCTAAAACTGTATTCTCTTTATAACATGTACACCATTTAATGTTAACCCTGAAGGTTACAAATAGGTGTTTGTACAAAAGAGAAATACAAGCAATATGGTGGTATGATATAAAGCGAGACTGGTAGCTTAAGGGTTTACGCAGAGACCCTGAATTAATTTTGATCAAATGTTGTCTCCCACAACAAATGGCATTAGATTCCGCAAATTAACATTATTCGCAGTGAATTATGAATTTAGATATGCAGTTGATGAATGTCATAACCGTAATTTACTGGTCATTAGACACTAATATTTATTTGTAAATCTCCGATGGATTCAACACTTTTGAAATGGGGAAAGTGAAAATGGCAACGCGTATCATTAAACTACTAAAGTCTTTGTATGACTTGGATATTATTGACTGAGTGTTTTCCTCCCGAAGAAGGAATATGCAAATATGTACCATTATGTGTTCGTTAAAGAATTGCTAATGGAGTTATTTGTTTATTATCTCAGTCGGTAATGATGATTTAAATGTTATTGAAACACATAAAGAGCTTGGTGATATCAGCTCATGCCGAAAGACGAAGTTTTGAAATAAAAGACTTGGGAAACCCAAGTATTGTCTCGATCTGAAGATCGAGCTTTTCCTTGAAGAAGTTTTACACACCAGTTAGCCTATTTGAAAAATGTCTTGAAGATGTTTTATATGGATAAGTATCATTTACTTATCACACTAACAGGTGTCCAATAATCTCTTGAAGTAGATAAAGAACAATTTAGACTCGAAGATGATAATGAGGATATTTTGGGACTGGAAGTCCATTACTTGATATTTTTATTGGAGCAATATTATAGAACTAGAAGTTCTATAGTCACATCAGGCCTGATATTGAATTTGCGATGAAATTGCTAGCAACGTTTTGTGCTCCCTCTACAATGAAATATTGAAATTGTGTTTAACATATCCTCCAGCATTTTCGAGGTATAAAGATTTTGACTTTTATGTGAGAAACCAACATGTGGTTTTTATGGCTACTTGGGTACTGGCTCTTTTATTTGATCCCTATGATGCCAAGTCCCAATCTGGTTATGCTATATTTTTACCCCCAATGTCCCATATGAGGACAAATAAGATTGTGTTGCACAAGCAAGTAATAATTTTGTTAAGGGGAACCTTACAAAACATGATGCACCTAAACCCTTCTACACACATGAACTCTAGAAGAGTTGTAAAATTCTTGTTGAGAATGTTTTCCCCACTAAACAATCTTGCAGATATGTTCACTAAGTCTCTGCCTACATCCACTTTTGAGTAATTTGTTCATAAATTGGGATGCGTGGGCTTAGAAGATTGTTATCTTCAGGGGGAGCGACAACCCCTAACTGCACTGGAATGGACAATCTAGAAGGCTTTTGAAATCCTGAAGATTATGCTCTGAAAGCATATGGTTGTACTCTTTTTCCCCAAAGCTAAGTTTTTTCCCACAGGGTTTCTTAGACTCGGGTTTTTAATGAGGCAATCGATGTTGGTGCACTTGAGTGGATAGTCTTGAAGGCCCTTGAAATCTTGAAGATTTTGCCCGGAAGGCTTATGGTTGTACTCTTTTCCTTAGCTAAGTTTTTTTCCCACTGGGTTTTCTTAGGCTAAGGTTTTTAATGAGGCAACCAGTGCAACACAATGGTTTAATATACTTCGTGTACTCTTTTCCTCGTCTAGTTTTTCCCACTGGGTTTTCTAGCGAGGTTTTTAACGAGGCATGAGTATAGTTATTTAATGGCCAAGGGGGAGTGTTATAAATATTTCAATTAGTGGCCATTAATCTTGAGACTCTTCATTTGCCTTCTACTTAATATCTTGTTTATGATAAGTATGTGAAAGGTTGTAATGGTCCCTATAAATTGAGGGTGAAAGCTAAATGAAAAGATAGTCTTATGATATTGTGTTCTATACATTGTGTTTTTCATCTCCCTTTTACTTTTTTTTTTTTTTTTATCTACTCATATACATACAATCACGAAGCAGTACCGTGCAAACATCACGCGAGAACTGAGCTAGTTGATAGGCCAAATTGCAACAGAAACCACATTAACAATTCAAGAATAACTAGAGATCAAAATTGTGATTTTTCCTAAAAAATTAATTGATTGACTATTTAAGAATATAATTAAATTTATTTTTCTTGTAAAAAAAAGAATTAAATTTATTTTATTTTAATTTATGCATGCTATAGTCAAAAGACGAACTTTACTCAAAATTTATTTTTATGTAACGGTTACAAATTTTTTCGTAAATCAAAGATTTTTTTATTTATTTTGTTTGAGATATGTGTCATTTCTATTCACATGTTGCATAAACTAAAATGGTTAAATTGAACTAACCTTTCTCGTTTGGCCCGGACCCGATATAATCCTATTACATTTCGGGTATCCAGAAAGGTATCCATGTAACGATTCTCAAACCACATTCCCACGTATTTGATCACAATCAACAGAAACCCTAAACCTCCACCACTTTCTCCGGAGCCAAACCCAGGTTTCACTACTAAATATCTCTCTATATACATATCTTTGAATTTATATTCTCCTGATGATTATCGGTGATTTGTTTGTTTTTTTTTTTTTTTTTTTGGTCAGGTTTCTGCGGTGATAATCCATTGAAGTTTCTACACCGAAGCCATGGCTCTGGTGAATCCTTAAGATCTTCTCTTTTATACTTGATTCTTGATCAGTAGCAGTTTTGGGTGCTATCCGTTTGCTAATTTGTTGATAATATTGCTTTTTGCTGGAAAATTATATATATAGCTTGTCTGCCTTTGACTAAAAGATGATCCCTTTTGCTGATGTTTTCATGTCTCGAACCTAAATTTTTAATGCTTTGTACATTTGTTTCAAGAAGATGCATTGAATTGATGATCATTATACCTTAAACTTGGCGGGTTACATTTTTTTTTTTTTTAATCTGGTTATGAGAAATTCTGTAATCTGTATTTTTGTAAATTGTCTTTTATGAGTGTCTTATATTTCTTGATCAGATGCTGCACTTGTTCTTTCCATACACGATGCTAGTTTTATGTGTGTGCATGCTTTGTTTTTTCTGGTTTTTTACTGTAAGGACTGTGTATGGACTCTCCTGCTGTAAAATGGGCAGTGGCTCAAATTTGTGTGTTCAGGAATGGGAGAATGCAGTGCCATAGTAACTTTATTATTTTTCTTTTTCTAAATTTGTATATTTTATATTTAGGATTTTTTGGAGAGCAAATTTTCCCTTCAAGGCTTCAAATGCTTTGCTAGTTTTACGTTGTATATGTACCACGTTCAAATATTTTTGTTGCTTACATAATTTTATGCTTGAAAGACATAAGCATTAAAAAAAACTATTGATTTATTGATGATTTGTTGTGGGCATTTTTTTTTTTTCATGTTAAAAGCAGCATGTTTTGTGGACTATATAGTATATACAAAGTAGAGCTCTTAAGTTGATAACAGCAATAGTTTATCAACTTAACTGCATATGAATTTGTTCAGTGATACATTAACCTTTGGTTGGTATTCATTATATGCAAGTTCTGTCATTCATAACACACTAACTTTTTTCCCTGCATGATAGACTCTGCATTCCTCCAGTACGAACAAAAATGCTTGCAAGGCTCTCATTGCTGCAGAATACAATGGTGTAAAGATTGAATTAGTGAAGGACTTTCAGATGGGTGTATCAAACAAGACTCCTGAGTTTCTTAAGATGAATCCAATTGGAAAGGTAGTACATCCCCTGTTGGAAAAATGAATTTTCATTCACACTTTTTAATGTTTTTTGCCGACATTTGTGTAGGTTCCTGTGCTTGAAACACCTGAGGGGCCTGTGTTTGAGAGCAATGCAATTGCACGATATGGTGAGAATTTTGTTTTATTTCCATTCAATCTGATCCTGCAAGCATTCAAGCAATGTTCTATCCTGATTTTACTTCTATTAATTATTCTAGTTGCTAAATTGAAGCCTGATGGTCCACTTTTTGGCTCTTCATTGATTGAATATGTAAGTTATCTTTAAATTTCAATTTAATTAAGTTCAGCACATTACTTATTTTGCTTTGTTGAAATGTGCCAATTGTTTGTTGATCATCACCTGTAAAGGGCCATGTTGAACAATGGAATGATTTCGCGGCTACGGAGGTTGATGCTAATATTGGCAGGTGGTTGTATCCTCGACTTGGCTGGGGTGTATATTTGCCTCCGGTATGTGAATTTGCTTCTCTTTGTTCCTTATGCACCTTGGGATTGCTGACTACAGCGATCCACTTGACACTCGATGATAATTGCTCGATAACTTTCTGTTAACATTGCCCAAACAGGCTGAAGAAGTTGCAGTTTCTGCACTTAAGAGAGCATTGGATGCCTTGAACCTGCACCTTGCCTCTCACACCTTCTTGGTTGGGCACTCCGTCACACTGGCTGACATTATTATGACCTGCAATCTTAGCATTGGATTTAAGATGATCTTGACTAAGAGCTTTACTAAGGAATTCCCTCATGTGGAGAGATATTTCTGGACTATGGTTAATCAGCCAAATTTCAGCAAGATATTGGGAGAAATTAAACAGGCAGAATCAGTTCCAGCTCCTCCATCCAAGAAGCCAACACAGCCAAAAGAACCTGCAACACCCCAGAGGGAGGAACCACCAAAGAAAGGGGCAAAGAAGGAAGCCAAGAAAGAAGAGCCAAAACCCAAGAAGGAAGAGCCAAAATCAGATGAAGGAGCAGAGGAAGAAGCACCAAAGCCCAAGCCAAAGAATCCTCTTGATCTTTTGCCACCCAGTAAGATGATTCTAGATGAATGGAAGAGGCTCTACTCAAACACTAAGACCAACTTCCGGGAAGTTGCCATCAAAGGTATTCACGTGTTCCTTTCTGTATCTCTCTGTATACCTTATTATGTTCTTGTCATGAAGCTTATTATTATCTTAATTGATTCAACAGGTTTTTGGGATATGTACGATCCTGAGGGTTACTCACTCTGGTTCTGTGATTACAAGTACAATGATGAGAACACTGTTTCTTTTGTAACATTGAACAAGGTGAGCGGTTTTCTTCAGAGAATGGATCTGGCACGCAAGTATGCATTTGGCAAAATGTTGGTGATTGGTTCACAGCCTCCCTTCAAGGTGAAGGGGTTGTGGCTCTTCCGTGGCAAAGAAATTCCAAAGTTCATCATGGATGAAGTCTATGACATGGAGCTGTATGAGTGGAGGGAAGCAGACATCAACGATGAAGCTCAGAAAGAGCGGGTCAACCAGATGATTGAGGACCACGAGCCTTTTGAAGGCGAGGATCTTTTGGATGCCAAGTGTTTCAAGTGAGTACAGTAGAATTGCATCCATGGGTTTTCCCCTTATCTCTAGTTTCTAGTGCTACTTAATTTTGTCCTGCAAGTTAGTATTTCCTTCTTCATTTATAATGTGATTTCTTTCACCCCAAAGAATTACTGCTCTGTGATTAAAATTTATGTTTTTGACTTTGATCTATTATACAAGCAGTAAAAGCAAGTTCATGACAATATGCTTTTTTTCTTGACGTATTCCCTTCATAGTTTCATACTATATGCAAATAGTTTGAATATTGAAATTCTTATGTCTTAGTAGTAGTAGAAGAGTAGTCAAATTGTGCATTAGTTATTACATTTGGCTGTGGGTTTGATGTCTGACATACATCTGAAGCAGCATATATGGAACTCCTTTAATTTTATTAGTAAACCGAAAATGAGAAAATGAAACAATGATTATATTAGACGTTGAGTTGAAGGGGGAATGTCATCATGTCAGCCAAAGGTGGATCTGAGTATTTTCCTGTCATAATTTGGTCTGCAACATACTGATTTGCTGCTTCTGTGTAGTGAATTCCATCCCAGTTAATATATGCATTGCTGTTATTGCACCCTGTGGCTGTGACTGTTGTACCATTCAAAACCTTTGTCTGACCACATGCTACCCTGCTGTCATAGTTCAAGGGAGGGCCACCCACCCCACAGCATGCCATTAATGGCTGTTCAAATCCTGCAACATCAGGATGATGCACTTTTCTGTTTAACTATTCAACAATAGTCAAGGATTATAAAGAAAACACCTATAACCTAATGCCAAAGACTTTAATGGTCCGAGTGGTGTAATGAGTTTGTGATCTAAATTATGAATGTTTTTTTATTTTTTTTTGCCAAGCACCTTGTGACTCCCATTGAGG
Organism: Ipomoea nil; assembly: GCF_001879475.1. Classification (NCBI taxonomy): domain Eukaryota; kingdom Viridiplantae; phylum Streptophyta; class Magnoliopsida; order Solanales; family Convolvulaceae; genus Ipomoea; species Ipomoea nil. The sequence continues at coordinate 5,489,945 of NW_017619273.1, read as the reverse complement.
GAAGGTCATAGGATCGAACCCCGGTGGTGGGGTATTGACTCTTTGAACTTTACACAGGCCCCTCAACTTTTGAAAATTGTAGTTGAACACTCTAACTCATCATTTTGGTGCATTTGAACCCAATAATCAGTTATTCACTTGGAATAACCAGTTAATGAAGTTCTAGATATGAAATTCACCATCGGCGACCCGTCGCGTGTCGCCTTCTTCAGATCAAGAAAGCGACCAAATCTGGTGTCCTTTGGCCACCAGTCTAGTTGATTTGGTAGCCTTTTTAAGAGGCAAAGTGCTAACCATATTATTTTTTCTATACAAGAGGGTGCTTTTGAATCCTTGACTTCTCTTAATGGATGAACATGATTACCCACACCAATCAAGTTGGTTAGTTCAAGAATTAAGTATAACCTAGTGGTGGTGGGGACACTACTTGTAAAGTTGTAATCGTGGAAAGATAGATAGAGGTAGGAACACTAACCATTTGTGGAATAATTGGCAATGAGATTAGACTTGATGGTGAAGATGTCAACATATATTATATTTGCATCTGAATATTGGGCTTGCAACTTGTTGCAAAGAGAATGGAGCTGCAGGTTGAAGAGACTGGCAGCCTCATTGTGTGCTCTCACACATCCTAACCCATCCACCTTTGATGGATCACTCCCAAATTTTGCAACGTTTTGTGCTAGGCATCCCAGAGGACCTGTATTGTGGACCCAAAAATTTCTTGCCCCTTCCTCATATAATGCCTAAGATTAAAAAAAAAAAAAAATTAGTCTTTTAAGGAGTTCTAATACATGCAAAAATGTATTCTTAGTATTTTAGTTATATATGTTTAGTCATTTTCCCGCAGTCACTACTCGATGGTCTGCATTGGGTAAGCTGCCCTTGTGATCCTAACTAGCAAATGACCATAAGGAGATAAATCAACTTAGGTTGTATAATAGGTCGCTCTGTTCTCACTAGGAGTCGAACTTGAAACCTTGTGACCTCTAAACCAATAATCTGACCAACTTGGTTGGGGTTGTGACAATTGTAAAATCAGTCTCCAATGTGTGGTCAAATAGGCAAATATGTGCGATTTTGGTTCCTTAACTTTTGTTGTCACCTACCATTTGATTTTTACTTGACACCTAATACCGTGTTATATTATACTGTCATTGATCACCTCCCATATGTTATTGTACAATGTTACAGGCTAAATAACTAAACAAAACAGAAACTATGAATGAATGGATACTTTCACTATAATATATAACAAGACTTATTTACCTGAATTCCATCTTCAAATCCCCTTAGAATTGCAGGGATTGAAGCAAGAATTTGATCTAATGTCTTGGAATAAAAGGCAATGGCAAGATCATTCTGCCCCATATCAAATGTGTATAGACCTTTCTCAAAGAAATCATTGGGAGGCACATATTTTTTCATTTTCTTTGCTGCACACACAGATTAAATTAAAGCTCAAATATTTGGATGATTTGGATATAAGTAAATATAATAATGTAGCCCTAAAGATTAAACTAAAACCATACTACAATATCAAGAACCAAATCAAACATTTAAAGGGTGTTTGGTAAATAGCTGTTAGCTGATTGGGTTAGTGAGTTTGATTACTTATATCATTAGCTGATTGTAGAAAAGTGTTTGGTAAATTAGCTATTAGATGATAGCTGATTACATGCAAAATGACTTTTATCAAAAAAGTGATCGAAAAATCAACTTTAAACAACTTTTTGAATTTTAGCATTTTAGAGCAATAAGTTGTTACAAAAAACTAATTAATCAAACACTCATATTGATTGTTTAACCAAGTTAAAGTGGTCAAATAAATCAAAATTGACTAATAAGCTAACTATGTTACCAAACAAAGCTAAAATTTCGATCAATTATAATAATGCGATAATTATTATTTTTACATCCTCGATTATTTCCTCATTAATCAAAGACCAAACAACACAACTTTCACAACAGAACCACATTTGCATTGACAACTAAATGTACAATAATAATGAACATCCAGGAAGCAAGATTGACTATATCGTTATAATTGAAAGACAAAAAGTATCATTTTTTCGTAAATTAGTAACAACTTACATTTGGCTAAAATATCGAGAGCTCGAGCCTTGAATTCTAGGAACTGGGCAACCTGAACTCCCAAGGAAAATGGGCTGATAGAGGAGGGAGTTGGAAGTATAGTAGAAGCTGCAGTTGCAAAGTTGCATCCCTTCTTGAAGCTTGGCCCTCCAATGGAGTCCAAATAGGGGTTCAGAAATGGGATCCCATGCCCAATACCTTTCACTGTGTAACATAACATATATAGAAAAATTTATGATTATAAATAAATTATGATAACGATTTATGATTACGTGCTACGAATAATTCATAATTTACTCTTAATTTAACAAATTTGCATATTGGATAAAATTGTGCCAAACACAATTTTAGTGAATCTATTTTGGGACGGAGGAACTGAGGAAGCATTTAAAAGGTTGTATAATTTATGATCCATCATCTTTAAAAACAATGTAAAAACATATATAATAATCTAAAAAATTTGGTTGGATTACGAAATTACATGCAAAATTATATTCAAATGTTTGGTTGGTTAAAAAATAGAAAAGAAATAACAGATAAATAGATAAATGGTGAGTGCAGAGTGGATTGCAGCGGATTTTGAGAGAATCCGCATCCAATCCACTAAAAGTGGATTTGAAAAATCTCATTTGCATTTACATTAGTTAGGGGTGCAGATCCAATCAATTAATGGCGGATTTGATGAATTGGATGAAGATAGGATGGTGAATTTTTTTAAGTTTTAAAAAAATTATACTCCGTAATACAAGATTTCAAGTATTCAAAAATTAAAACCATAATTTGTCAAGCCTCCCATTAAAAAAAAAAAAAAAAAAAAAAAAAAAAAAAAAAAAAAAACCAACTAACTATGCAATTTTAAAATTCAAGTAAATTTAAATTACAAATCTTCATTCTATCTTTAATGCAATGTTAAACATGTGATTATAACGCCGTGAAGAAAAACAAATATGACTTGAAGAGCGAAGAAGGCAGAAAATTGAAAATAATGACAATTGAGAAAGAGATATAAAACCTTATGCTAAATATGAAAAAGTTACAAATTAAAATTGAATTATAATTTTAGATTTGGACTACACATGCTGTAAAATTGATTTATTTGATCACTAGCTAGCTGTTTGACTTGGTTAAAATCTCAATATAAGTCTTTGATTAATTAGTGTTTTTTTTTTTTTTTAACAGCTATGAACCAAACACTATATAATTAAGGAGCTAGGTTCACTAATTATTTCAATTCATTATACTTGTGCGTGGTTAGGTTAACCAACTTTTGAACTAAATTATGGAGCATTAACAGATTGAGTACAAGATGGTCGTAGTTAAGAAGTAGCATGCATATATGTTTCTAATGATGAATAATTAATTAACTAACATAGGTATCCTAGGAAGACGAAGTTTTAATTGACGTACTGAGAAAGTCGGTGATGAGGCGTCCATCACAGAACCTCCCGGACGGTTGGTGGAAGAAAGATTGTCCGTTTGGGGATAGGAGGGGGTCGCCGATCCCGGCGGCGATAAGGTTGCCGGTGTCGGAGTTTGAATCGCCGAAGTTGAACACTGCTGGGTACTTCAAATCAATGGCGGCATTGGCAAAGGGAGAAGAGAAGATTGTTATGAAGAAAACAAGGGAGATTTGAAAAAGGGAAGAAGACATTGTTGTGATTTTCAGTGTCACCAAACAGGGTGCGGAGCGCATTGTGGATGGTATTATTTCCATTGCCATAAATCCATAATAATATACACAAGTGCTCATGGTGGGGGGTGGGGGGGGGGGGGTGGTATGGGGATGATGATGTGTAGAGAAAGACAATTAGGACTTCAGACTATCATGCAGTTTCTTTTCTTACTTTTTATATTCTTTATTATTTTTATAACTAACTTAAGTTTTGTGATTTTATCTGACCTCAAAAATCAGTCTCAGACTCATGAGGAGGTAAATTGTCCCAATCTAAATTTGGAACTCAACATCATGCACAAAGAGTCTAATTCAAACCCAAACTCCTAATGTGATGCTGAAAGCAAGTCTTAAATGATATTTCTCATCCAGTGGGCCAATGTCTAGGATAATGTTTTTTATATTCTTGCCCACTTTTTATATTCTTGTCATTACTAGATGGGAAGGATGACACTTTCAATCTGACCCGCAGATATCCATACCTGAATCCACCCCGCATTGATTGAGTTTTTTGGGTGATAGTGAGTGGTGTGTCAGAGCTGGGTCTTAAAAATTTAAACTTGCGGTGTTTTATGTACAAATCATGCCTAAACCCCACCCGACCCATCATATACATCAAATGTAACAAAAATAATATTTGGGGACAAAATATGATAAAATAATATTTATACATCGAATGTAGAAGTGATTTAATAATAAATTAATAATGAGACTAAAAATAAAAATACATGGTTTTCAAAAAAAAAAAAAATAATAATAATAATAATAATAATAATACCTTTTTTATTTACGAAAACACTACCCATTTGTATTTATAATAGTTGATGATGCATTTTCGTAGAATTTCTCATGATTTAATATTGTCTAAGCCGCCATTTATTGAGAAAGAGAGGTTAAAATTTGCTTTTCTAAAAAACCATTTAAAAAGTACAGTTCGGGTTCCTCTATGCATTAATTGAGAAAAAAGAGATCAATGTTTGAATCTCGACGGTGACAATGTAGAGATTATGTTTAAAATGGACAAATTCTTTATATATATCGACATTTGGTCACATTTGATCTTATCTGCTGAGTCATTGAGTCACCATGATTTACATTATCCCAAATATTTTGTCAAGTCAGAATTAGGGATTCAACATTTTGGGAGCTAGAAATTTTGGCAACCATTTTTGACTTGTACAAGCAAGCCAGAGCCAGCTTATGATCTTGACTCTTGAGCCCACTCTCATTAAAATCTTCTTTTTTATAGCTCAATTTTCTACATGAAAGTGACTTTTATTTGTTTCGCCATGCTAAAACCAGTTTTTGTATCAATGTCCAAAGAAATTAAAGCATTCATCAAGCTTGATCTAAATGTTCATCACGCTAGAAAATTGAAGGGCAAGGACATATTTGGGTGAATGAAATTATTGCTTGTGGAGAAGTGAAATTTGGTTGATGGATGGGACCAAACTCCATTTGCTTTCTGCAAACGAATATTAGAATTTGCTTTTACGGATGGCAAGTTTTGCAACACACCTACGGGCTTCTCTTGCCCGTTATAGTGTGGACCATGCATGGTTCATATGAAGATGAATCATTGATTTAAAAATTTATTTTTAGTGTATTATGTGTTTATTTTTAGTGTATACTACATAATAAAATGAACTTCAATATATTAAAAATGAATATATATATATATATATATATATATATATATATATATATATATATATATATATATATATATATATATATATATATATATATATATATATATATGGCCGAGTTCAATCCTTACTCAATTCGAGACGTGACGTTGTGGCTTATCATTGAGAGATATAGTTAAATGGTTAATATCTACTTACTTATCACCAATTGATTTTAAGTAGGATATCATAACCAGATAGCTAAATGACTCTGTGGTTCGTGCTTGACGTTGCATCCATGTGAATTATGGTTTACGGTATAATTTGTCTTTCTTGCCAACCCAGAAAGGAAAATTACATTCGAATGGCGTTAATAAAAAAAAATACATAAAATAAAATAGAAAGTAAAAAATTGATATATTTGTAATTAAATTTGGATTTTGAGTTGATTGTTTGTTAATTTTTTAGTTGCTGGTTGTAACTTTATAACTAGAGACTAGAGAATTGTAATTCGAATTCCCTATTAATATTGGATTTGGACTATTCCATGTTTACAATTTTTAGATTTTAAGTTTGAAAATAATTTTTAGATTCTTAGTTTGAAAATAATTCTTAGCGTGTTAAAGGGTGGTTTTAAAAATAAATAAATAAATTGATTTCTTGGAGTTTGTGATGAAGCGCTTAGTTGGATTAAAGAGCTGAGATTCAATCAGATTCAAGTCGAAATGGATGCTTAAGTTGTTTTTCAAGAGCTGAAGGCTGAAACCGTATGTGCTCCTTCGGGCTTGATTATGATGATATCAATCCGTTTGCTAGAAATTTCAATATATTTTTCTCCTTAGTTAAACAATTAGCGAATAAAATAGCTTACGAACTTGTTCGGGTAGCTTGTTCCATGTGTGATTGCTTTGTTTGGAACTTGACTCCTCTCCCTCCTTGTCATTTTAGACACTTTGAGGATGAATTTGGTCGATTTTAATGAAAACCTTTTACTCCCAAAAAAAAAAAAAAAGTCCCGTTTAAAAGTTCAATATGAACTCCCTTTTTGTATCATTTTAATATATAAAGTAAATTTGACTTACCATGATTTACATTCTCCCAAATGTTCTGTCGGGTTGGGGTGTGGGGGGCCCTTAGGGTTGGGGATTCAACCTTTTGGGAAGAATATATAAAGTAAATAATAAATACTCATTGTATAGTACTGTATCAAAATACAAAATAGTCAATAAAAATTTTATCATTCAAATTTCAATCGAAAAGTGACATTATTCAAGCATGTTTAATTGCAAAATTATCCACCAAAAATTCAATGTCTACTTTCTCAAAAATTTCATGTTCGATTGCAATTAATGGCAATCTGTTGGTTACTTTTTGAGATTGGATTAGTTGCTTAATTCGTCTATTATTTTTACACTTCATAAATTCAAATGGATATTGTTGTCAATGGAAGGAGAACAAACAGAGAAAGAATCGAGAAAAAAAAAACGTGATATTCGAACAAACGAAGAAAATTTTAATTTATTGTCAAAAAAAAAAAAAAACAAGGCTAAAGTGTCATCCAGCACCATGAAGTACAACAGATTCTTCATCATGCACCCTAATATTTCATAATTGATATTTCGATCCATGAACCAATAAATTTTTTTCACCTAGAACTTTTTACAAGTTTCTTTCAAGTTATAGGTTATAATATGCTGATGTGGAGGTATTTTCTTATTGACTTATTTAAATAATTAAATATGAATTAAAAGTATGACATGTCAACTGCGAAAGTTGCGTTCTTGCAGCGATATTCTGACAAAGGTACGCAAATTGTTTACACGCCCAGATGTCCTTATATATCAATTCAAGACTACCCATAAGATTAGAGAGATTAGAGGGAGGTTTAATCAGATTGCTGAGAAGGCGGAGGACGTTATCGGCGTCGAACAAAATTAAATTAAGTTTGTAGAAGTCGAAGGAATGATTCGTTAAGCTTTCGCCGAGACTAGATTTGAAGCTCCGGTTATGGGTTGTTGAGGAAGAAGCGTGTATGTGGGTGAATCGAAACTCTGCCACAACATTGTTGTCTGGTATTGGAGAACAAGATTGGCATTGTCGTAGAGGTGGAGCTGGACAGGGGAGTCCGAGGTTGTCTGGGTGAACCGAAGGAAACTTTGTTGCAACAAACCTAACAGCTTGCATCCTGCTCAAAGTTATCTTTCACGTCAGAAGGTTGCTCAGCTTCTTCAGTGTTTCTAAGCAGCTACTCTTAGAGACATTTTTCTTGAACTCTTGCATAGCATTCCCGTACTCAGACTTCAGTTGTGATGCCTTTGCCACATATGCAGCTTTCTCAGAGTCAGACATTGCATTCCATTTCTCACCACCAGCTTTCCCAACAATGGCCATAGATTTGTTATCAGGATAATTCACATATGGAGTTTTTATTTTTTTATTTTTTTATTTTTGTCAAAAGGCCACTTACCGTCATGGTAGTCCTTTCAAATACAATAGTAAGCAACATTCATTCAGATTAGTGTTTGTAGCGGCATATTACATAGCTAGAATACAAATGGTCTTGATCCCTGAAAATTACAGGGGAAATTATGCGTTAACAAGCAAGACAACTCTTTTTGCTTTCTGTGCTTGTGTACGTTCAGAAGTTAAGAAATAATTGTGGTGGTTACCCAGCATACACATCTACATATGGTCATTTTAAAGGAATGAATACAAGATGATGATGATGAAGCATCACAAATTTGAAGTTGCTTCTCTGATCTCCTCCAAAGAAATAGCCTGCTCTTGCCCAGCAAAGTCATTATCAGGGCAGGGTGAGAAAGAGCATGCAGTGACACTCCTTCCTCTCTCCCATATAGGTACACGGGCAAAAACCCTGCTGCACTTCTGCAGGTTTATCATCATAGTGCCTAAAGGGACAGAGCGGTGCACCCAATGAATCCTTGTGTTCTGCCAGTCCCTTAATATGACAACAACAGTGACCCCTTTGCCCATACAGAAGTAGGTTCCAGACTTCCGAGCGTACTGCTCTGAGAACTTCCTAATTATCTCAACAGATTGCTCGGATGGATGGTTCACGTTCAACTTTAGCAATACGACATGCGGCGCTAAACGTAGGAAGGCCAGCTACGGGGAGTAGTAGCAGCAATGGACGGAATGCCAAATCCAAGATTGTAGGGAATGGACGCCTGAAGAGCACTCATGGCGGTAACTAATGTCTAAGAAACGGCGGGTTAGTTTACGCCACAGTTTTACAGAGAAATATCAAGAAGAGGTTATTTTATTTAAATGGGGGATTTGATTTAAAAAAAAAAAAAAAGTCCACATCAGCACATTACTTTAAAAAAAAAAAAAAAGATCTACATCAGCACATTACTGGTGCCATGTCATCATGGTAACAGGAAAACCTATTAAAAATTCTAGGTGGAAAAAATTTAATGGTTCATGGATCTAAATATCACTTATGAAAGATCAGGTGCAGCATGAACAATCTGTTGTAGTTCATGGTGCGGGATGACACTTTAGCCAAAAAACAAAAACAAAAGGAGTCAAGGCCAATGTGTATTAGGCACGGTGTGGCGTGAAAAAGACTCACTGCTTTTTAAAATAATTTCATCTGTGCCTAAGTGCAAGACATAAAGAATGACGTTGTTTCTCAATGAAGTTTTTCTTATTCTCCTCTTTTCCGAATGAAAGATTTTGTTTTTGGATGATTTAAAAATGACAATGAGTGATACTATTTATAGCAATACTAGATGAATAAAAACGATAGTGTAACCATACTTGAGAAAGTAGTTTATGAATAGATACTACATTGTAATAGAGTCAGTGACATTCAAAAAAAAAAATAGTAACCATACTTGATTTGGTTCACTGAGCGCTTATCCTAGCATTAAGAACAAACATAGCTTATTCGATCACTAGGTTGGAAGGCTCCCCATTTATCAATATTTTGTTTGATTTTTTTTTTCTTTTTATGCATATTTATTATTTAATTTTAAACAGCAAGGTTACAATGATGATCGGCATTGCTCTTCTACAACTTTGGAAATACATAGGCCCTGTTTGATTATCGACGGATCTGCTATTTTTGACAGTTTGACCAAAAAAACTGTTTGGTTAGCAGCGGTTTGCTCCAAACCACTGCTTTCGCAAACATTTGCAGCGTTTGCGGTTAGCATTTTGGGGAAAAAAACGCCCCTGTTTATATATTATTTTAAAAAAAAAAACTACAAACTTTTATTTGAGGAGCCAAAATGGCTACTCAAATTGAGGAGCCAAAACGGCTCCTCAATGTTGCCCATCTTAGATGGGCAAGAGGCTCCTTAAATAGGAGCCTCAAGGCTCCATTCCCACTTTTCCCACCGATGTGGGACGGTGGGAAAAGTGGGAATACAAGAGCCAAGAGGGGTGCAGCTTGCGCTGCTCCCTTCCTTCTTTTTTTTTTTTTTTTTTTTTTTTATTCTTATTACTATTATTAATTATTAATTATTAATTATTATAAGGGTATATAGGTCATTTTACATGTTAACCGCTAATCTAAACAGCTAATTTTATTAAACACTTTTTTATAAACCGCTAATACAATCTGCTGGTCAAACACGCTAATACAATCCGCTACTGATAACTGCTAACACAACCCGCTACCGCTAACCACTAACCGCTGATAACCAAACAAGCCCTATAGACTTATACTTTTACCATTTACTTTAGGGTGATAGTAAATACAAAAGCTTCAAACTACTAGCTTTTTAGTTAACATTGCTAAATATATATTTTTGGGAAAAATATAAAAAAGCTGAACCAAAATGGGTCAAAAAGTTGAACTAAAAGCTAATCCAAAAAGAGATGGTGCTTCTTCTATCTTTTTTTTTTTTTTTTTTTTTTTTTAATAAATGTGTATGGAAAGCTTACATACCCCTTAAAATCTCCATATTCATGGTGGTCTCACATGGGATATTCTAATATCAAAAGTAGAGTTTATTCCAACATCTTTAGTTCATTTTGTTTCTTCCTCCTCCATCACTCTTTGGAATAGAGGCTCTGCTTGGTAAAACTTATTTTAGAATTTATATAACTTATTTTGAGTTATAAATAAAGCTCTAATTGGTAAAACATATGAAGCTTTATTTTGAAATGCTATCCCAAGTAGCGCTACCCTAAGTAACGTTTCAAAATAAGTTCATGAGTCCTACTTTTTAACTTTTTTTTTAAATCTTTATTAATTTACAAAAATGATACAATCTACCCTTTATTATTCACAAGCTTAATATCTTAGTTTATCTTTTTATGCCTTTTACACTTATCAACTAATTCAACAATTAATTTTATGAAACACTTTAATTTTAATTAGTTAGCTTATTAACTATTAACTTTTCAGTTTTCAGTTAGTTTTTCAGTTAGGCATGATAAACCTAGTCTATACAATTGATTATATTAGGACTCCTCTAGAACATTAAGGATCACTCTTAGAAAGCTTTAAAACATCTTTTAACAATAACTTCATACTTTTTTGAGAGACTAATTTAGTGAAGGATAATCAGGGGAATTTTTTTTTTTAATTGAATTGAATAAGCAACATTGATTCTCGTATTCATTTTCATGAAGATTTTAAACATATTTTTTTTTCTTGTCGGGAAGTGTTCTGAGCAAACTCTAATCGTAGGAGGCACTAAACCTTACTTGAAATAGCGTTTTAAAATATTCGGGATAGCGTTTGGCAATTTTGGTCAGGCCATGAGGATTTTAGGAATAATTTGATCAAGAAACAAATGGAGTTTTCATTATTACATCATCAATTGATTTAATTAACACTACGTACTTCAGCATTTAATCACTTTTTTCATTTAAGATCTTCTGGATTCCTTTAAATTTAAGAAAAAGTCCGCAATGACTATCCGTATTCCAACAATGGCATGAGATTACAAACTTATGTGACATTACCACATCAATTTTTTTTTATTTTTTTTTTAAACAAATAAGTACCTACATGTTTTAAATGCAAATCTTGCAGCTAGGTGTACTATTGCCACTTTTTATGTTATGCCCAATATGTTGTTAAAAGTATTATTATTATTCATCTATAATAGTTGGTCACTACTGTCCCGACGAAAATCCAACTAACTCCAATGATGCTCCGGAGGTCACCAGCCTGCCTTTGAAGAAGGCGACCATTTGGTTGCCTTCTCCCATGGTCGCCTCCTACTGGAGAAAGTGACTAGCTGGTAGCCTTCTTCTTCAAGGGCATACCGACGATCACTGAAGCGCCGTCGTAGTTAGTCAAATTTTCGTTGGAACGGTAGTGACCTAAACAAGTCAATAATCAGTTTGTGGATTTTGATGCACGAAAATAATATATTTATGGGCTTAATTGCAAATTTTAAAGGCCTAATTGACTTATAGTATAAAATATAGAAACCTATTTAAGTACATAAATTACAAATATGATGATATATCAGTATTCTCACTTTTGAAAGTGAGAAAATACAAGGATACACAGAGCCTTAGCAAAGTCTTTTATTTTGTTAAATAGAAGGTCAAAAGAACTTGTAAAGCTGAGTATACATATACTTCTAAGTCCATACCATTACAGAAAAATCTATATAACAATACAAGCATATACTATATCTCTCATAAGAACAAAGCATAAATTGCCCTAAACAACAGAACAATATACTATTAGAAATTGTGTAGCAGAAAGCAAATTATGCAGCTAAAATACCTCGAGAAATCGGATTGGTTGTGATTTGGTAACCAAATGACTCGGTTTTTGAAGCTCGAAAACAATAGTCTACCTGCCATCGTTCGTAATTAACTGGGAAAATACTTGGCTGGTCGATATATCTGAAACAGCATTACCATTATCTGCTAAGATGGCTCTCGGGGGTGGTGGTTGCTCGGTAGAAGTTGCGGGATTGACTTCATCGTCGGGTTCACCCCGCCCTCCGTTCCCTTGAAGCTGAAGCACGTATTCCAAGTTCCACAGCACGTCTCCCATTGTAGGCCTATCGACGCCATAGTCAGCCAGGCATTTCTCTGCTGTCTCGCCGTATTTTTTCAGGGCACTCGGTTTTATCTGGTCTCGTATGTTTGGATCAACGATTTGATCTATCTGCCCTCGTTTCTGCCACTGCAATGCCCATTCCCCCAAATTCACTTGCTCCCTCTCGAGCACGGGGTCAACAGCGGGCCTTGCACATAGCACTTCGAAAAGCACGACCCCGAATGAGTAAACGTCTGATTTATCAGTAAGCTGCTGTCTCCGGAAATACTCGGGGTCGAGGTACCCGAAGCTTCCTTTGACACCAGTGCTGACGTGTGTCTCGTCGAGACAGGGGCCGGACCTCGAGAGACCGAAATCAGCAACCTTAGCAACGTAGTTTTCGTCGAGCAAAATATTGGTCGATTTAATGTCCCGGTGGATGATCCCTTGTGCGAAACCCGTGTGGAGGTAGTGGAGGCCTCTTGCTGCTCCTATGCACACCTCGAGCCTTTGCTTCCAAGACAACGGGGGTAACCGGCCCCCATACAAGTGCTTCTTTAGAGGTCCGTTTTCCACATACTCGTAAACGAGAATCATCTCGGACTGCTCCTCGCAATACCCAACAAGGGAAACGAGATGGCGGTGGCGAATTTTGGAAAGAATCGAGATTTCTGTGTGGAATTCGGGGAGGCCTTGCCTGGAACCGGGCACACACCGTTTAACCGCAACCTTTATGTTGTCTTTAAGAACTCCCTTGTAAACCATCCCGAACCCCCCCGAACCAATAATCAGACTCTTATCGAAATTACTCGTTGCCACTTGAATATCTGCAAATGGAATCCTCATCGCGAGATACCCATTCGGGCCGAGAGGAACGAGGCCAGTCCCTTCAGACAACGTGCCAAGGGAACTTCCTCCATATTGGCGTAAAGGAGTCCAGCCAGCACTCTCCGTGCGCTTCGGTTTTGGTTTCTTTTTTCTACATTTCAACAACACTAACATAGCCAACAATCCCAAGCTCACCAAAGCCACTCCACCAAGAATCGAAACAACCAAAACCCAAACATTTCTCTTCTTAGACCCATCTCGCAAAGCCACAACATTCAACATCTTCATAACCTCCACCCCGTTAAGAATAGCGTTCTTCTTCCAAACACTACTCATATCAGACGGACCAACGCTGATCTGCAAAACCCCGCTATCCCCCGTGTAGACAACGAAATCAATGTAGTAAGGCGACGCCAGAACGTGAAACGTGAGTGCAGACAAATCAAGATCTTTATACGCCATTACTCCATTGATATAAACATTGAAGTACAAAAGGCTAGGAGCAGAGCTCACGATATCGCAGAAATGCAACCGAACAACGTGTACACTATCCCGGGATCCCACGGGGAAGCTCCATGTTACATTAAACATGAAATTCGAAGTCGCTTTTTCCCAGTTCATCTGCTGGGCAGTCATGTAAACATTATCAGGGGCAATCTCTTTGGTGGCACCACCTGTTTGGTAATTGGGGACATGACTAATCCAAGCAAGCTTAGCAGCAGATTTCAAGACAAGAAAATCTTCATCTGGAACCCAAGTTCTCCACAGGGTATCATTAAAAGGTGTAATCTTTGCCCCCCCAACATTAACCCTATGCACAGTTTCTAAAGTCTGCAAAGTGAGATTCTGATTGAACTCCTTAACACTAACAGGGCTAGGGCTAATCAGTTTAATCCCAGGATCAATAATGAAATCATCAGGAGCAGAAAACACTTCAATCGCATTAACAAACCCAAACCCAGAATCAAGAGTGGGTGTAAACAAGATTTGAAGCTGTACCTTGTCCACCATCATTATAAACTCCTTAAGAACATTGGACCCAACACCAACACCAAAACCAAAATTCTTGAACAGCAAAACCCCATTAGCGGAAACACTGAAATTCGCGTCGTGGAGGTTGAAATTCTGGGAAACGAAAGGGGAGAAATGCAAACGAACCAAATGGGTCCCTAATTTCTTGATATTCAACGAATATGCCGAGGCAGCAGTGAAAACTCTGGCTGTACTGTACACCAAAGACAAATTGGAACCAGTTCTTTGGGGTTTGAGCGAAATTGCTTCGCCTTGGGAGAGATGAACTGAACCAGACTTGATGGAATCGCCAAGAAAGCTTCTGTTATCCACGCTGATGCTCCTGTTTGATCCGCAGTTGATGAGGTAATTATCTTGAGGAATGAAAGCTGTGGAGAGGTGTATGAGAGAGAAGAACAGTGGCACCAAACTAAGATTTTTGCTTCTCATGGGTACCGGTTTTGTTGGTTCACTGGAAAACGAAATTTTGTCGAGAATTGAAGACACTGAGGCTTAGTGGGAGAAAGGGGAGCATATTTAGGAAGGAGGGGAAAGAATTTTTGCAGTTCTTGAAAAGTGTAGCTTCACAGAATGGGGAGGAGCCACTGGAGAGTGGAGATTGTAAAAAACTCTTTCATGGCCGCCTGAAAATGGAATTTTTCAGGTTAAAGAATGATGTTAGGCACCACCGCACAATGAACTAAGAAATTAGAAGAAATTAGAGATTAGAAGTTAGAACCGCAATGTCAAGCTTGAGAGCATAATACTGTGGAAATATTGAGATCTAAACTACTCAAACATCATACTCCCTTCTTCCCATTTTTAAGTTTAATCAATTTATTTACAATATAAATTTCAGGAGGGCGTGGGTTCGAGCCTCAGTGGAAGCAGTATTGACTCTTTGTGTTTCAGTAGGTTGAGAAAGTAGTTATGAACAGATACTATATTATAACACGGTCAGTAGTACTAAAAAAAAGTTGTCCTTTTGCCAAACACATTGTGCTCAAATGACATCTTTGTGACTCTTTTTTAGAAAAGGTCACAGGATTGAAATTCGGTGGCGGGGTATTAATCTTTGTATTCAGGTGAAGTTCAGGTCACTAATAAGTCATACTGATCAGGTGAAATCAAGAAGGCCAAGGTGAAATTCAAATTTTCCATAGTTGATCGGCTCAAATTAAGAAGGTCAATAAACAACTCCTGCAATGAGTTGAATTTAGAACATTGTGGTTACTAAAACAACTGTATGATCAACATGGTGGGGGGTTGCCCTCAATTTTAATACTATGGATAGTTATATTGGGTACAAATCAACATAATACTTATAGACATCTCAAGAATTTCATATTAAATATATATATTTAAAAATATTATTAAATACACAAAATTGAATTTAAAAATTATATGAAGGTGATTTTCTTCCACTAAATCAAATTCATAATATTTAAAAATAATTTCCAAATAACATTCCATTCCCCCAACTACCATTTCAAAAATATTATTCATGTCATTCACAAACTAGCCATGTCTAATGCTTTTCATGAAAGCCATTAATGAAGTTGTTGTTTGTCAATAATTGAAAGTGATTCAGCTTTTGCTATGGTTGTGAAAAAGAAAAATAAATGGATGAAAGGATGAATGAATTAAAGATTTATGCAATCAAACTTACTATTTTGCTATAATTTGCATTTCCATCAATTTATTAAGAATTTTTCAGTTGATGAAATGGGAATATATAAAAATAAATTACTATCTGGCATTTTTTTGTGTGTGAAAACAACAAAAAAAGTAATTTAAAATTAAAAGTGAAAACGTAATTATACTCGATAAATTAAAAATAGAAAATTATATAAAGAGACACTTTAGAAAAATGGCAAATGATGAGCATTTGACAAATTTTGGCCTGTGTTTGCTAAAGATTTGATCATAGTAATCAAAAGTGGTAACTTTTTTTTTTTTAAGTGAAAAAATAGTCAATGATAAAATTGAAGATTTTTAATAATCTTAAATATATAAATTTTAGAGAAAGTAGCATTAATGAGCTCATGTACAAAACATAATGACTTGTTATTTGCAGTGTCAATTTTAGCTATTTAGGCATGCGTAGCTGTCTTGAGTTAAGTATTCTTTACAGCTATAATATCCACCTAATCCCACGAATTTCTATTTAGACATTTTTCTCATTTCAAGTGATTCTCAAAATATATCTATCGCAGTTAAAAAAAAGTTTAAAAATGTTTGAAAACTGCTCGCACAGGTTAGCTTCCTGGTTCAGTAGGTAGTATTTAAGAGAAGAAATTAATGTTCAAACCTCGGTAACGGCATTGGGACAGATTTCTTGTGCACACCAATATTTAATCCTGTCGGTTGAGTCATTAAGTCACTGTGATTTACATCCTCTCAAATACTTTGTCAAGTCGAAATGTGAAATGTCTTTAGGGTTCGAGATTCAACCTTTTGAGATAAGAAAAATATTTGGAAACTTGCATTGTCCAACATGGACTAGTGTATAAATTTTAATATATTTTTAATAAATGTGAAATATGTTGTTAGAACGTTTTTTCAAATTTTCGTCCTCTTATTTTCTGACACATGTCTCTGTTTCTTCGAACAATGTTAGAATATGTCACAAAACATTATGTTAATAATTGAAATTTTCAAGATGCAGTTACGTTACTGGACATATTTGTAATGATTTTGTGATGTTTGCGCATGTCGGAAATTAAGTAATTTAATTTAATATACAATACCGATTACCGACGTACCAAGAAGGATTTAAATTAGAAGTATAATAATAAAAATCTGAAAGCTATGTAGCATATTGCAACAAGAAATAAAGGAAAAACAGTGTTCCACTTCTCTGAAAAACAGATCCCAAAATTTTACTTTTTTTATTTTATTTTTTTTATTTTAATAATGCTCCAATAAACTATCCAACCATACTAAAAATTGACAATTAAGTCATTCAATTAAAAAAATTGCAATCAATTTAATAAATTATGAATAGTCCAAAATCATGCAATTAAATTAAAATTAACATATTCCTCCCGTTATTAATAAAGTGATGGTCACCCCATTAATAATTATTATTTTTAAATTTATTTTGATAATTTAAATTAATATTATTATAAAAAATTTTATGTTTAACTCTAGGCTCTAGCCATCATTTTGATTGAACATACAATTTATTTAAAAATAGTTATTAAAGAACTGAAATGCAAGTAATATTCTACTAATACTTATCTTTTGAATTTGAGTTATTTGACATTTGTATCTTGATTGAAGACATAGACAAGTCATGATTGGCAGAAGATTTTGGATCTATGCATTTGAAGAAATAGAGGATCCAAGTGTGATTGTTGGACACTTTAAGGGCCCAGCTGCAATTATTCATTTTATTTTTTTTAATAATATTTTTGGGGGTGTAGGTAATGTATTAAAATCCTAATGCTCCATCTGTACCTTATCTTATTGTGTGAAAGTGACACCCACCAACTGAGTCTACATGAAATTTCAACATCTTTAGTTGTCACATATATAGTTGGGATCCATGGGGTACGGTGGAGAGTTATATTGCAACTCCCATAATTGCACATGCTTTGAATGACATATAATATAATGCTATATGTGGGTGGATTTCTTGTTTCTCGTATTTTCCATCATATATAAGTCACCAAAATCAGTTGGAAGCAATAAATCTTAAAATTTGATAATAATATATCAAAAGTTATAGGTCAACTCCTTAGATTGTTCTGATCTTAAATTTGACAGAGTGTAAAAACTGTCTATTCATTATATAGAGCTGTTAAAAGTCAAAACAAGTCGTATAACCCGTATTTTAGACGGGAATAAGTTGGAGAATTTTCAACCCAACTCGTATCTCTACCACAAATTAAATTTGTTATTTAATTTATACTATTAAAATCAACTATGGTAAGAACATCTTTTAGATATATATATATATATATATATATATATATATATATCATTCACAAGAATTATATATATAATTTATTTATATTACATGTATTGCAAGTATTAATTAATCCAATTAATTATATCTTTATATAATTATTAATATAAAATTTATTTATTATAAAAACATTACATGTAAATTATATAGTATTAAATATTAAGTAATTTTTTATTTAAAACTTAAAATCGGGTTATAGAGGAAAAAAAAAACGCTCCGCAACCTTCGCTACTCTTTTCTGATCGTGATCCCCGATCAACGATCTCCGATCGTGATGTAGAACGTGGCCCTCCCTCTTGGTGGTGGCCAAGGGAGTCCTTCCCTGGTGATCTGGGGTTTATATTCCGCTTTTGATTATGGATTATTGTGAGATTCTTTGCTGCATTGTGTTGTTATTCTGTGTCCGACCCTCTTCTGTTGCGATGGATATCAGCCAAATAGAGGAACGATGCGCGGATCTGTCTTTGGCCGAGGAGGAGATGAACGCGATGGAAGCCCCTAATATCTAGACGAATCCTGACGCGACGATCGAACACAATTTGGTAGGACGTTTCCTCACGGATCGGCCGATCAAATTCGAGTTTATGCGGCAGGTGATGGCCTCCGTCTGGAGACCGGTGATGGGCATGCACGTTGTGCCTTTGACGGACGAATTGTTCCTATTTCAATTTCCCCACCTGAAGGATCTGCGACGCGTCCTCGATGAGGGTCCCTGGACTTTCGAGAACCACACTTTCGTGTGTGAGCAGGTCCCGCCCGACGCCAGGCCGGAAGAGGTGAGTCTGGATCATATCTCTTTCTGGGTCCAGGTGCATGGTCTGTCGACGGTGTACGCATCCACGGAGTTCCTCACGAAGATTGGTAATTATGTGGGCACGTTTGTGTCCATCGATCCGCTCAATTTTGGTGGAACGTGGAGAAGCTTTTATCGTCTCCGAGTACGGATGAACATAGCGACACCACTGAAGAGGCGCATGAAACTAGTGCGCAAGGATGGCACGTCAGAATGGATTTCATTCCGTTATGAACGTCTGAGCACCTTCTGCTATTGTTGTGGAGTGCCAGGACATTCGGATAAATTTTGCAGGCGAGTGTACATGGAGGGAATTGCACCAGAAGATTTTCCGTTTGGCAGTTGGATGAGGGCAGGCCAGCGTCGCCAAGTGCGTCCGGTAGGGGTGAAATGGTTGCTGTCCACACCAACAACACAGTCCGCGACGGGGAATGAGGCTGTTACTGGGATCTCGCCACCTATGTTGGAGGCAATGGAGGAGAATGGTGGTCTGCAAGGGGACTTGAAACGCAGGCGTGAAGACTCTGAGACGTCTGGCAGCACGCATGCGGAGAATGTTACGATGGTAGAGACGTCAAAAAACACTGTGTCGGCGGGTCTGGAGGACCAGACTCGCCAAGCCAAATGAGTCTCCTGAGCTAGAACTGCCGGGGTTTGGGTGGCACCCGGACAGTTCGTGAACTCTTGGGCATGGTGTCCAAGCAGCGACCCTTCTTCGTCTTTCTAATGGAGACGAAGGCTAAGGTACAACGTGTGGAAGAGGTGAGAGTGAAACTAGGATTCGAAGGTATGATTTCTGTGGATCGGCAGGGCATGGGGGGAGGATTGGCAATGTTGTGGAGGGATGCAGATAGTGTTTCTTTACTGAGTTATTCTCAAAATCACATCGACATGGAAGTATCACTACCGGGTAAACCGTCATGGCGGTTGACCGGCTTCTATGGAAATCCAGAGCAATCAGACAGACACATCACATGGGATCTACTGCGGCAACTCAGGGACAAATCATCATTACCTTGGATTGTCGTTGGTGATTTCAACGACATCTCCAGTCTGTCTGAAAAGAGGGGCGTGCATACGCAACCAGCAACACTAGTGGAGGGATTTAATGACGCGTTAAGCGACTGCCAACTGATTGATCTCGGGATGGTGGGTGGCAGATTCACGTGGGAACGGGGTAGAGGGACGGAGTCGTGGGTGGAGGAAAGATTAGATAGAGCGGTGGCAACGGTGGAATGGGCGGAGTTGTACGAGGAGACGATAGTACGGAAGATAAGCACGCGACAATCTGATCATAGTGCTATTTATGTCGACAACGAACCAAGGCCTATAAGGGCGGCCAAACGTTCCTTTAAATTCGAGTCCGCATGGCTCATTGAGGAGGGATGCTCGAAATTGGTTGAGGATGCATGGCGCCAATCGGCAGGTTTGTCGTTCCAGGAACGTATTGTTCTGTGTGGGAAGCGGCTGTTCAGGTGGGGTGGGGAACATTTCAGATGTTTTGGGAATCAGATCAGCAAGTTGCGTCACCGGCTTGATAGTTTGCAAGAGGATCGAGCACCCCAAGCCATCGAGGAATTTATGGCTCTTGAGGGGGAATTAGAGCGTTTAACACAACAGGAAGAGATGTTCTGGAAGCAACGCTCCAAACAACTTTGGCTCGAACATGGCGATGCAAATACAAGCTATTTTCATAAGGCCGCCTCGGCTCGACGTCGCCAAAATTTGTTGCTGCGCGTCAAAGACCCGGGGGGAGTATGGAAAGAAGGCACAGCTATGCATAACGAAATCCTAAGGTATTATGAATGTATTTTTTCGTCCAGTACAAGTAGTCCGGATCTCTTTAGTCGCGTTCGGAGACGGGTAACGAATGAGATGAACGTCTCTTTGTTACAACCATTTACCTTCGCAGAGGTTAAGGCGGCTCTGTTTTCTATGGCTCCAGAGAAGGCACCAGGGCCTGACGGCATGACGCCGGCTTTCTACCAACACTTTTGGCCGGTGTTGGGTCATGACCTGGCCATGTTTATTTTTCACTGTGTGGAAAACAAAAGTTTGCCAGACGGACTGAACGATTCTAACATCGTTCTTTTGCCCAAAAAGAAGATTCCGGAAAAAGTTTCTGACTTGCGCCCAATAGCACTCTGTAACGTGGTGTACAAGGTGCTGGCCAAGATGTTGGCAAACAGACTTAAGGGAAGTCTGGAAATGGTTGTGTCACCGTCTCAAAGCGCTTTCGTTCCTGAAAGGCTGCTGACGGGTAATATAATTGTGGCCGGGGAAATTGGACACTACCTGAGACGAAAAACAAATGGGGCTATGGGGTGGGCGGCGCTAAAGCTAGACATGGCTAAAGCGTACGACCGGATGGAGTGGGTCTATTTGGAAGGGATGTTGCACGCGCTGGGGTTTGACAAGGTGTGGGTTGATTTACTGATGATGTGTGTGTCTACTGTTAAATACACTATTCAGGTAAACGGCGAGGCCGTAGGCACGATTAACCCCACACGGGGCATTAGGCAAGGAGATCCATTATCTCCGTACCTATTCATTGTGTGTGCCGAGGGGTTGTCGATTCTGTTACAGCAGGCGGAGGCAAGGGGGGAGATTCATGGGGTGCGAGTGGCGCGGGGAGCCCCGACCATTACGCACCTCTTCTTTGCTGACGATAGTCTTTTGTTCTTCAGGGCCACTCAGCAGGAAACGTTACAAATTAAGGGATGCCTAGATGTATATTGTGGAGCTTCTGGGCAGCTTATCAATTTCGATAAGTCCAATGCTGTTTTCAGTTTAAACACGCAGGGTGAGGTGAAGAATTGGATTTCTGAGTGTCTTGGTGTGAATGTTGCAACGGATTTAGGCCGGTATCTGGGTCTACCATCGGTTCTGGGTCGGAGTAAAATTAAAACATTCCGTTACATTGAGGAGAAGGTGCGGGAACGCATTGGGAACTGGCAAAACAAATTACTCTCGAGGGCCGGCAAGGAAGTGCTACTGAAGAGTATAGCGTAATCCATGCCCATCTTCACGATGTCTATGTTCTTACTGCCACTACGAGTATGCGATTCGTTGGAGAAACTTTTCAACCGTTTTTGGTGGGGGAGCGGTGGTATAGGCAGGAAGGGTATCCATTGGATGAGCTGGGACAGATTGTGTGTACCGAAATCGAATGGGGGGTTGGGTTTCAAATGGCTGCATGAGTTCAATGTTGCTTTGTTAGCAAAACAAGGGTGACACATTCTAATAAAGCCGGAGTCACTCGTCAGTCGACTTCTGAAAGCGAAGTACTTTCTGAGATGTGATTTCATGGAAGCGCAACCAGGGGGGAATCCAAGCTATATTTGGCGTAGCATTCTCGCAGGGCAGTAGGTGTTAAAACTAGGATTAGCAAGGCGGGTTGGGGACGGACTTGACACGAAAATCTGGGATTGGCCATGGACCGCGGACGCGACACATCCAGAACTTATCACTACTAGCACTGCCGAATTGAGTGATGCCAAAGTCAGCGGCTTACTTAACGAGAGTGGTGCATGGGATGTGGATGTCGTCCGTGACATTTTCCAGGAGGAGGATGCTAGGTAGATCATTGCTACGCCGGTGAACACTCACTTCAAGGATTCATGGAGGTGGTTAGGCGATCTTCGTGGGTTGTACAGCGTGAAACATGGATACCGTTTATTCACAACGAGCAATGGACAGACTGGCGTTATGGACGAATTTCAGAGTTGGAATAAATTATGGTCACTGCCAGTCCCTCCGAAGGTGCGTAATCTTTTATGGCGATGTGCTCGCGGAGTGCTTCCGGTGCGTGATAATCTGAAGACCAAGCACATTTTCATTGGAGGTGGTTGTCCTCTTTGCGGCTACCAGTCCGAGACGCTGGAACATCTTTTTTATGATTGCTGCTTTGCAAGAGATCTTTGGGGGCGGGAGGATATGGTGCAGGGTCGTAGTATGCAAGCGTGTATGAAGGCCTGGTTCGAATTCCTCACGACGCAGCAATTGATTGAAGCAACCGCTATTTTCTGGGTGTTATGGAATGCTAGAAATGATGCGGTTTGGCGTAATGTCTGGCCAACCGCTACGGGTTTGCTGTCGCAAGTGATGAGTCTGACAGCATGTTGGGTAGCTGCGTATTACAACGGCACTCAGAGGGGAACCCGCATCGTGCATCCGGCCAACTGGGAACCACCATCGTGTGGTTTGTTAAAATGCAATGTTGACGCGGCAACCTTTCCGAATGGAGCAGGCTATGGTGATGTTCTTCGTGACCACGGTGGCCGGTTCATAGCAGCGAGAAGCAGCCGAGTTGAGGGCAGCCAGGACCCGCTAATGGTGGAGGCAATTGCGGCTAAGGAGGCCTTGACGTGGATTAAAGGGTTACATTTTGATAACATCATCCTTGAGTCCGATTGCATTAATTTCTGTAACGCTTTTAATTCTAGTAGTACGGATTACTCGTATGTAGGTGTGGTAGTCAAGCAATGTCGTTCTATTGCAAATGACATAGGTAACGTACATGTTTGCCATGTCAAGAGAACAGCGAATCGCGTGGCTCACGAGTTAGCTCGGGCAACCGGTTCTCCTTCTGTCTCTGGAACGTGGGAATTCATCCCACCAGCCTGTATTTCTGGTTTACTAAGTTATTAATGAAGTGGTTCTGCGTTTTGTTCAAAAAAAATATTAAGTAAATTATATATATATATATATATATATATATATATATATATATATATATATATATATATATATATATATATAATTTACTTAATATTTTTTTTGAACAAAACGCAGAACCACTTCATTAATAACTTAGTAAACCAGAAATACAGGCTGGTGGGATGAATTCCCACGTTCCAGAGACAGAAGGAGAACCGGTTGCCCGAGCTAACTCGTGAGCCACGTGGGAATTCATCCCACCAGCCTGTATTTCTGGTTTACTAAGTTATTAATGAAGTGGTTCTGCGTTTTGTTCAAAAAAAATATTAAGTAAATTATATATATATATATATATATATATATATATATATATATATATATATGTATATGTGTGTGTGTACGTACGTTTGTTCAAAAAGTTTAATATGTTTGGTTGGAAATAGTTTTAGTCGTTAACTCAGAGGTTGAGACTTGGACGTTCAATTTCTATGCGATACCAAAATTTAAAAATTTTAACAAATAAATTTTAAAAAATAAACAGGTTGACGGGTTAGCCCATTTAGCTCGTCAACCCGCCACTGAATAACAAAAACGGACCAGCCAGCCTATCCCGCTTCTGGACGAACCCAAAAGTTAAGGTCTTATGTTGTCACCATGACTGTACATGGTTCAAATCAATCGTTATGCTATGGACCCGTCTGTGTCCAGCATGCATGCTGGACACGGTAACGGTGCCGTTAGTGGCACCGTTATTGTCCACTTTTTTTTTTATTTAAATTTCAGACCACTTTGTTATAGGAGTATATGTTCATAATTTTATCACTATATGTTCATAATTGTAAGTTCATAATGTCAGAGCTCTGTGTTCATAATTCTATAATTGTACATTCATAATTGCATAACTGTACATTCATAATTCCGTAATTGTACATTCATAATTCAATAACTATAAATTCATAATTTTCGAAACTCTATGTTCACAATTGTAGAGCTCTATGTTCATAATTTTATCACTATATGTTCATAATTGTAAGTTCATAATGTCAGAGCTCTGTGTTCATAATTCCATAACTTACATTCATAATTTCATAACTGTACATTCATAATTTCATAACTGTACATTCATAATGCCACAAACGAATAACGCCGTTAACGGCAAGACAAAATCAAATTTTTTTTTTAACTGGAAGGCCGTGTTTTTCCTTAAAACGACGTCGTTTTGGACTCGTGTCCACAACATAATTTGCGGGTTCAAATGGTCTTAATATTTTTATAGTTTTTATTTATTTATTTTTATTTTTTTTATTTTTTTGTGTGTGTGTGTGTAAAAATCTATGTAGATGAATGAACATTCGAAATAATGAACATTTGTTTATAGTGGAATTCTTAGCATTTTTTACACCATCTTCTAAAACCCTTTCATATGAAGTGGTTAATTGATATTGAAACTAGCATTAAAAAAAAAAAAAAATCAATCATGATTGTAGAATACAGAAAGGGGTATAAAGTATAGAGATTTAAACAAAACAACGTTGGACAATATAATTGTGTGATAATATATGTTGAAAGTGAAGTTATGAGCGGTGTATATTAATTTGTGGGTTGGATCCAACTACATCTCCACCTACGGTGGTGATCTTAGTAGTGCAGACATTACATGTGTCTTTTTTTTTTTTTTTTTAATAATATTATTCCTCTTTTTGTTTTTTTTTTTTCTTTCTAATAATCAAAAGTTACATAATATGTTGAACTAATTATATATTTTACATTGTGCTCGGATGGTACCTCTGTGATTCACCTTAAGGGAAGGTCACAGAATCGACTCTACTTGTAATATAGTCAATAATACTCAAAGAAAAAGTTATATATATTTTATAAAAGATTAGAAATGTATTTTGCCACTTCAAATTTTCCATAATTCAGAATTTTTAGCTTCGTCGTACTATATTCTCACTTCATAAATTTACCTCAGATCTATGAGTATGTAAATTGAATTAATTTTGTTTTGAGATTCAACACTAAACTATACACTTATGTGAAGTGTATTTCCAACTCAAATCACCAATATTCGTGATCGGAATTGAAAAACAGAGTGTTGAAAGCAAGTCTTAAGTTATATTTTTATCTATTATTTCGTGAGTTGTATTATACATATTCTTATTTACTCATAAAAAGTTGATTGTCTATAAAGATAGTTCTTCTTCTTTTTCCATTTTTCCATCGCTTTATATATATTTGTTCATGCTAGTCATATAGTAAAAATGTTAATTATATACTCTAAAAAATACAAATACTAATTGTTGATACTAATTCAACAACAATATTGGAAATTCATGCAGCTCTTGTAAATGTTGCAACATGTTAAAAAACTCTTGGTCGAATTTTTTGAATAAGAGTCAAATTCTATAAACAATTAAACATAACTCAAAAAATAATTGTATAGTAGTAAAAATATTGTGAAAACAATACAAATAGTATTTGAAGATATTTTTTGGTAGAAGACAAGTTTCATGGGAGCCAGGGACCCAAAGGCCAAAGGCAATATAGTCAAAATGTAATATAATTTCAACGCGTGCTACTTTGGATACTCATGCTGGTTTCAGAATTCTCGAAGTTGGGGGAAATTATTATTTGGTTAAAAAAGTTATTCAAAATTTTATTATTTCATAATACGATATATAAATATATAGGGAGTGTTTGGTAAATAGTTCTCAATTGATTGGGTTAGTGATTTGACTAGTTAATAACATTAGATGATTGTAAAAAAATGTTTGGTAAATTAATTGGCAGCTGATAGCTGATTACATGTAAAATAAATTTTTCAAAAAGCTTATTGAAAAAACTGCTTTGAACAATTTTTTTTTTATTATTATAAATTTTAGCGTTTTGGAGCAATAAGTTATTACAAAAAAGTTAATTAATTAAACACTTATATTGGTCGTTAACCAAGTCAAATAATTAATAATGATCAAATAAACTAAAATTTGTTGAAGCTAACTATATGACCAATCATTGCCATAATAAGTGTTATATTAAGGTAACATTATTCTTTAAAAAAAATACTTTATTTCTTGGTGGTTCCTAGACAAAAGTTTCCTATTACAGACACCACAATTTGATTGGTCACTATAGTCAAAACAAAGGATCTTAAAATTTTAGTGGAGTCGATATCGTGGGGTCATTTTAAGAGGGATTTTCCTCACTTTGGAAATTAGAAAATGATATCTGAATTTTTTATTTTTTATTTTTGTATTTTTAGTGTTTAAATTACCAACGAAATATGAAGTCAATAAAAATATTCGTTATGATTAAAGAAAAATTGTTATATTTTGGCATAAAATGTTTTTCAAGATTTTTATTTGTAAAATATTTTTTGGATTTATATCTCACGCTTAGTTCTCTCTCCCTTATTGGGGTCATGTGGTACCAAATGAGAAGGTTGGCTTACCATTCAATCGTTATGGTATGGTCCAGCATGCATGTTGGACACGGTAATGGTGCCGTTAGTGGCACCGTGCTCTTCCACTGTTTTTTTTTTTTTTTTTTTTTTTTTTTTTTTTTTGTAATTTCAGACCACTTTGTTATAGGAGTATATGTTCATAATTTTATCGCTATATGTTCATAATTGTAAGTTCATAATGTCAGAGTTCTGTGTTCATAATTGCATAACTGTACGTTCATAATTGCATAACTGTACATTCATAATTACGTAACTGTACATTCATAATTCAATAACTGTAAATTCATAATTTTCGAAATTCTATGTTCACAATTTTAGAGCTCTATGTTCATAATTTTATCACTATATGTTCATAATTGTAAGTTAATAATGTCAGAGCTCTGTGTTCATAATTCCATAACTTACATTCATAATTCCATAACTGTACGTTCATAATTCCATAACTGTACGTTCATAATTCCATAACTGTACATTCATAATGTCACAAACGAATAACGCCGTTAACGGCGAGACAAAATCAATTTTTTTTTTTTTTTTTTTTTAACTAGAAAGCCGCGTTTTCCCTTAAAACGACGTCGTTTTGAACTCGTGTCCACAATGCATTGTGGACACAAGTCTACAACATAATTTGCCCTTACCATTTGTTTGGTTATTATTTGAATTGTATTGAGTTAGTCCAGTTAAAATATGAATATAGTAATGATGTACAAAACAATACAAATCTTGGCTCGACTTGGACCATAACCCAAAAAATTTTAAAACCATTTAATTAAATTTTTTTCTTTAAATTCTTTTGCTTAGACTTACTGTATTTATCAATGACCAATTAATATGGATTGAGCTATGATGGACCAAACAATAAAATTTTGACTTGAAAGACAACTCAAAAAATAAATCTTTAATTTCTCTAGTTTAGAGTTACTAACTATGAGTTAAATTGTTATTGAGTTGAGCCAAGTATATCAGCATGACCCAGCCCTCATATATACAAAATAATAATTACTCCAGCCCTCGTATATACAAAATAATAATTACTCCGTAGTTTTCAATTTATTTAGTTCAAAATTATTATATTTATCAATTTATGTATTCCGTTTAATTATAATAAATTAAAATTAATTATTTATACTTTTTATTATAATTATTATTAATCTTTATAATATTATAAATTTTAATTTATAATTTCATTTTAATATAAACAATAATTATTATTATCATTATTAAAATACTTAATATTCTATAATAAATAACTTTATAATGGATTTATATTCATACTTTTTAAATTAAAATGAATCAAAAAATAATAATTTTCTAAAATTTAATCAAACATTAAAAAAAAAAATTGAATCATTCTTCAAAAAGCATTTAAATAATTTTCATATCTCTAAGTGGACCGTTAGTGCATAATTTATAAACTTTTTTCACGATGTTTTACAATGCTGATTTATACCAATGCCAATAGTATTAGTACAATCAGTACTATCTAGTACTTATAATACATGATACAATTAGATATACCTCGCATAATCCGATAATCGTACATAATATTACTCACGTCGTTATTTGTTAGCACTTAAAAAAAAAAAAAAAAAAAAGATACCGGTCCTAATTGTGCTTTTGTTACTAATAATGTTGGAATATTTAAATGGCATGCATCCACTTAATTTAAAATATCTGCGAACTTATTCTGATAACTTTCAGCGCATTGCATTGCATATGGCGTAAGCAAGGATGCACTAATCTAGTCAACCTATGTTGGCTCATCATGATTCTGTTTAATTTTCTCAAATGCTCTGTCAGATCAGGATGTGTAAGGCCCTTAGGGTTGGGGTTCAGTCATTTGGAAGAATGATTCTGTTTAATTTTTCTTGATACCATGTTTCGTTATTTATTTATATCCTCTAAAAACCTCATTTTGAAGTTGTTCTAAAAACAAGCAACTAACTACTAACATGGGTTCGCGAAAGCGCTAGTGATCGAGAGGTATAGCTGTGGCCTCTCAAATGGGAAGTCTCAAATGAGAGGTTTCAGGTTTGAATTTAAAACCTGTAGGTTGTGGTTGAGTGGAAAGAACTCATCCATCCTTAATCAAAAGTCAATGGTTCAATCATTGATTTTGGGTATAGAGCAACCTTAAATCTCCAAGCTAGTTGTCCTAGCGAGGAGATTAGTTACTGTGTCCAATGGTGAAGGGTATACCAAAAAAAAAAGAAGGAAGTACACACGAAAACTGAACAATACAAATTAAAATGATGCACTTAAATGCAAAGTGACCTGTTTTAAAACCCTGGATATACCAAAAAAAGAAAAAGATGCAACTAAATACAATTATTAAGCTAAAAGGAAACTTTATACTCCGTATATACTAGTGCAAACCCACATCTATATTTTAGTGTGGGACAAAAGTTTCTTTAAAGCCTCACAACTCTTACGGATACACTTTGAGAATTAATTTCGTATTAATTCATTATTCATTTTGTACGTATAATATATAAAATCAAACCTCTCACTAAAGAGAACCTAAATTTACTTTAATCCGACGCAAATCAAATACCAAAAAATATCACTTTAAATATAAAAAAAATAACTAATATTTTCAACAACCTATACATACTGATGGAATAATATAATATGCATGCCATATTATTATTATTATTATTATTATTTATAACAATAATAATATTGGTCAAAGGAGAAAAAGTTTAGCAAGAAAGTAGGGGGTAAAAGTTGCGGGAAGTTGTAACTGCCAGGGGATTACTTTATAAAGTCTCAGGCTCATGCACTTTTAAAGGAACCTCATTCTTGCAATCTACTTGTAATACTTTTACTTTATTCCATCTAATATCAGAACGATTACACACAATTATTTACTTTTTATTCGTTATATTATATGCGAGTTTATTAATATAATCCATATAAATACATATCCTAGATCAATTCACAATTATTCTATCATCTACATAATAAAACTCATGCATAATGAATTCATAGTGGTAATTTTTCCACATTCTAAATTTATACATAAAAGCATTTATTTATGTTCATTATATTATTTCACACTAATAAAATATCGCCATACATTAGAATATGGCAATACACTTCTCACTTTATACATAGTGATCTTAAATTAAATTCATATAATGAGTGGACACCAAATTATTATGTCCAAGTTGGATGCTTTGACTTTATTTATTTATTTTTGTTTCTTTTTCATAGTATATAAAAATGTTTGAGAATTCATTTTATTGGTAGTCATATGAACGGTTGGAAACTAAAACGTTAGCACTATATATGCCTCAGAACTCAGAAGTACCAAGCATATATGCCTATGCCAACCGGAAATTAAATGATATTGCGTCTCGCTTTATCTCTCTGATCTGTATAATCACGAAAGTAAAATGATAAATTTCTAATAGCCTAGAAAATGATAAAATTAATAAAATTTTTTCCACTTTTTAGTTATTTGAAAAGTTGTCAAAAGGCAACTAGTATTGTAACACCCCAAAACATTTTTTGCCAAAATTCTTTTGTCAAATTTTAAAATAAAATTATTTTTACTGCTACGATAATTTAAATGTGTATATAAATAAAAATATTTTAAACTCTTTATCTCAAATGATGTTGTACAAAATATTTATATATTTATTTATGATTTTAAAAGTCCTATTTAAGCTATATATTTATTTTCTAAAATCTTGACCCAAAACTCTATCTGAGACGAACCAGTGAACCTGATAATAACCTTGTTTTTAACCCAAACTTGATTTCAAAATTAATGAACCTAACCTATTTATATTTATTCTGTTATATTCTTACCCGAACTTGATCTAACTTTGACCCAAAATTATAGCCCAAAGTTTTAGCTTGAAATTTCTCATTTAAAATGTTTCACCCGTGTGTATTTCTTCCCTATTATCTTGCATTTATATACTTTAAATTACCAATTTAAATAAACAGGTTCAACATTTATTTACCTATTATATGCATGAATCTTATATAATATTACATTGATATAGTTTGAAATGCTTATTTAAAAATAATCATTATTGAGCATTATTCCGTTCGCGCAAAGCACGTAAAAAAAACTAGTATATAAAATAAAGATAAAACAAAATGATAATGCAAGAAGTAAATTGGTATATTTTTCTTAGAGTTAATCACCATTTTGGTTCCTCAATTGTTTTTGAATTGTCAATGTAGTCTCAAGTTTTTAATTTCAACCAATTTGATTCTCTAATTGTTTAAAGTTTCGTCAATTAAACCATTTCAGGGACCAAAATAGTGATTTTTACATTTTTAAAATTTTGTCAATTTGGTTCCTGAAATTTTGTCAATGGACCTGCAGCGCTTCTCCAAGGAGCCTCCATATTCATCTGTTCTGTCATTAGCTTGGTCTTTGAGAAACTGATCTATTAGATAGCCATGGGCTCCATGGATCACAGCTCCATCAAAGCCTACCAAACACAACAGCAGTCAACAAACATAGGTTGACTTATGACCAAAAACAAACATGCAGTTTTGTTGAGTTTGTCCAGATTAGCAAATTGCCTCATCATATAGAGAATATGAGTCTGTTTATAAGGAATAGGAGTGGAGCGAATTGGGTCGGTCTCATGATATAGCTATAGATGTCTATAAATATATTAGTTGTATTCTATGGTAAATCATACCTTCTATCTTTACTTTCTGCCATTATTATTATATATTGCTTGTTCTTTTTAATCTCAACACAATTTGTGAAGTTCTAGAATTGGCTCACCAGCTTCAATTGCATTTCTTGCAGCCAGCTGAAAATGGTTCACAACGCCAGGAATTTCATCTGTTCTTAGCGGTCTTGGGGGTGAAAAATGCTCCACTCAGAAGTCTACAAAGGTGGGTGCCGCCGTGCGGGTGACGTGCGCCGGCGGTTCTCAGCTCGCCCAAAAGCAAATGGAAGTAAATTCAACATCTAATTTAATACCTCACAAAATACATCTCAGCTGCTGCAGCCTTTGTGTGTTATGTACTGATGTTTGGCAGTGTTCTCTGCAACCTGTGGATGCTTCCTAGGATAGATGTAACAAATACAAAACTATATATATATATATATATATATATATATATATATATATATATATATATATATATATATATTTGTTAGTAGATGTATGATCATGGTAACTTTTTATGAACTTTGCAATATATGACCGGAATTTCAAGATTTGTATTGTGAACTAGTTCATATATAGAGATTGGATTAAAAAGTACTCATTCGTCCGTCCCATCTTATGTATATATATGTGTCTAGTTCAGTTAACAATTAAAAGATTTGCATTGTAAACCAGTTCATAGTGATTAAGAAGTACTCATTCGATTTCATATTATGTATTTAGATCAATTAACAATGATTTGCATTGTGAACCGGTTCATGGAAATTAAGAATTACTCAGTTTATCCCATTTTATTATTTGCATAGGGAACCAATTCATGGAGATTAAGAATTACTCATTTTATCCTATTTTATGTATCTTATTCAATTAACAAGTCTTAATTGAAGTTATTTACAATTTAATTTCTCATAATATTTTAAGTTTTATAGTATTAGTATATAAAATTTATATATTTAGAAATTACATTAAAAATACTACTAAATACAAAAAATTAAATTCAAAAATAATAATAAAAAAAATAAGTAAAGAAAAAATAACTTGATTAATGAATAGTAAACAAGAGATGTAAAATGAGACAAAGAAAGTACAGTGTTAAATATACAAATTATGCAGAAGCTAGAGCCTTAGTGAGAAATTCTGTTCTAATCAAATAAATGCAGAGCAGCAATACACCAAATTGAAAACAAAAAACAGCATAATTAAACTTGAGCCGCAGGGTGGATTTCTCATCAGGTGGTGCACGGAACAACAACGAACATCTTTGAGAATAAAAAATCTAATATATTTGAATGGAAAGATGAACATACTACTGCTATTAAAACAATAAAACAAAAGTAAAATCTTTAATATAGTCTGATGCATCATTTACTATTCTTAAGAATTATTGTACTTTTTTTCTATTATCTATTTTTTAAAAAATCTTTTATTTTTGTTACTATATGTTCTTGTAATTGTAATCCTTCTTCAAAAATTATGTATCCTAAATATTCAATTTTATTTTTAAATATCTCACATTTCTTTTCAGATAATAAGATTCCATGTTTTCTAACAGTTTTAATAAATTCATTCAAATGTTCTACATGATCTTTTAAAGTATTACTATATATTAAAATATCATCTACGTATACTGTACAAAATTCATTTAAATGTCTAAATACTTGGTCCATTCTCCTTTGATATATTTGTGGTGGGATATAGAGGGTATAGTGTAAAATGTCAAAAATACCCTTGACAAAACGAGCTAAGACACCAATAGTAGGAGTAGGACTGTAGGAGGATTGAAGACAGTGAATAAAAGGTAGAGGACTAAACGTGACGGTTCTAAATAACATAGTCAAAGGATGTCCATTGGTGTTAACTAGGTCTTTATTCTAACCCCCCAACCTCAACACCTATGTTTGAAACCTACATGCTCAACTTGTTATTTGGTTAAATACAATTGTTATTTGTGCCCTTTCGGTTTAAATTTTCTACATGGTTCACATCATCACAATCATAAATGATAAGCAATAAATGGGCAGAGCTAGAATAAGTAAAAAATTAATCAGGGTGACACTACTACAGAAAATAGATACTATCATACATCGAATATTTTTTTACACATATACGTCGGTTTACTAAGAGACATATATGTGGCCAACATAGTAAATAAATACTATATAGGACGGTTGTTTAGAACCAGATTCTATCAACACAGATTTGTTTACATAAATGGTTAAACCAATTCAACAATGCATATATAACAAATTTCTAAGGATGCAGTGATGGAACAATCCCTTCAAACCGCGAAAAAACATCATTAACACAGAACATGCACAGGTTTAGCACATCAGTAAGTGTCAATGTTCCAATAACAGACAATGCATTCTATGTCAGTTAAATCATATATAGAAGGAAATTAAATCAATTACAAATGTTTTATATATGCAACTGACAAAAAATGATATGAAATAGTGCATAACCCCATAGTAAATCAAGGTTTTTAATTTGCCCTATTTCTTTTTCACTTGAAAGAACAAAAAAAAATAAAATTGAACTTTACTATGATACTCCATGCACGCATTAACCTCTTCTTTCAATTTTTTTCAGTTCAAACTTCTATATAGTCCCTCTTCAACACTACGTACAGCACAAACTAACTATCAATTAAGTACCAACTTTCCGTTAACCCATCTTTAGTCATAGAAAGTTAAGATTTTTATTAAAATACTGACCAACATTATGATTGGACGGAAACAACGAGATTTCCAGCCCTGATTGTATCCAGTATAGCTTAGTAATCATGAACTAATCTTGATACATACCCCATGATTGTATCCAGTATAGCTTAGTAATCATGAACTAATCTTGATACATACCCCATTAGTGAACAGTCAGCAGAAAGAGAATTCAACAGATAAGCATCCATCATAACATGCACAAAGATCATTTACATAATACGTGCAGAGAGAAAATAGAGCAATTATCTCCAAGAAACCCGCCAGGATCAAACATGCAATGGGTAACCTCACCAAGTTGGTCAGACCAGTTATGAAAAATTTAAGTTGGTTTACCCGTGCACACCATTAGTAGTGACTGCGATTTCTCTCGTTACTCAAAAAAAAAAAAAAAAAAAACATGCAATTGATGAACAGATCAGACAAATTCCCAACAAGAAACTCTCACCAAGAAACTCGCACCAGTTCCCATTGCCCCTGCAGGTAAGTTCTCCATAGCTAGCTAGCTTCGATCTCCAAACCAAAATCCCTTCTTTTCGGTTACTTTGTTCTATCTGCAATCCACGCTCTCGTCATATCTATTCAAATCGTTCCTCTCTTCCTCTCAACGAACCAACAAACTCAAAAAGCTAATTAAGTTGCGATAAATGAAACTCGGATATGGTTGCAAGTTAACTCGGACAAAACACACACACATGACATAACGCCATAAATTTTGCTCCGATCCGCCAACCGCCCACATTTATACATTCCGGAAATTTTTTCAACATTCATCAGCAAAAAAAAAAAAAAACGTAAACGTTTCCGAAGAACACACCAGCAAGAACGCAGGTAGACGCAATGCACCGTACACCCCCACCAATCAACCACCCGTAGTAATGCTCCACTGAGAAGTGAGAACTGCTGCCGGGAAAGAGATGGCGGCATTGGCTTGAAAATGAGCGGCGCCGCCAGGGAGAAATCCCGCTGTGCGGCCGTGCGGGTGAAGTGCGCCGGCGGTTAGATGACAACAAGAATACAATTTTCTAGTTTTTTCTTGTGTTGTTGAGAGAGGAAAGTGGAGGTGTAGTTGAAGTTAGTGGTTTTTGAAGGCGCAGATGGACTTAACAACTCCTTCTCCAAAAAGAGGATTAGCGATGAAGATGTAGGTGCGGCGAGTGGATATGGTGGTTATAAGAAACAAGTTTACTCAGAAATGGCGAAAAGGAAGCAACACCATCAGGCTGTCAGGAGCAGCATCAGCATGGAGGATGAAGATACGAGCGGTTGTTCAGATCAGAGAGGTCAAATATAATATTTAGTTTTGGAGTTCTTCAGCCAAAATTAAAGGTTTCACTTTGGAGATGAAAATATGCGAACCAACCGGGTAGTGCTATATATGTCCTTTAATTTGATCAGCTTGTGGAAGCTATACGGGCATATATAGTGCTTAGCGTTAAAGTGGATAGAATTGAAGGCCTTCCCTGTCCTTTGCGGTGAATCTGGTTCACATGAAGGTATGTAGGTACCCAAAGGATGAATATAATATTGGTAGAAACCACATAAAGTGCATAGTTTTCCGGTGTGGGCTACCCTAAACCACTTTGCGTTTTCCTTCCCAATAGAAGTCTACAAGGTGGGTGCGGCCGTGCGGGTGACGTGCGCCGGCGGTTCTCAACTCGCCCGAAACCAAATGGAAGTTAATTAAACATACATGTAATACCTCACAAATTAAAATATATCTCAGCTGCAGCAGCCTTAATTTGTGTGTTATGTACTGATGTTTGGCACTGTTCTCTGCAACCTGTGGATGTAACAAATACAAAACATATATATATATATATATATATATATATATATATATATATATATATTGTTGGGTTGGGCTTCCCTCCTATGTGGTAAATAGCTCATGTTTGGACCAAGCCAATTTTGTATCCACTATATTTTGGTTGGACTTCCTCTCATATTGAGCCCTAATTATTATTATTATATTTATATAATATAATAATATTTAATTAGGAATATTGGATGAATTAGGAATATATGAGGCAGAAAACCTTCATTTCCTAAGTTGTAAAAAGGAATTAAAATTCCTTTCTACTTTGTTCTCCCACATATATATTTATATATATATTGCCTTTGGGATTATGGATGGGTGATTTTTTACACGGCAGCAAGTTGGCAGCAAAGAGAAGAAGCAGTGGGCGAAACAATTGTTTTATTCTCAGGCTTTTCTTCCGCAGTGCGCAGGTACAATTTGGTACAGTTTGTCGTGAGTTCACCAAATTCTTGGGTGGTTTATTCATCAAATATTTTGGAGGTCAGCTTATTTGTTCCAGGCATCTTTTGGGTATTCTCGTACTATTTGTATTCTTTTCATCTTACTTGTGGTGGTTGAATATTTTAAGTACGAGTTGGTATTCTGTTTAGGCCTGTGGAATATAATAGAAGTCTTTGGCCTAGAATTATTACATTTGATGATTTGTGGATGTTTGGCTCGTGTGGTAGCCTGAAACTTTGTACCCAAGATTTATTATAGTGGATTATTTGGTTGGTGGTGGTCCCGTGGTTTTTTCCCCGATTTGGGGTTTTGCACGTAAATCGTGTGTTCTTGTGTTTGATATTTATTTTTGGGCTATTGTGTATCATCTTGTGTCTGTGCTCCTGTCGGTTCTGTGATTTTTCATTGTCGCAGGAAGTGGGATTTTCCCAACATATATTATATATATATATATATATATATATGTGTATATATATATATATATATATATATATATATATATATATATATATATATATATATATATATATATATATATATATATATATATATATATATATATATATATATATATATATATATATATATATATATATATATATATATATATATAGTTGGTAGTAGCTGTATGATCATGCTAACTTTTTAAGAAGTACTCATTCCATCCCATCTTATGTGTATTTGTCTAATTCAATTAACAAGTATTTGCATTGTGAACCAGGCCAGTTCATTGTGATTAAGAAGTACTCATTCCATTTTATATTAACTGATAGCTATTAGCTTATTGGGTTAATTAGAGAGTATAACTAGTTGATAACATCAGTATTGTAGAAAGGTGTTTGGTAAATTAGTTGTTAGCTGATAGCTGTTTCAATTAACGAGCCTTACTTGAAGTTATTTACAATTTAATTTTTCATAATATTAATTTTTTTTTTTTTTGTATTAGTATATAAAATTTATACACTTAAAAATTACATTAAAAATACTACTAAATACAAAAAAAAAAAATCAAATTCAAAAATAATAAGTAAAGAAGAAATATCTTGATTAATGAATAGTAAATAAGAGATGTAAAATAAGATAGAAAGTATCAAAGTATAGTGTTAAATATACAAATTATACAGAAGCTAGAGTAGGGATGACAATATGCCCAGTCCCCGACGGGGACAGGGATGTAAAAAAATTTCGAGAAACGGGGACAGGGACGGGGAATGTATGTAATTCCTTGTCGGGGACAGGGACGTGGATGCCCCTCCCCGCCCCGCCCCCGAATAATTATTATAATTAAAAATAATAAATAAATTATATATATATATATATATATATATATATATATATATATATATATATATATATAACTAAAATCTTAATTTTTAAAATTAAAAACTACACTAATTTAAGATTTTGATTAAGAGTTGATCGCGGATGAAAAATCCCCGTCTCCACTTAATTCCCGGTAGGGACAGAGACAAAGCCGGGCTTTCAGAACAGGGACGGGAAGTATACTCCTCACCCCGTTGCCATCCAAGCTAGAGCCTTAGTGAGAAATTCTGTTTTCACAATATAATGCTGCTCTACAAAGAAGCAATTTAATTTGTTGCAGCATGGCAAACAATATAGGAAACTTTCACAAATCTTACAGATAACTTCATTCCATTCTGGCCCATTTTTGAATTTTTGCGGTCTTATTTTATAAATAAATGAGACCTCACAAAAAAATATAAGCACAATCTTTAAAATGAAACCATAAGAATCCTACTAACCTACTATCTCCAAAGTTCAAACAAACATACAATTTTTTTTTTTTTCTAAACATCTTGAAACTACCTAGCTAGTGGCTACATGTTGGGCTGTCGCTATCCTTTGAAATGCAAGTAGAACGATCTGTTAGGGAGAAGAATAATTTCTCAGGCGGTATTGGTGAAATTCAAGATTTGAGATATCATATGTGCCGCTTGAGAAACAGAACAGTTTTGCCATGATGCATACTTAATTAATTAGGTGCTAATTATTAAGGGAGAGGAGTGATTTGAAAAAAAAAAAAAACAAAAAAAAAAAACTGATGAGATTCAGGATTAATCGTAGAATTTTTTTTATAGAGTAAATATCTAAAATGGTCTCTCGACTATAGCTAAATTCACAAATTGGTCATCGACTTTCAATTTCAACCAATTAAGTCCTTAACTTTGTAATTTTGATTTTTGACACGATTTGGTCCTCCATCTATTTGACCATTTGTTGACCGTGATCGACGATCTCCAGAAGAACCTTCAACTCTCGTCGGAGCACGTGGAGGCCTCCAGGATGACGTTGCACCGGTTCGGAAACACGTCGTCTTCTTCGCTCTGATACGAACTCAACTACATTGAATCCAAAGGGAGGATGAAGAAAGGCGACCGGATTCGGTAGATTGCTTTCGGCATAGGATTCAAATGTAACAGTGCGGTCTGGAAATGCAACCGGAACCTTAAAACCCGACGATGGACCATGAAATTACATATATATCTTCAAAAATCACAGTCAACAAACGGTCAAATAGACAGAGGACTAAATTGTGTTAAAATTGCAAAGTTAAGGATTAATTGGTTAAAATTGAAAATCGAGAACCAATTTGTAAATTTAGCTATAGTCGAGGAACCATTTTGAGTATTTACTCTTTTTTTTTTTATTATTATTTCTTAAGCAGCGGGCTTAGCAAGCTTGCAATATATAGTACACATACACTTTATCATGTCCTCACACTGCTTGTTCGGTGACACGTACTGGAACATGATCACAGATCCGGGTGCCAAGATGCTCAGCCAAGCTAAGTTTCAGGGGGCGATGGGCCAATCTTTTTTTTTTTTTTTTTTTTTTTTTTTAAATTATTCGTACAGAAATTAAATCGTGATTCTTCATGATTTCAGACCAGAACGTCTCCCACCCCCTCACGCCGATCTGCAGTCCTTCGTCGTCGCCTTCGCGCACAGATCATGGCCGTCGGCCAGGATCAACGCCGGCTTGGCCCTATTCACGGCGGCTCTCGTCGGCGTGACGCTGCCCGCTGGTGGATGCTTTCTACGTGAAGGGTAACGTCGGCGTCTATGGTGGGTTCTATGTAACTGTGGGCCAGGTTGCTATATTTGTGTGGGGTGCATTTGCCGGTGATGCGGGATATATTGGGTGGATCCCAAAATTGCATGCATGAAAAAGTGGATACAAGGGAGGGAAAAGCGTAAGGTTGGAGTCCGAATTTGTGAATATCAAGACTCGGAGGGATAGCATCCGATTTTTTGATTATCAAAACTCGGAGGGTTGGCATCCGATTTTTTGATTAAAATGCGGAATTTTAATTCCCAACCACCGCCCCACCCACCGCCCCAAACCCCAATGCGCATTTTGAATAAATTGGCGATTTTAATTTCCCAACAACCGCCCCAAACCCCAATGCATGGTGTTGGTCAAACCTCAAGCTTTTGCAGACAC
This sequence comes from Ipomoea nil, assembly GCF_001879475.1. Classification (NCBI taxonomy): domain Eukaryota; kingdom Viridiplantae; phylum Streptophyta; class Magnoliopsida; order Solanales; family Convolvulaceae; genus Ipomoea; species Ipomoea nil. Next base: position 5,449,751 of record NW_017619273.1, on the reverse strand, counting down.
TTTCCCTTCCCAATGAAACTTTAACTTAAATGTTAAACAGCTTTATTGGACTTTTCCCCCATGATGTTACAATGCATGCATGCTTATTTCGGATGTATGAGTATAAAATGTAGAATGCTCCACAATTGCATTTGTTCTACTGATTCGGATTCATAGCCATACAAAGCTGTTCTCTCTCCACATATTTGTTTGTTCTACTGATTGGGATTCATAGCCATTTCACAAAGTTGTTCTCTCTCAACATATTTGTGTTATTCAAAGGTTCTTCCCAAGCCACTTCTCAAGCATTTAGATTGGATCAGCACTGCATCTTCCCAAATATCTTCTCAAACATCTTCCCAAACATCTACAGTTTGCAATATTGAGGTAAAAAAAAAAAAATTATATTTGAGTTGTTTTACACTGCGTAGGAAAAAAAAAAGGTTTATATTTGAGGTAAAAAAAAAATTATATTGAGGAATATTATTTTAGTCGGTTCATATTTTATACACCGCATTATTTATTATTTTGTTATGCTGTTTTATTGTAGATTATATCCCCGTTTATAATTATATTGTTTTAGAAAAATCGGAAATTTACTGAATGGGAAATATATATATTTTAAATACCGTTTATAAATTATTTTTTATGTTTAAATGCAGTTATTATTTTTGTATTTGTTAAGTCAGAATTTATTTTTTTGATTTGCCTCCATTTTAAGTAGTATATTGAGTATAGTATTATAATTTCTCCGGAGTGATGAAGTCCGAACCAAAATAAAAAAAATTAAAAAAATTAGGAGTGTATAAGTATATATCTTCAATGTCATAGAAATATGTAAAATGAAAATGTAAGTGTAGGTAAAATCTCAAAAAATATTTAATTTATGTACTTCATCAATGAATATTGGTACAAACTGAACTGAATGTTATGTGAGAAAAAAAAAGTATTATATTTGAGGTAAAAAAAAAAGTTTATATTACAGCGTCCCATTTAATAAAGTTTTATATTACAGCGTCCCATTTAATAAAGTAGTTGGTAAAAAAAGGTTTATATTACAGCGTCCCTTGAAGGCAAAAAAAAATAAAAATCCGAGCTTATTTAGAATTGTAAACCTCGGACCATTATGGTCACAAATTTTTAAAAATTCGGAGCATTTTGGTCCGATTTAAAAAAAATTCGGACCAAAGTGCTCCGAGTTTTGCCTTTCAGTTAAATAATGTTATTATTTATTTTGTTAGTATTTAACGAAATTATTTATTTATGTTATTATTTATTTTGATAGTATTTAACGAAATTATTTATTTATGTACTGCCGTGTTGTTAATTGCGTAACTTGTTGTTCGAAGTTGTTATAAAATGTTCTTAATTTGTAAGTATTATGAATTGTTTTGATACAGGAATGGCTAATTTGTAAGTATTATGAATTGTTTTGCGAATCTCATATTTACAAAGACCCAAATTGAATTTTCTCAAACTGCAATTTTTTTAAAATGGCAACTATATCTACATATGTTTTCGTTTTTTGGGGTGGGGAAATACAAACCAGTGGGGCACCGCCACAGATAAATTATTCACTCCAGCCTCGAGTAGTTATTCCAATACCATCTAATATTGGACTCATTCCTATGGAGTTAATGATCAGACAAGCAATGGGAATCAACATTGAGGACAATGTTGAGCTGATTGGAAGAGTGATAGTGGATGCTACAATGGGAAGCACACACTATCTACTACACATTGCGCGAGAAAGAGACTGGGAATACTTCATACGACAAACAATGTCAAACAGAGAGTTACATGTGTACGTTCAAACAGAAGATATTTATGGTGGCGGATTCGGAGTTAACGATGTCGATCCACCAGAGGAACTTCCATCAGAGTCAACAATGGTGGAAAGTTCATCAGAAACTGATGCCACGTATCAACCTGATGAGTCCATACCGTCCGAGGGTTCAGGAAGTACAGACGACGAAGACATACAGGAGTCAGTTCCATACGACTTCGATTCAATGAATGTAAATACTCAAATGAATCGAGGTCGGGGTTATCGATTGCCAGATTCTGCGGTCCCGTCTTACCACTCACCGATACCACCTACAACAACTGCATTCGCATACGGCTTTACGGAGAGGGACGATGATGAAACCCTATCATACAACCCCTCCACAAATGTTATTGCAAAAGGAATGGTATTCCCGGATTTTCCGACCCTAAAAAAAGCAGTAGGAACATACAATATGCTGCACGGGCGGGACTACATCACCAACCACAAAAAAGGGCAAATTGGAAGGTCTCCTGTACACATTATATCTCAACACCATCTTGCCCGTGGACATTATCCGCAAAGAAGTTGCATGGGGCGTCTACTGAATGGCAGGTCACGAAATACACTCAGCCCCACGAGTGCACTGTTCAATTCAACCAGCGGCCGGCGGACAAACTGTGCACCAGCTCATTAATATGTGATCTGATCTTTCCAAAGATCACTGCGGATCCACAGTACAAAATAAAACACATCCAAGTGGATGTGAGACAACGATTTGGTGTCGACATTTCGTACTGGAAAGCTTGGTATGCCAGACACAAATGCATTGAAATGCAGTACGAGAATTACCAGCAGTCATACAATGAACTACCACAATTCTGCCGGCAGTTGCAACTGTCCAACCCAGGTACCATTGTGGAAATCATGACCACACATAACGCAGAAAGGGGTACAGGGTACGCAAATTTCTTGTACGCATTTTGGGCGTTCAAGCCCGCAATAGATGGTTTCCGCTACTGCATCCCGGTTATTTGTGTTGACGGTACCCACTTGTACAACCGGTACAAAGGCCATCTCCTCCTAGCCTGCGGATATACCGCCAACAAGGAAATCTATCCACTGGCATATTCGATCGTGGACTCCGAAAATAATGCCAGTTGGACTTGGTTTCTTCGACTTCTGGCTGAAAATGTCTTTCCACATCACAATTCCATGTGCATCGTCTCGGATAGACACGCTGGAATCGATGCGGCGTTTAATTCCGTCGAACAATTGAAGGGGGGCCGTGTCAAACGCCGGTTTTGCCTAAGACACATTCGCAGCAATGTCATGTCAAGGGTGACCAGAAATAGGCGGTTACGCAAACTTGTGTGGGAAGCTGGTACTGCTGTGACAAGGGATCAATTCCTTCAACACATGCACGCAATCCAAATCAAATGGCCCGCTGCATACGCCTATCTTGCCGACATTGATGTCGATAAGTGGACATTATCTCATGACGATGGTCACCGGTACGGTATCATGACGACCAATCCGTCTGAGTCACTAAATAATTCACTAAAGTGTTGTCGGATGTTACCCGTCACGGCAATAGTCCGAATGACTTTTCACAAGTTACGGACTATGTTTGCCGACAGGCGTACTGCGGGAGAGGGGATGCAGCAACACGGCCTGCGATTCACGACTAACATTACCGATGATTTGTCAGCTCGAAACAATGAGGCAAGCGGTGGTAGCGTTCAACGTTACAATGACACCCTGGGAATCTATGGTGTTGCCCTAAATACTGGTTACGTTTCCCAAAGTCAACAATATCACTTTCAAGTGAATCTAACGGAACGTACGTGTAACTGCGGCTTGTGGAACGTCAACGGCTTACCCTGTGCACATGTGATTGCAGCATGCAATTACCGAGGGCAAGGATTCGGCCCATTAGTGCCAAATGTTTACTCGGTTGAAAATTACAGGAACTGTTATGCCGGTAATTTTTACCCCGTAGACGAAAGAATTCAGTGTACCGGTCCAGTTACTTGCCTTCCACCAATTTCTGCTAGGCAACCAAATCAACGAGGACAGCGCCGCACGCGTAGGTATCCAAATGAAATGGACTTCGGTTCAAATCGAAGTAGAAGATGTAGGTATTGTCGGAGGACAACTCATTCTTCCCCCAACTGTCCTACTTTGAATCATCAATAAAATAATGTTTTTTTAATATTTTTAATTATCCAATTTTTCATCTAAATTCAATTTATAATATCAAGTATAGACACGTACTGAGCATGAACCTTCTTCGACAAAAAAATATTATGAATACATTCGTTGCATTCCTTAAAAAAATAAAAATAAAAAAACTTAATAAATTTTTTCAATACATTCGAACCAAAAGGGTCCGAATCTATTTAAAAAACAATAAAAAAAAAAAAAAAGTCGGACTCTAGAGAATCGATTTTATTTCATCACAAACTCGGACTCCTTTGCGTCGGTTTTCCTTTTCTGGGGTCCAAATATTGATTTACGCAAATCTCGTATCCAGCCAACATATTATGAACTTTTCTGTTTATGATTCTATTTGTGTGTGGAGTCGCCGACGGGATGGTTCATGGCACTGTAATTGGAACTGCCGGAGAGATACATGCAGGCTGTGTTTGCAGGCACTGCTGCTTCTGTCGCTTTCTCCTTACGAATTGGTTTTCAATTGCTTTCTCCTTATGAATTGGTCTGCTTCACATGACAAAAAAAAATACAAAATAATAAACAAAATTAAAAAACTAAAATAAAATCGAGCTCCTGGCGTTTAGCGTCTTTTTCAACACTGGTCCACACATATATATATTCTTTTATGAGTTGTTTTTAAACTTGATTTTAATTATTTTTACATATGTATTATTTTGTATTTTGAATAATCCTGTTACATATTAGTCCTTTTTGGCATATGATTAATTAATTTACAAGTGATTTATAAACTCTCAATTATTTGTTTTTTTTTAATGCTTGTGTATATAATAAGGATATATTAGAATTTTAAAAAATCTAAAAAAGTTTAAACAAACCAAACACTTTAATTAATTTCCCAAGTAATTTAATTTTATGTCTCTCCGGTAGAACCAAATTAATTAATTGTCCCTTCAAAATTATTTCCATTAAATATATCCTTAGAAATATTTTTTAAGAAATTAATTTTTTTTTTAATACTACTGACTCTATTACAATATACAAGAAATTAAATTTATTTGATGGGAAAGTATTAAACCAGAATTAAAAGCACTTTCATAGGAAATCACAATACCTATACCAATATATTACCACTAATACTAGTATGAAATTTATAATATAATTTAATGATAAGTTATCTATTATAAAAAATAATGAATTCGGGATTAAGTCTCTATCATTCTCATCCCAAGTCATCAGATAACCAAAAAAAAATTACAAAACCATAAATTCTTCTAAAGATCACATACTAGTTGTTTCAAGAAATGGATAGTCAGTGTAGCCAATAACTGGATGAGGCGTATAGTAAGTTGCCCTATTGCACTTATTAAGAGGAGCATCAAGCTCAAACCTCTTTGGCAAATCTAGATTAGCCAAGAACAAACGCCCATAGGCTACCAAATCAGCCCGGTTTTCAGCCACGGCTTGGTTCCCGTCCTCCCTTTCGTATCCCCCTGCAACCATGAACGTGCCCTTGAACGCTTTCCTCATCGGCCACAGGCTCTCGTGGCACTCGGCCTTCTCGCCTACTTTGGTCATCCTTGGCTCGACCACATGGCAGTACAAAATGTTGTACTTGTTCAATGCTTTGGCCATGTAAAGGCCCAAAGCGTCGGGATTGGAGTCAGCCGATTCATTGAAGTTTGCAAAGGGGGAGAGCCTTATCCCGACTCTACCCGCTCCAATCTCACTGGCAACTACTTCCACTACTTCTAAAGCGAACCTGCAGCGCTTCTCCAAGGAGCCTCCATATTCATCTCTTCTGTCATTAACTTGGTCTTTGAGAAACTGATCTATTAGATAGCCATGGGCTCCATGGATCTCAACTCCATCAAAGCCTACCAAACACAACAGCAGTCAACAAACATAGGTTGACTTATGACCAAAAACAAACATAGGTTATTATTATTACTATATATTGCTTGTTCTTTTTAATCTCAACACATTTTGTGAAGTTCTAGAATTGGCTCACCAGCTTCAATTGCATTTCTTGCAGCCAGCCGAAAATGGTTCAAAACGCCAGGAATTTCATCTGTTCTTAGCGGTCTTGGGGGTGAAAAATGTGCAACATCTACGCCATTGATTTCGATTTGAGGGGCTAATACCTTGCCCGTACTAGAGATTGGAGGTTGCCCGTTTGGCTGAAAATCTAAAAATCGAATCATAATACTTTATAAACACATTTCTTCCTATCTAATTTTTCAATGCGAGACTCTCTCAGCTAAATCGAAAGTCAAAACATTATGGATATCAACAAATAACTAACCATAATGTGAAACTCTGCCACAATGCCAAATCTGGCAGAAGAACACAGCACCTTTGGCATGAACTGCATCTACGATTGGTTTCCAGGCTTCTATTTGCTCCTTTGTGGAAATACCAGGAGTGTTGGGATAGCTTCAATTCAAGGAAAAAAAAAACTTAAAATGTAAGTAGAAACTATATTCTAATATATATATATATATATATATATATATATATATATATATATATATATATATATATACCATTTCACAAAGCGTAACATTATTATCCCCAAACTATATATGCACAAATGTTGGTTGGCTGTGAGCCACCCCAGTCAAGTTGGTTTGGGTAATCATAAAGTTATTAGTTGGATTTCCCAACCAAGCGGCCAATTGACCTTCTTGGTCTACGTCAATCAACTATCGACAACCTAAATTGATTTATTTCCTTGTAGTTCTTTGCTAGCTAAAGTCACAAGGAGGAGTTTACCCCAGTGCACACCCTCAGACAAGATTCAATTCTTTGTCACTCAAAAAAATGTTGGTTGGCTTAACAAATATTTTATGTGAATTTACCCTGTGGCAGTTTCAGAAATCTACATTGCAACGGCTTATTGGCTTTCTTGGTTTACCCAGTGCGCACCTTCGAGGTAATAGTTGTGGGTTTATCTCGTCATTCAAAAAAATGTTGGTCATCCCAGCAAAGTTAATCAGACAGTTGACTTGGTAATTAACCACAAAGTTACAACTAATTACAAGTTCCACTCTCTCCCGTCACCTATGGACAACCTAAATTCATATACTTTATTGTGACTTTTTGCCAGTTAGAATTACAAAACCGGACAATACATACCCTCTAATGACTGTGGTTTCTCATTTATCACAGAAATGAAAATGTTTAACAAATATATATGTGAAATTTACCCAGTGGCAGTTTCAGAAATCCACGTGGCTTCGGCTATAAGAAGCCCACCATTAGAGGCTCTCTGGGCATACTGCACGGCGGCATGCGGTTGCGGAATGCCTCCGAATGATCTCTGCCTTGTCAAGGGTGCCAAAACCACTCTGCATTTATCGCATCACATATCTCAACATTCACTTGCATAATTAGTTTATTAGTTAATTTTAATCTATTAGACAATTATTAATTGTTTGACTTGGTTAAATAATTAATACAAGTGTTTGATTAATTAGTATTTTATAACAACTTACTGTTATAAAACACAAAAATTTAAAAAGCTGTTTAAAGTAACTTTTTTAATCAATTTTTTGAAAAAGTCATTTTGCGTATAATCAATTATGTTAATTTACAAAACGTTTTTCTACAATAGTTAATACTATCAATTAGTCAAACTCACTAACTCAATCAGTTAAAAACTATTTAACAAACACCCCTAAATTTGAATACCTAGTTTTGACAATTTTCTATTCCGTCTCCGTTAGTTCAAATTAATGTTTTTTTTTTCCTAACAATCATACAACATATATATATGGACTACATCGCAACAGATCAAACATGTCTAAATTAAAACTGAGAAAAAAAAAGTATAAATATAGCAGTGTGAACTAAGAGGAGAGTAATTTAACAGTGGTAGAACAGCAAGTAAAACCTGTGAGAGAGTTGGAAAATTCCCATTTGATAAGGCGTAATCAAAGGAATTTCTTGCTTCTTCTCTTCTTCAACTCTGCTTTCCATCTTCTTTAGCTCCCAAAACAAAGAGTAATCTCAGTGCCTTGTTTTTCTTTAGTATTTAAGGAACAGCAATGAATATTAAGAATATATCTGTTTTGTTTGTTTTTTTCTTCAAATTACAATCACATGTAAATTATTGTTGATAAAGGCATGATAAAGACGTGAGAGAGGGATGCTGAGTTGGGGAGGGGGGGAAAGAAAGAGAGGAAATAGAACATTTTTCTTTTGTAGTAAATAAAAAAAGGGAAAATGACACTTTTTACCCCTGAGTTATATACTTATAGCACTTTTTCCCCCTCAATTATTTAGGTAAGTACATTAGCCCCCTCAATTATTATAAAAGTGGTTCTTTTTCCCCCTGATATATTAAATTGACATTTATACCCTTAAAGTAAACATTTTATTTATTTTACTACTCCCACAAATTATTGCGTATACGTAGGGATGACCACGGTTCGATTTGAATTGAACCGGATACTAAAGCAATCGAATTAATAGTTTACGGTTATAATTCAGATCTAGAACCCAATATTTAAATGTCAATTTATTAAAATTATGTATCAAAGTAATTGAATCTTGAACCGTGAACCGGCGGTTCCGGATCTGATTCGCGGCTTTGAACCGTCTTTATTTTAAAATTTTATTTTTTATTTTAAAATAGTCTAAATTCAACAATAAATGTATTTTATTTTTTTTCGTAACATGAACCGTCAGTTCCGGTTCATGATTTTAATAAACTCTAAATATCGAATTTCGATTCTACATTGTAATTGGAATATTTCGGTTTGGTTGCTATAGTGTTTGAACCAAATTATGGTCATAATTTGTTGGAGAAAAAAATAAATTAAATATTTAGTTTAAGGGTAAATATGTCCATTTAACATTTCAGGGGGAAAAACAGCCACTTCAATAACTTAGGGGGAAAAAATGCTATAGGTATATAACTCAGGGGGAAAAAGTGCCATTTTCCCATAAAAAAAAATGCATGTAAAAGTTATTTTATTTTATTTATTTTTTAAAAAAATTTTGTTCATGTTTTTTTTTTTTCTTTTTTTTTTTCTCTCCTTTTTTCCATCTCCTTCCTCGTATATGGCCAAAAAAAAAAAAAAACTTGATAAAAATCCATAGTTGTTGGGAATGCTTTTAGAATTTTCATTGCACAATTTTCCTATTCCCAAACAAGAAAACAATAATATGTTTACTTTTTCAAGCAATGTTTTGCTTCTTATGAGGCAGAACTTATGTCTACTTTATCAAAGTCGAAGTATCTATTATAGCATATATACCTTGCAAACATGACAGAAGGATTTGATTCCAAGGAGTGAATTAGGGTAAAATGAATTGTAATGTTTAGAAAATAAATAAGGTTGCAATTCAAATTTTATTGTTTGGTAGGTAGGTATAGAATTATTGAGAATTTTAATTATAGTGTTTGATATAAATAGGAATAAGTAGTACAAAGATAAAAATGTATGTGTGGTTGCAATCAAGGTAAATATTTAGGATTATTAGGGAGGACAATTTGGTCCTCATACTCCCAACTTTATTTTCATGTATTATGGAAGGAAAATACTTGGTGTACTCTCATTTTATACTTCCAATTTTGTACTTCCTCTCACATGTTTTTGACGTAGACATTTTTCTGTGGACCCACAGGTTGAAAATAATCATGGTTTGCCACCTCAGGGAGTACAAATGAGGGAGTACAATTTGGTAGTCTATGTAGTAGTACTCATTATGGAATTACAATTACTATCAGGGGAATTATTTTTCTCTGTTGAAAACTCAAAAGTGATAGACTGAAGCAGCGAGCCAAGGAATTGTGGTACACATGAGGAGATTTCAATTCACGTTACTTCCATAATTCTATAAATCGGAGGCGTCGACGAAACAAAATCCATTTCTTGCGGAATGATCGGGGTGACAGAGTGACCAATGAAAACCAAATGGGGGCAGTGATGGTTCAATATTTTTCCCAATTATTTTCGTCCGCCGCCGGGGAGATCCGCCCAGTTTTGGATTGCGTGGAGCCTAGCATCACTGCTGAGTAGAACGCCGAACTTCCCCGGGAGGTGTCAATGATGGAGGTGAAGGCGGCTGTGTTGGGGATGCACCCTAATAAATCACCAGGCCCGATGGACTTTCTCCGGCCATTTTCCAGATGCACTGGGATATCCTGGGCGATGAGGTAGTTTATTTCTGTCAAACTTTCCTCTCTACTGGTAGATTGCCTGCAAATGTAAATGATACCATATTGTATTAATCCCGAAGCATAAATCCCCCGAGTCTATGTCTGATTTCCGCTTTATTTCATTATGTAATGTTGTTTACCGAATTTTGGCTAAAGTGTTGGCCAATAGGTTGAGGGGGTGTTGGGGACTCTTATCTCTTGTGCTCAGAGTGCTTTTGTCCCAGGTAGGTAGGTCTATTGTTGATAATATTCTTATTGCTTTTGAGACTGCCCATACTCTAAATAGGCACCAAGGGTGTAGGGGAGGGTATGGGGCATTGAAAGTAGATATGAGTAAAGCGTATGACCGGGTTGAGTGGAGTTTTCTTAGTCGGGTTTTGTTGAAAATGGGCTTTGATGCTCGATGGGTAGCTAGGTTTAAATACAAAATTTTAGTGGAAGGGAAGGAGTGGGGCCCGGTCGTTCCTGAAAGGGGTTTGTGTTATGGGATCCTTTGTCTCCGTGCTTGTTTATTATGGTCATTGAGTGTCTTAGGGGGATCCTTTGTCTCCGTGCTTGTTTATTATGGTCACTGAGTGTCTTAGTGTTATGTTATGGGTGCGTGAGAGGCAGGGTTTCATTCACGATGTGAGGGTAGCTAGGAGTGCTCCGGTTGTATCCCATTTGTTTTTTGCGGATGACTGCCTTTTCTTTTTCAAAGCTAACTCTTTCGAGGCTGAAGTCATTAAGGATGTTCAAAGGGCGTATGGGGAGGCGAGTGGACAACTTGTAAATTTTAAGAAAACTTCTATTGTGTTTGGGAGAAATGTTCATCGAGAGGATAAGGAGGTTGTTTGTGAACTCTTGTCGGTTCATGAGTAACAAGGAAGGGGAAAGTATTTGGGTCTACCGGTGTATGCGGAAAGGAGGAAGAGAGAGATTTTGGGGTTTGTACGGGATAGGTTACGTGCCCAAATCATGAGCTGGGGTAGTCGTTTCTTATCTCGGGGGGGGGGGGGGGGGTGAGATCTTGTTGAAAACCATCCTGCAAAGTATTCCAAACTACGCAATGAACGTATTTTTATTGCTGAAAGGCTTGTGTGAGGAGCTAAAGCGTCTTATGAACTCTTTCTGGTGGGGGTGTGAGAAGAGGGAAGGAAGGGGTATAAGGTGGAGCATGTGGGGTGCTATGTGTAAACCAAAGAAGTATGGAGGTATGGGTTTTAGAAAGGTTAGGGAAATGGACGTGGTAATGTTGGGTAAGCAGGGTTGGAATTTTATGACAAATCCTGATGCTTTGGTCACAAAAGTGTTTAAGACTAGATACTTTCCAAATTGCTCTTTCTTAGAAGCGGGAAAAGGTTCAAACCCTTCTTTCATTTGGACTAGTACGAGGGAAGCCCATAGTTTTTTTAAGTCAAGGGGTGCGGTGGCGGATAGGGGATGGGAAAATGGTGAGGGTGTAGGGGGATCATTGGCTCCCAATTGAAAATAATCCATATATCTCTACACCGGAGTTATCTTATTTGAATAATCCTCCTGTATGTAGCCTCTTTTGCCCAGACTCGAATACTTGGGATACTGATCTTTTGAGAGGCCTTTTCTGCCAAAGGGATTGTGAGCTTATTGAGAGTGTGTCTATACCAAGTTTGGGGGGTGCTGATTCTATTTTTTGGAATGGAGAGGAGAGGGGGTTGTACGCGGTGAAGAGCGGGTATAGGGTGGTAGCGGGTGGTGAGGTTCAGGCGAGGGAGGTTGGCTGGGCTAACATGTGGAAAAAGAATATTCCGCCGAAAGTGAAATGTTTTTTCTGGAATTTGTGTACCTTGCGTCTTCCTACTAAGGATGCTTTGCTTATGAAACAGGTTGGTTGTGATCCAATTTGTCTCTTATGTGGAAGGGCAAATGAAACGACTATTCATTTATTTGCAAATTGTCATTTCGCTCACTCCTATTGGTATGCTTTGAATGAAAATTGGAGCTTCAATCATGAAACTTGTATTGAGACTTGGCTAGATGGTTTATGGGCTGCTCTACCACACGTTGTGCTTGAAAAGGTGGTCCTCACTTGCTGGGCTATATGGGATAACAGGAACCAAATGGTTTGGAAGAATCAAAGTCAAAATCCAACTCTGGTGGTGAAGCATGACTTAGATTATGTCCAAAGTTGGAGAGCCATCCGTGAGAAAGAAGATCAGACAGCATATCTACCTGCTCCAGTAGCTTCCTTAGCTAATTAAATGGGAGCCACCCCCGATGAATTGGTTCAAAATGAATATTGGCATGGCTATGGATCGGAATGAGCAGCTAATGAGGTTTGGATGGAGTGTTCGTGACGAGGAAGGGAGGGTGGTGGGTCTCATGATGTTCACTATGTCGGGACTCTTCTCGGTTCGTGAGGCAGAAGCTATTGGGGCCCGGGAGGCTTTAAGCTAGATAAAACAGAAGGGGTGGCATCAAGTGGTTCTTGAGACCGATGCTCAGGTCGTGGTGAATGCTATCCACTCGGAGTTAAATCTAACACCTTTTAGTGGTATTATTCGTGATACTCGTACACAGTTGCGTGATTTACCTAATGTTTGTTTTAATTATGTTAAGCGTAGTGCCAATGTGCTTGAAGACTATTTAGCTAAGCGGGCTTTATGTAACGGGGGGGTGGGGGGGGGGGGGGGGGGGGGGGTTTGAGCACTTTGACTCTATTTCTCGGCTTTCTGCTATTTTGGTTATTTAATATATGATGTGTTTGTTTCCCGTGTCTGACCATTATTAGCTTTAATACAATTAATTCCTTAATTTTAGCAAAGTAATAATTCCTTAAGTATACTAAAATATATTTAATTAATTCTTTAATTTTGAAAAATAGTAATATCTGTATAATATAATGTATAATTATTAGCTTAATTAGAATAATTATTATTAGTGTATTAATATGAAGTATGGACCATTATTACAATTAGTTCCTTAATTCTTCAATTTTGTAATTAGAATAATCATAATTGTAATTATAATTAATTAATTGTATGGATTTTTTATTATTTTTTTGAATTTATTAATTAATTGTATGAATTTATTTTATTTTATTTTAAATTTATTTGCTATACAGGATTATTGCAAAAGAAGTCTTTTCACGGCTCACGATTCATTAAGTCCTTAATTCTAAAGCTTTCTGCATATGCGAAATTGTATATTTTTTGTTTTTATTTATCTTAAATCCACAAAGTAAGGCCAGGCCACGTAGTTGTTCCGGATGTGTTCTCCCGCCTCATAGCCCAATGAATCATACACACAATAGTTATGCTGTGTAACCGAATGCACCATGCGCATGGTGCATACGATGCAAAACGACGTCGTTTTGACTAAAAACGCGCGTCCCACTTAAAAAAAAAAATTCAGGTTCAATTCTCGGCAATATCATTATTGTGGATATATAGTTATGAATTTCTGGATATATAGTTATGAATTTATGGATATTTAGTTCATTCATTGTGGATATTTAGTTCATTCATTGTAGATATTTACTTCATTCATTCACTGTGGATATATAGTTATGAATTCATGGATATATAGTTATGAATTTATGGATATTTAGTTCATTCATTGCGGATATTTAGTTCATTCATTGTAGATATTTACTTCATTCATTCACTGTGGATATATAGTTATGAATTTCTGGATATATAGTTATGAATTTATGGATATATAAAAATGCTATTGCCGGGAATCGAACCTGATTTCTTCTTTAAGTGGGACGCGCGTTTTTTAACCAAAACGACGCCGTTTTGCATTGAATGCACCATGCGCATGGTGCATTCGGTTGCACAGCATAATTTGCGATCATACACATGTTGCATCTTAAGTGTGAGTATATATAGACATTCAAGCTTTTTTTATTTTTTTTTTTTTTATTTTTTTGAGAATGCTGATCGATTCACTGATAGTCGAAGGTAGATAACAGTACCGTATAATCCGAAATTAAACCCAAATCCAAGTTACTTTACATCTATTAACCCTAATTCAGATTATATCAAAAGGAAACATAGATTTAAATGATTTCATCTAAGAGCTTGTAAATTTGGTGACTACTTTAGTGCTTTCAGAGAGACGACGTGCTTTGCCAATTCGCCGGGAATAACCAATCTCACGACGGTCTTGATCTCGCGGGAAGTGATGGTCGACTTCTTGTTGTAGCAGGCCAAGCGAGTCACCTCTTGGGCGAGCTTCTTGAAGATATCGTTGATGAAGCTGTTCATGATGCCCATGGCATGCTGGAGATCCCGATGTTAGGATGGACTTGCCTCAGCACCTTGAAGATGTAGATCTTGTACGTCTCTGATGACTTCTTCACCCTCTTCTTCTTCTTATCTCCGGCCGCCGTGGCTCCACCCTCCTTGGGGAGCTTCTTCTCGGCGTTGGGTTTATTCTCCGCTTGAGCTTTCTCTGCCGGATCCTTCTCTGCCGCCACCTTCTTCTCTGCTTTCAATGCCATCTACGCTAGAGGGAAAACACAAAAATATTTTCTAGAAGAGGAAGGATTGCGTTTGGTGAAGGGCTTCCTGCATTCAAAAAGGTTTTGTTTCACGTTAGTTTAATTGTTTAAACCTTTAATATAATTAAGATTAAGATTGCGCATTTGCTTTAGGATTTAGTTATATCTTACCTTAATAACGCGGACTGGGGGGTAATGAACCAAAAATATCTTACCTTCGCGTTATTAGCACGACGCTCTAACCAACTGAGCTAATAGGCCAAATCAATATTAATTTTACTTTTTAGCTATATGTGCTACGTAGATTTGATTTGTTTATGATGTTCAAACTTTTCACGGTGGTAATTTGAGTTATTTTCTATCTTTTCTGTTCAATATGCATCAAATGTGTATTTGAACTTTTGTTTTTTAAGTGAAAACAAATATTTGCACTCATTTATGATTAGACATTAGGGATTTGCTTATTTATTTCACGTATGAAGAAAGTACCATTACTAACTTTTCAATATTATTTACTAGATTAGATATATAAAATGATTTAATCTCTACTCATTGGTTTATTTTTGCCCCGTGCTTTTGGTTTTATAGAAAAATAAATTACAGGATTTCACATATAGGGATCTCAAATAAGAAAGAACTCTATAGATTTTAAATTTTATGGTTAGTTTTCTAGATTTATCAACAAATGCACTCTATAGTTTTACTTACTTGCACTATATAGTGTTGAAAGTTGCATTCTATACTGATGTTAATTCCACTTTAAAGTTCAAGTTATTTATATGACGAAGAAGAAAATGAAAAGCTCATTAATATGAACTTAGATTGCGTTGAGGAAAAGAGAGAGTTGACTGCCCGAAAGATGGATTAATATCAAATGAAAGCCAAGTCGTACCATGATGTACACTCGAGTAAATTCCCGTTACTTTGAAGTCAGGGATTATGTGTTGAAATGGTGAGAAGCCAGCTGGCCACTAGAGGGAGGAAAGTTGACCCAAATTTGGGAAGGTCCGATCCGTATGTTATCTCTGCTGTAATCCGACCATGGGCTTACATGCTTGAGACCACTACTGGAAGGCTGATGGGCGAATGAGTTGAGATTATTAAATCATTTTATATATCTGATTTAATAAATAATATTGAAAAGTTAGTAATAGTACTTTCTTCATACCTGAAATAAATAAGCAAATCCCTAATGTCTAATCATAATTAAATTATTGCAAATTTTTGTTCACTCAAAAAACAATAGTTCAAATACACATTTGATGCATATTGAACAGAAAAGATAGAACATAACCCAAATTACCACCGTGAAAAGTTTAAACATCATAAACAAATCAAATATAGTCTCTGGTACATATAATTAAAGTTTAAAATTAGTATCAACTTGGCCTATTAGCTCAGTTGGTTAGAGCGTCGTGCTAATAACGCGAAGGTCGCAGGTTCGAGACCTGCATGGGCCATCTTAATTATTTTTGCTTCATTACCCTCCAAGTCCGCGTTACTAAGGTAATATTAAACTAAACCCTAAAGCAAATGCGCAATCTTAATTATATTAAAGGTTTAAACAATTAAACTAACGTGAAACACATTCAAAAAAAAAAAAAAAAAACTAACGTGAAACAAAACCTTTTTGAATGGTAACATTTGGCAAGAATTTAAACAATACATTATACAAAAATTTGACAAGCTAATGCAATCTCAAATATTTTATTAAACCTACCCTATATAACCCAACTTTTAATTATAGATTAATTCTGTTTTCCTAAAATATATTTCAAGTTTGCATTTCTTTTATTTTAAAATATTTAATATTTAAAAATTGAAAAGCATGTCAAAATTAAATTTTCTCCTGATATATTAAATACAAAAATTACTTAATATATATAATTATTTTTAGTGGGTATAATTTATATACTATTTAGATGTAAATGTCTTTATTCAATTTAATTAATGTTACATTTATTTTTAGTTAAATTTATTAAAGTAAGATATTTGGGAGAATAAATTTACTCTTTTAATTTTATGCTTTATCCTAAATTAAAGAATACATTTTGACTTAAAAGTATTATATTTTTCTTTATAAGTATTACATTTTCTAGTACGACTTGTCTCACGAAAAAACGATTTTACACAAATTTTTATCATAAATAAATAGATAAATGGGTAAAGGTTAAATAGTTCTCCACACTATTTCAAGAAAACAATTCATCCCTTGAACTATATAAGCTTTAAAGACACATCGAACACAACAAAGAAAGTGAAATTGCTACTTTTTTTTTTTTTTTTCTTGTAACCTTCCAAACAGTTTTGATATGGTAATTTATGTAGAATTTTTTGCCTTGGTGTTTTTGCAGCAACTCAGTGCCATAGATATTGAAAAATTCCATTATCTCAAGTTCGATAGAAAAGAATTGTAATTTCTTTCCCACGTAATTTCAAGAAATGAAAAATTACAAAGTTTGGTTAAGAGAAATTGCAATTATATGAAATTACAATTCTTCAAATTCGAGGAATTGCAAATCTCACCTCCCTTAGGAATTGTATTTCCATAATACATGGAAAGAAAATTTAGAGTATGAGAACCAACGGAGTAAACAATAGAAAATGATAATTGTGACAGTAATATAAAGAAGTCAACTTCAAAACACAACCCCAAAAAGAAAAAAAAAAAAAGTACAATTGCAACCACAAAATCAAAAAATCAAAATGAATATTCCATCAAATAAACAGAAATAAGAGGGTCAAGCACCTTGTGCTCAGATGACATGTAGTGACCTTTCCCATATGGGAAGTCATGAGATCGAACTTTAATGGAGGTAATACTACAATATAATAAAGTTAGCAGCATTCAAAAAAAAAAAACTAGAGGAGAGGCAATTCAAAAGGGAAGAAAGCATTTTCCTTTAAAATAATATTTGTATTCTTGTAATAGGGGGAGGGAATTGGATAATCATCAATAATTGAAAAACCAAATTAAAAATATATATTTTTTACTGCATCATGTCTACATGTGATTGTAAATTAATGAAAAAAACAAACAAAACAGATCTAGTCTTTATCTTCATTGCTGTTCCTTAAATACTAAAGAAAAACAAGGCACTGATTAGTCTTTGTTTTGGGAGCTAAAGAAGATGGAAAGCAGAGTTGAAGAAGAGAAGAAGCAAGAAATTCCTTTGATTACGCCTTATCAAATGGGAAATTTCCAACTCTCTCACAGGTTTTACTGACTGTTCTACCACTGTTAAATTACTGTCCTCTTAGTTCACACTGCTATATTTATACTTTTTTTTTTCTCAGTTTTAATTTAGACATGATTGATCTTTTGCGATGTAGTCCATATATATATGTTCTATGATTGTTAGGAAAAAAAAAAGCATTAATTTGAACTAACGACGACTGAATAGAAAATTGTCAAAACTAGGTATTCACATTTAGGGGTGTTTGTTAAATAGGTTTTAGCTGAGTTTGTGTGTTTGACTAATTGATAGTGTTAGCTGATAATTGATTATACGCAAAATGATTTTCTCAAAAAGTTGATTAAAAAAGTTATTTTGAACAACTTTTTGAATTTTTATGTTTTGAAACAGTAAGCTGTTATAAAATATTAATTAATCAAACACTTGTATTGATTGTTTAACCAAGTTAAACAATTAATAATTGTCAAATAGATCAAAATTGGCTGATAAATTAACTAGGTTATCAAGTAAGGTTAAATAACTAATAGTTGTTAAATAGATTAAAATTGATTGATAAACTAACTATGAAGTGAATGTTGAAATATGTGATGTGATAAATGCAGAGTGGTTTTGGCACCCTTGACAAGGCAGAGATCATTCGGAGGCATTCCGCAACCGCATGCCGCCGTGCAGTATGCCCAGAGAGCCTCTAATGGTGGGCTTCTTATAGCAGAAGCCACGTGGATTTCTGAAACTGCCACTGGGTAAATTTCACATATATATTTGTTAAGCCAATTAACCAACATTTTCATTTCTGTGATAAATGGGAAACCACAGTCATTAGAGGGTATGTACTATCCTGTTTTGTAATTCTAGCTGATAAAAAGTCATAAGAAAGTATATGAATTTAGGTTGTCCATAGCTGACGGGAGAGAGTGGAACTTGTAATTAGTTGTAATTTTGTGGTTAATTACTAAGTCAACTGTCTGACTAACTTTGTTGGGATGACCAATATTTTTTTTGAATGACAAGATAAACCCACAACTATTACCCGGGGGTGTGCGCTGGGTAAACCAAGAAAGCCAATCAGCCGTTGCAATGTAGATTTCTGAAACTGCTAGAGGGTAAATTCACATAAAATATTTGTTAAGCCAACCAACATTTGTGCATATATAGTTTGGGGATAATAATGTTACGCTTTGTGAAATGGTATATATATATATATATATATATATATATATATATATATATATATATATATATATATATATATATTAATGTATATAGTTTCTACTTACATTTTAAGTTTTTTTTTTTCCTTGAATTGAAGCTATCCCAACACTCCTGGTATTTGCACAAAGGAGCAAGTAGAAGCCTGGAAACCAATCGTAGATGCATGTCATGCCAAAGGTGCTGTGTTCTTCTGCCAGATTTGGCATTGTGGCAGAGTTTCACATTATGGTTAGTTATTTGTTGATATCCATAATGTTTTGACTTTCGATTTAGCTGAGACAGTCTCGAATTGAAAAATTAGATAGCAAGAAATGGGTTTATAAAGTATTATGATTCGATTTATAGATTTTCAGCCAAACGGGCAACCTCCAATCTCTAGTACGGGCAAGGTATTAGCCCCTCAAGTCAGAACCAATGGCGTAGATGTTGCACATTTTTCACCCCCAAGACCGCTAAGAACAGATGAAATTCCTGGTGTTGTGAACCATTTTCGGCTGGCCGCAAGAAATGCAATTGAAGCTGGTGAGCCAATTCTAGAACTTCACAAAGTATTAGGGCCTGTCCAGTACAAAAATGTGTTGAGATTAAAAAGAACAAGCAACAATAATAATAGCAGAAAGTAAAGATCGGACATCTATCCCTATACCAAGAGTCCAACCCAATTCGCTCTAACCCTTACCCATATTCCTTATATTAGACAACTTCTTAATCCTACAAACCCAACAAAATTGCATGTTTTTTTGGTCAGTCATACATCAACCTATGTTTGTTGACTGTTGTTGTGTTTGGTAGGTTTTGATGGAGTTGAGATCCATGGAGCCCATGGCTATCTAATAGAACAGTTTCTCAAAGACCAAGTGAATGACAGAACAGATGAATATGGAGGCTCCTTGGAGAAGCGTTGCAGGTTCGCATTAGAAGTGGTGGAAGCAGTTACCAGTGAGATTGGAGCGGGTAGAGTCGGGATAAGGCTCTCCCCCTTTGCAAACTACCATGAATCGGCCGACTCCAATCCAGACGCTTTGGGCGTTTACATGGCCCAAGCATTGAACAAGTACAACATTTTGTACTGCCATGTGGTCGAGCCGAGGATGATCAAAGTGGGCGAGAAGGCCGAGTGCCACGAGAGCTTGTGGCCGATGAGGAAAGCGTTCAAGGGCACGTTCATGGTTGCAGGGGGATACGAAAGGGAGGACGGGAACCAAGCCGTGGCTGAAAACCGGGCTGATTTGGTGGCCTATGGGCGTTTGTTCTTGGCTAATCCAGATTTGCCAAAGAGGTTTGAGGTTGATGCTCCTCTTAATAAGTACAATAGGGCAACTTTCTATACGCCTCATCCAGTTATTGGTTACACTGACTATCCATTTCTTGAAACAACTACTGTGTGATCTTTGAAAGAATTTCTGGCTTTGTAATTTTTTTTTGGTTAAGATACATAATTAAAATGGGACAAAATAAAGGCTTGTTAATTGAATCAGATACATAAAATGGGACAAAATGAGTATTTCTTAATCTCCATGAACTAGTTCCCTATGCAAATAATAAAATGGGACAAAATTAGTATGTACTTCTTAGTATCTATGAACCTGTTCACAATGCAAATTTTTGTTAATTGAATTAGACACATATACATGGGACAGAATGAGTACTTCTTAGTCTGATCTCTATATATGAACTAGTTGACAATAAAAATCTTTGAATTCCATATATTGCAAAGTTCTTAAAAAGTTACCATGATCATACAGCTACTACCAACTATATATATATGTTTTGTATTTGTTACATCCACAGGTTGCAGAGAACAGTGCCAAACATCAGTACATAACACACAAATTAAGGCTGCTGCAGCTGAGATATATTTTAATTTGTGAGGTATTACATGTATGTTTAATTAACTTCCATTTGGTTTCGGGCGAGTTGAGAACCGCCGGCGCACGTCACCCGCACGGCCGCACCCACCTTGTAGACTTCTATTGGGAAGGAAAACGCAAAGTGGTTTAGGGTAGCCCAAACCGGAAAACTATGTTTTTTTTTTTTTTTTTTTTTTTTTGAGTAAAGGGAAACCGCAGCCACTACTAATGGTGTGCACAGAGTAAACCAATTTAAGTTGTCCATAACTGGTCTGACTAACTTGGCTGAGGTTATCCCATTGCATGTTTGATCCGGTTTTGGTTGTCAAATTTCTGGGAGATAATTGCTCTATTCTCTCTGTGCATGTATAGGATCTTTGTGCATGTCTACAGTTGGTATATATGATGGATGCTTGTCTGGTTGAATTCTCTTTCCGGTGACTGTTCACTACTGGGGTATGTATCAAGATTAGTTCATGATTATTAAGCTATACTGGATTCAATCACGGTTGAAAATCTCGTTGTTTCTGTCTAACCATAATATTGGTCGGTATTTTAATGAAAATTTCAACTTTCTATCACTAAAGATGAGTTGACGGAAAGTTGGTACTTAATTGATAGTTAGTTTGTGCTGTACTTAATGTTGAAAATGGACTATGTAGAAGCTAGTTTGAACTGAAAAGAAATTGAAAGAAGAGGTTAATGCATGCAGGGGAGTATCATAGTAAATTAATACAAAGTAAGGTTATATATCGGGGAGTGATCAGGTGCGGCGAACTGTCACCCAGGAGAGAAATAATAACCATTCAGAGTCGTCCACGTGTTCGATCAACGAATCAGATGTAATTTTTAAAAAACGACACGGTAGCATTATTTTCGTAAATAACTCAAACTTTGGTGCAAGTAAATGTGTCAATAAGTGCAAGTAGCTGGTGCAGTTTTGCAAGTAAAAAATGCAAATAAAATCGCTTACAAGTGTATCTATTTACCTTGTTAACATTCATGCACCTAACAAAAATTTATAAACTCAAGACAACCTTTCTAAATATGGAAAATAATTTCATATACTAGATTGACCCCCTAACAAAATTTTAAAAATAATTTTATAAACTCCAGACAACATTTCTATATATGGAAAATTATTTAATATACTAAATTGACCCATTAAAAAAATTATTTTATAAATTCCCTACAACCTTTCTATATGTGGAAAATAATTTAATATACTAAATTGACCCACAAAAAAATTTTAAAAATAATTTTATAAACTCAAGACAACCTTTCTAAATATGAAAAATAATTTCATAAAATAGATTGACCCCCAAAAAAATATTTTAAAATAATTTTATAAACTCTAGACAACATTTCCAAATATGGAAAATTATTTCATATACATAGTTGACCCACTGAAAAAATTTCAAAAATAATTTTATAAACTCCAGACAACATTTCTAAATATGGAAAATAATTTCATAAACTAGATTCACATCATAAAAATTTTGAAAATAATTTTATAAACTAAAGATAACATTTCCAAATCTGGAAAATTATTTCATAAACTTAGTTGACCACTGAAAAAATTTTAAATATAATTTTATAAACTCTAGACAACCTTTCTAAATATTGAAAATAATTTCATATACAAAATAGACCGACTGAAAAAAATTTAAAAATAATTTTATAAACTCTAGACAACATTTCTAAATATGGAAAATAATTTCATATACTAAATTGACCTAATGAAAAATTTTAAAAATAATTTAATAAAATATAGATAACATTTTCAAATTTGGAAAATTATTTCATATACTTAGTTGACACACTGAAAAAATTTAAAAATAATTTTATAAACTCCATACAACCTTTATAAATATGGAAAATAATTTCATATACTTGATTGACCCCCAAAAATTTTTTTACAAATAATTTGATAAACTCCAAACAACATATCTAAATATGGAAAATAATTTTCTTTACTAGATTGACCCCCTAAAAAATTTTAAAAATAATTTTATAAACTCCAGACAACCTTTCTAAATATGGAAAAATAAAAATTAATATACCAGATTGACCCCTTAAAAAATTTTTAAAAATAATTTTATAAACTCAAGAAAATCTTTCTAAACATGGAAAAGAATTTCATATACTAGATTGACACCCTAACAAAATTTTAAAAATAATTTTATAACAACACACAACCTTTCTAAATATGGAATATAATTTCATTTACAAAATTGACACATTTAAAAAATTTTAAAAATAATTTTATAAATTACAGACAACCTTTCTAAATATGTTAAATAATTTAATATACAAAATTGACCAAATGAAAAAATTTTAAAAATAATTTTCTAAACTCAAGACAACATTTCTAAATATGAAAATTAATTTCATATACTAGATAGACCCCCTAAAAAAATTTTAAAAATAATTTTATAAACTCCAGACAACCTTTCTAAATATGGAAAAAAATTTCATATACTAATTTCACCCACTGAAAAAATTTTAAAAATAATTTTATAAACTCAAGACAACCTCTGAAAATATGAAAAATAATTTCATAAACTAGATTGACCCCCAAAAAAAATTTAAAAATAATTTATAAACACTAGACAACATTTCCAAATCTGGAAAATTATTTCATATACTAAGTTGACCCATTGAAAAAAATTTAAAAATAATTTTATAAACTCCAGACAACCTTTCTAATTATGGAAAATAATTTCTTATACTAAATTGACCCACTGAAAAAAAATTTTAAAATAATTTTATAAACTCATGACAAATTTTCTAAATATTAAAAATAATTTCATAAACCAGATTGACCACCAAAAAATTTTTAAAAATAATTCTTTAAACTCTAGAAAATATTTCCAAATATGAAAAATTATTTCATATACTTAGTTGACCCACTAAAAAAAATTTGAAAATAATTTTATAAACTCTAGACAACCTTTCTAAATATGGAAACTAATTTCATATACTTGATTGACCCCCCAAAAAAATTTAAAATAATTTGATAAACTCCAAACAACCTTTCTAAATATGGAAAATAATTTCCTATACTAGATTGACCCCCTAAAAAACTTTTAAAAATAATTTTATAAACTCCAGACAACCTTTCTAAATATGGAAAATAAATTTATATACTAAATTGACCCATTGAAAAAAATTTAAAAATAATTTGATAAATTTCAGACAATGTTTCTAAATATTGAAAATAATTTCATATACAAAATTGACCGACTGAAAAAATTTTTAAAATAATTTTATAAACCCTAGACAACCTTTCAAAATATGAAAAATAATTTCATATACTAAATTGACCCACTAAAAAAATTTAAAAATAATTTTATAAACTCAAGACAACCTTTATAAATTCGGAAAATAATTTCATAAATTAGATTGACCCCCAAAAAAATTTTAAAAATAATTTTATAAACTCTAGACAACATTTCCAAATATGGAAAATAATTTCATATGGAAGATTGACCCCCTAAAACATTTTTAAAATAATTTTATAATCTCCAGACAACCTTTCTAATTATGGAAAATAATTTAATATACAAAATTGACGGATTGAAAAAAAAAATTAAAATAATTTTATAAACTTAAGACAACATTTCTAATTATTGAAAATAATTTCATATACAAAATTGACTCACTGACAAAAATTTTAAAAATAATTTTATAAACTTCACACAACTTTTCTAAATATGGAAAGTAATATAATATACTAAATTGACCCATTGAAAAAATTTTAAAAGTAATTTGATAAACTCCAGACAACGTTTGTAAATATTTTAAATAATTTCATATACAAAATTGACCCACAGAAAAAATTGAAAAAATAATTTTATAAAATCCAAACATTCTTTCTAAATATAGAAAATAATTTCATATACTAGATTTACCCCCTAATAAAATTTAAAAAATAATTTTATAAACTCCATATAACCTTTCTAAATATGGAAAATAATTGAATATACTAAATTGACCCATTGCAAAAAAATTTAAATATGGAAAACAACTTCATATACTTAATTGACACACTAACAAAATTTTAAAAATAATTTTATAAACTCCAGACAACCTTTCAAAATATGGAAAATAATTTCATATACAAAATTGACCCACTGAATAAATTTTAAAAATAATTCTATAAACTCCAGACAACCTATCTAAATATGGAAAATTATTTCATATACATAGTTGATCCACTTAAAAAATTTTAAAAATTAATTTATAAACTCTAAACAACCTTTCTAAATATGGAAAATAAATTTATATAAAAAGATTGACCCCGTAACAAAATTTTAAAAATAATTTTATAAACTCCAAGACAACATTTCTAAATAAGGAAATTAATTTCATATACTTTATTGACCCACTGAAAAAATTTTAAAAATAATTTTATAAATTTAAGACAACCTTTCTAAATATGGAAATAATTTCATATACAAGATTGACCCCCTAACAAAATTTTAAAAATTATTTTATGAACTTCAGACAACCTTTCTAAATATGGAAAATAATTTTATATACTAAATTGACCCACTGAAAAAACTTAAAAAACTCAAGACAACCTTTCAAAATATGGAAAATAATTTCATATACAAGATTGACCCCCTAATAAAATTTTAAAAATAATTTTTTAAACTCCAGACAACCTTTCTAAATATGGAAAATAAATTAATATACTAAATTGACCCAATGGTAAAATTTTAAAAATAGTTTTATAAACCCTAGACAATGCTTCTAAATATTGAAAATAATTTCATATACAAAATTGACCCATTGAAAAATTTTGAAAAATAATTTTATTAACTCCAAACAACGTTTCTAAATATGGAAAATAATTTCATATACTAAATTGACCCAATGAAAAACTTTTAAAAATAATTTAATAAACACCAAACAACCTTTCTAAATTTGGAAATAATTTCATATACAAAATTGACCCGTAAAAAATATTAAAAATAATTTTATAAACTCCAGACAACCTTTCTAAATATGAAAAAATAATTTCATATACTAAATTGACACACTGAAAAAATTTTAAAAATAATTTTATAAACTCTAGACAACATTACCAAATATGGAAAATTATTTCATATACTTAGTTGACCCACTGAAAAAAGTTTAAGAATAATTTTATAAACTCTAAAAAACCTTTATAAATATGGAAAATAATTATATACTTGATTGACCCCCAAAGAAAATTTTAAAAATAATTTGATAAACTCCAAACAACATTTCTAAATATGAAAAATAATTTCCAATACAATATTGACCCCATAAAAAAATTTTATAAATAATTTTAGAAACTCCATACAAACTTTCTAAATATGGAAAATAATTTAATATACTAAATACACCCATTGAAAAAATTTTAAAAATAATTTTATACACTCTAGACAACCTTTCTAAATGTGGAAAATAATTTAACATACTATATTGACCCATTGAAAAATTTTTAAAAATAATTTGATAATCTCCAGACAACGTTTCTATATATTGAAAATAATTTTATATACAAAATTGACCCAATGAAAAAATTTTAAAAATAATTTGATAAACTCCAAACAACATTTCTGAATATGGAAAATAATTTCATATACTAAATTGACCCAATGAAAAAATTTTAAAAATAATTTAATAAACTCTAGACAACCTTTCTAAATATGGAAAATAATATCATATACTAAGTTGACACACTAAAAAAATTTTAAAAATAATTTTATAAACTCAGGACAACATTTCAAAATATGGAAAATAATTTCATAACCTTGATTGACCCCCAAAAAAATTGTAAAAATAATTTTAAAAACTCTAGATAACGTTTCCAAATATGAAAAATTATTTCATATACTTAGTTGACCCACTTAAATAATTTTAAAAATAATTTTATAAACTCTAGACAACCTTTCGAAATATGAAAAATAATTTCATATATACTTAATTGACCCCCCAATAAAAAATTTAAAAATAATTTGATAAACACTATACAACATTTCCAAATATGAAAAATTATTTCATATACTTCGTTGACCCACTGAAAAAATTTTAAAAATAATTTTATAAACACTGGAAAACCTTTATAAATATGAAAAATAATTCATTTACAAGATTGACCCCCTAAAAAAACTTTAAAAATAATTTGATAAACTTCAAACAACATTTCTAAATATGAAAAATAATTTCCTATACAAGATTAACCCCCAAAAAAATTTTTAAAAACAATTTTATAAACTCCAGACAAATGTTCTAAATATGGAAAATAATTAAATATACTAAATTGACCCATTGAAAAAATTGTAAAAATAATTTAATAAAATCTAGACAACCTTTCCAAATATAAAAAATAATTTCATATACAAGATTGACCCCCTAACAAAATTTTAAAAATAATTTGATAAACTCCAAACAACCTTTATAAATATGGAAAATAATTTCCTATACTAAATTGACCTCCTAAAAAATTTTAAAAATAATTTTATAAACTCCAGACAAACTTTCTAAATATGGAAAACAATTTAATATAGTAAATTGACCCATTGAAAAAATTTTAAAAATAATTTAATAAACTCCAAACAACCTTTCAAAATATAGAAAATAATTTCATATACAAGATTGACCCCCCCCCCCTAACAAAATTTTAAAAATAATTTGATAAACTCCAAACAACCTTACTAAATATGGAAAATAATTTCCTATACTAGATTGACCCCCTAAAAAATTTTTAAAAATAATTTTATACACTCTAGACAACCTTTCTAAATGCGGAAAATAATTTAACATACTAAATTGACCCAATGAAAAAATTTTAAAAATAATTTGATAAACTCCAGACAACGTTTCTAAATATTGAAAATAATTTTATATACAAAATTGACCCAATGAAAAAATTTTAAAAATAATTTGATACACTCCAGAACATTTCCAAATATGAAAAATAATTTCATTTACTAAATTGACCCAATGAAATTATTTTTAAAAAAAATTAATAAACTCCAGACAACCTTTCTAAATATGGAAAATAATTTCATATACTTCGTTGACCCACTGAAAAAATTTTAAAAATAATTTTATAAACTCTAGACAACCTTTACAAATATGGAAAATAATTCATATACTTGATTGACCTCCAAAAAAATTTAAAAAATAATTTGATAAACTCCAAACAACCTTTCTAAATATGGAAAATAATTTCATGTACTAGATTGACCCCCTAAAAAAATTTTAAAAATAATTTTATAAACTTCAAATAAACTTTCTAAATATGGAAAATATTTTAATATATACTAAATTGACCCATTAAAAAATTTTAAAAATAATTTAATAAACTGCAGACAACCTTCCTAAATATAGAAAATAATTTCATATACAAGACTTACCCCCTAACAAAATTTTAAAAATAATTTAATAAACTCCAAACAACCTTTCTAAATATGGAAAATAATTTCATGCACTAGATTGACCCCTAAAAAATTTTTAAAAACAATTTTATAAACTCCAGATAAACTTTCTAAATATGGAAAATAATTTAATATATACTAAATTGACCCATTGAAAATTTTTTAAAAATAATTTAATAAACTCCAGACAACCTTCGTAAATATAGAAAATAATTTCATATACAAGACTTACCCCCTAACAAAATTTTAAAAATAATTTGATAAACTCCAAACTAGGGATGGCAACGGGGCGGGGCGGGGGCGGGGAGTATAGTCCCCGTCCCCGCGACCCTGTCCCCATCCCCGTCCCCGTCCCCGCCGGGGAATTGGAGACACTCCCCATCTCCGTCCCCGCAGGGAATTAAGCGGGGACGGGGATTCCCTATTCCCCATCAACTCCTAGTCAAAATGTTAAATATTTATAATTTTTAATAATAAAAAAATTAAAATCCAATTCCTAATATTAAAATTTAAAATACTAAGTCTGTATATATATAGTATACTCCCTCTGTATTAGTTATATATACAAATATACAGTGACGACATTACTGCCCCTTATATTACCTATATATATATATATATATATATATATATATATATATATATATATATATATTAATACTATACTGCTAGTACTTGCTGCCAGAGATATGGAGACATTACTCATTAGTTATATATATATATATATATATATATATATATATATATATATATATATATATATATATATATATATATTCGGGGACGGGGCTGGGAATCACATATATTCCCCATCCCCGTCCCCGTTCCCCAAAAATTTTCCCCATCCCCGTCTCTATCGGGGATCCTCGTCGAGGACGGGGCACATTGCCATCCCTACTCCAAACAACCTTTCTAAATTTGGAAAATAATTTTCTATACTAGATTGACCCCTAAAAACATTTTAAAAATAATTTTATAAACTCCAGACGACCTTTCTAAATGTGGAAAATAATTTAATATACTAAATTGACACATTGAAAAAATTTTAAAAATAACTTGATAAACTAGATTAACCCACAGATAGATGATGAAGAAGATGAAGTGAAAAGTGCATTACTTGCCATTAAGCACAAACCTTATGCACAAAAAGTTGATGGTATTGGAAATCATGAGGTAAACATATATGTTTTGGGCTATTTTGATCAAAATTATTATAAAGATAGATGATCAATATATTCATAGTTTATATAGTATATGTAGATAGATTTTAAATTTCACCAATGGTATGATTTTCTATTCTTGGGCTATGAATGTCTCTTGATCTAAATGACTATGAATGAAATGAAAGAAATGAAAGAAATGTGTTAGGGATCAAGAGACATTTTAATAGAAGAAATATGTCTCTTGAAATTTAAAAGAAATGTTTAACGAAATATATATATATATATATATATATATATATATATATATATATATATATATATATATATATATATATATGAATATAATCATAGTTTATATAATATATGTAGATAAATTTTAAATTTCACCAATGGTATGATTTTCTATTCTTTATAAAAAATAAAAATAAAAAACAGTTGAAAAAGGATACAGAGATTTACCAAATGTGCAGGTGCAGTGCAACAGCTCTTCTGGATATGGAAGCTTCGACGGCCACACCTCACGCAAAGAATATGGGTCTTGTTCCTCCTCTTCTCGAAGCTCCTTGTTCTCTACACCATTGCTATGCAGTTGCAGAGAATATTTCCTTTTGTTCTTTGTAACTTTGTACTGTTTGTATTGAAGAGAATGTGATGTATATATAGGTGTTTAGATATGATTAAGAGTAACAATTATGGTTTTTATTATATTACCAATTATCAATTAAAATTAGGGTTACCATTTTACATTTGCTTACCCAAAAATTATATATAGATACCTAATTTATATTTGAAGAATATATTTACCTAATTTACGTAAATGAATAATATATAATATATAATTTCTATTTGGTTACCAAAAAATTATATATAGATACCTAATTTATGTAAATGAATAATATATAATATATAATTTCTATATTTTGATAATTAATTAAATTAGAAAATTAAAATATTACATAAATGCCCTTAAGTTTTGGGGGGGAAATTTGGGATGGAGGATTTTACTTTTTGTATTATATATATATATATATATATATATATATATATATATATATATATATATTATCCTACTAAGCATTTGACCCTTAAAAAAAAAAAAAAAAAACTAAGTAGAATATAATGAAGTATTTAAAATTTTCATGTATTGTGTTCTTATAGCACTTTCTAGTTGTCCTTCCTTCTACATTTTTTTGAGTAATTATAAATTTAAATTTTATTTTTTAAAAACAAAAGTTTAAAATTGCAGTCAGTTTGGTAAGTTTGTGGAGATTCAATTTGATCAGAAAGGAAGGATTTCATTGTCAAATGCTTTTTTTTTTAAAGGGTCAAATGATTAGTAGGATAATAAAAAAAATAAAATTAAAATATACACATGACATCTTAATCAGCAAAAACTTGTTGGCAACCTGTTAAAAATGTCAATTGCACTTTTTTTTTCCAAGTTCATGAATCAATTTGGAGCTTATTCGAGTTTGATGGCTTAATTGCTATCGCCAAATAGTTCACTGGCCTATTTGTACCTTTTCCCAAAATTAAATTGTAAATAACTTCAAGACTTGTTAATTTTAGTCAGATGCATAAAATGAGACAAAATGAAGGCTTGTTAATTGAACCAGATACATAAAATGAGACAAAATGAGTACTTCTTAATCTCCATGAACTAGTTCCCTATGCAAATAGTAAAATGGGACAAAATGAGTATATACTTCTTAATATCTATGAAATGGTTCACAATGCAAATCATTGTTAACTGAACCAAATACATAATATGAAACAGAATGCATGCGTACTTCTTAATTAATCACTATAAACTGGTTCACAATGCAAATATTTGTTAATTGAATACATAAGATGGGATGGAAGTACTTCTTAAAAAGTTACCATGATCATACAGCTACTACCAACTATATATATATATATATATATATATATATATATATATATATATTGTATTTGTTACATCCACAGGTTGCAGAGAACACTGCCAAACATCAGTACATAACACACAAATTAAAGGTTGCTGGAGCTGAGATGTATTTTGTGAGGTATTAAATAGATGTTGAATTAACTTCCATTTGCTTTTGGGCGAGTTGAGAACCCCCAGCGCACGTCACCCGCAGGGCCGCACCCACCTTTGTAGACTTCTTAGTGGAGCATTATTAGGCCGGGGTGGTTGATTGCTAGGGGTGTTTAAACATATTACATGTCAACATTCAAGATATATGTGGATGTCAAGTCAGTTAATTTTAACTCATTATTTGATGGTAACTTGTAAAAAAATCTGATTGCATTTTTTTTTTTTAAAGTTGAAGTGTCTAATTGAAATTTTTTGTAGTTAAGAGGACTAATTACACTTTCAACAATAGTTAAAGGGTCTATTTAACCCTTATCCTTAAAATAAATGTTCAAGTTAGAAACTTGTTGAAAAAGTTTCAATATATTTTAGTTGAATACACAGTGAAAGTTCATTTTTATGACAGAAAAAATTGTTAGCATAGTTGATATTGAAACTCTTTTAATTTGAGAAGATTATTGCAATAATATAATACAAAAAAAATTAAAAATTGTTCAAGTTATTTCTTCTTTACTTATTTTCTTATTATTTTTAAATTTGATTTTTTGTATTTAGTAGTATTTTTTAATGTAATTTCTAAATATATAAATTTTATATACTAATAAAAAAAATTAATATTATAAAATATTAAATTGTAAATAACTTGAACTAAGGCTTGTTAAATGAATCAGATATATAAAATTAGGCAAAATGAAGGCTTGTTAATTAAATCAGATACATAAACAGAATGAGTACTTTTTATTCTCCATGAACTGGTTCCCCATGCAAATAATAAATTAAAATGGGACAAAATGAGTATGTATTTCTTAATATTTATGAACTGGTTCACAATGCAAATCATTGTTAACTGAACCAAATACATAATATGAAAAAAAATGAGTACTTCTTAATCACTATAAAATGGTTCACAATGCAAATACTTGTTAATTGAACTAGACACATATGTAACGTTTTCCTGTTATATCATTATTATAACATTAGGATAAGTTATGATAATATTACTTAAACACATATAACTACAATGATAGCCGATGGTTATATAAGGTCACTAGTCTTCTCACTGTTCACATTACATACCTCATATATCATCTAGAGAGTTGAGTAAATCGAAGTGAGAGACAAAACTCTATCCGTAGTAGTCCGGATCTCTCAATACAAGAACTAATGGCGGGAGGTTAGTATGAACTAATGGCGAGAGGTTAGTATGATCCTGTATTGGTATATTTAATTCTACCCGGTTGGCATATTTTCATATCCAAAGTGGAACCTTTTGGCAGAAGAACTCCAAAACTAAATATTTGACCTCTCTGAACAACCGCTCCTATCTTCATCCTCCATGCTGCAACTCCTGACAACCTAGTGTTGCTTCCTTTTCGCCATTTCTGAGTAAACATCTTACAAAGGCCTTTTGCGGACTCCATTTGGAGAAGGAGAAGCAGTTGTTAAGTCCATCTGCGCGTTCAAAAACCACTAACTTCAACTACACCTCCACTTTCCTCTCTGAACAACACAAGAAAAAACTAGAAAATTGTATTCTTGTTGTCATCTAACCGCCGGCGCACGTCACCCGCACGGCCGCACCGCGGGATTTCTCCCTCGCGCCGCCGCTCATTTTCAACGCCAAACGTACTCGCCTTCCAACCCAATGCCGCCATCTCTTAATCACTATGAACTGTTCACAATGTAAATTTTTGTTAATTGAACTAGACACATATACATAAGATGGGACACAATGAGTACTTCTTAATCTAATCTCTATATATGAAGTTGTTCACAATAACAATTTTGAATTCTATATATTATATTGCAAAGTTGTTAAAAAGTTACCATGATCATATAGCTACTACCAACTATATATATATATATATATATATATATATATATATATATATATATATATATATATATATATATAACTAATATGTTTTGTATTCAGGGATGGAGCCAGGAATTCCGTTGAAGGGGGCGAAGAAGCATGGACCGATCTCGAAATTTTTTCCAAGGCAAAACAATAAAACAAAAGAGATAATTTGAAAAAAAAAAATCTTAGGGTTATAAATATTGTTGGATATGAGCAAAAAATAAAACACATCTAAACTATATAAAAATATTAATAATAAAATATGAGACATAATTAATTTGAATAAAAAACACATTATAAATTACACATGACTTTTTTTTTTTTTTTTTAGAAAAAACACATCTCATTATTAATTAAAAAGAAGGTTATATATATATATATATAGGATTATATTCAAATACAAACAGCCCTTAAAATACAAACGTGTGGATTGATTAAGATCGTTGGATATTAGTGTTGGATGGTTAAGATTGATTCTAATATTTCAGCCTTTTAAATTCACCGCGATTGTTTTTATTATTAGCGTTGGGCAATTTTGGAATTTTAGTGTTTATCTAATCCCAAGAATCGCGCACCACGCGCCTGGGGTTTTTGGCTGACCGTAATCCCTAATCTCTATTCATCTCACTTTGCAGTTTTCTCTACGCCTTGCGTTTCTTCTCCGCGTGTGGTCCAACATTCTCATTTTTTAGCAGCGTTGGACGATGGTCGTCAGTGGGGGCTGCAATCGACGCAAGCACCGGGGACCACCCGCTCGGAGTGTAGTCGAGGTATTTTTTCCCCCTTTTGTTATTTTCGATTTTTTTTTATTGTTCTTGTCTTCTCTGTGGTATTGTGCATTTGTCTGGCGGTGGTGCGGGTTATTCCGGTGTGTTTCAACCTCTATATGTTTCGAATGTGGTAGTGGTAGATTTAGGTTTTTTTTTTTTTTTTTTTTGGTTAATTTTTTCCAATTTCGCTGGTCAGTAGCTTTGTGGGTTTTTCGGGCTAGTTTGTTTGGGTGGCCGGTCGGCACTTGTGAGGGCTGTGTGTGATGATGGTATTGCAGAATTTAAAAATGCTACAATGTAGAAAACATTCTCTTTAGGAGTGACCAGGAATGCCCCATTTTTCCACCTAAAATAAGAAAGTATATTGAGATTACAGACAAAGAAAAAAAAACTTGTGGGAGACAAGCAAGCCATATATGGTACTTTGATTTATTGAGTGGGTAGATGAGAATGAGTTTGTGGCTGGTGTTTGTAAGAATGTTTCCAAAAACTTTTGTAGCAAATTCATGAATCTTGCTTTTCGGAGTAAGTAGATTTAGCCATGGATGAGGGACTTCCCACAACCCTTTTTCCTGGGGTTTTATCTATGAGATGTGCACCCTATCCAGAGAGGTCACATGAGAATCCTCTGAAAGAAAGAGTGTGGTATCAATGTAGTTCAACTTTGATAGAAGACTGTTAATTTTCTGCATGATTGGACAACAAAGGCCAAAATTTAGGTCAATAATTGCCCAAAGACAGTAAGGTTTGGAAGCCATTTTCAACTTTGAATATCTACCTGATCCATGGTATCATCATCTTATAGATTGAAGTATTCGGCAACCTCTAAGCAGAAGAGTGTCTTTCTTTCATAGTTGGGTATGATCCACTTAACTTGCCAGTATGTATATTGTTTATTGACCTTTAGTTGTGTTTTATCTTGTCTTTTTTTATTATTATTATTTTATTTTATAATCTATTTTTGCATTAGCACTTGCCAGTACTGTCTGAATCTGTCTTTGTGTAAAACCTTGGAGGATGTTGTGTGCACGCTTTTGTGGTTACGTGTGCACATATGTGTGAAGATGTGAAGAGAGTATGCTTTCGATCTTTGTTGCTTAAGTGTCTGTTGTTTGTCTTATGTTGTTCGGTAGGGCTTGTAGTGATGTTGTTGGTCTTTATATTTTCTTTACAGGTATGAAGACCGGTGTATCCAATTTTGTTCATGGTGCAATACAACTGCAGCGCCTCCGATTTTTGTACATGAAGCAAATTGCAACATCCAAGTTTAATGTGCACCGATGCATGAACATTTTGCGAGCGTACCACTTTGTTAGCAACCCACTTCTACCAGTTAGTTTTGTAATGCGATTCTGTAGTATTTAGGTGTCTTTTGTTTATAAAGATTATTTGGGTGGTTTCAGATGATTTTTGTGTCTACTTGGTGTTATTTAGTCGGTATGGTTCACTAAGGTGTTGGGATGTAGTTGTTTTGCATATTAGTGGTAGGAATCCGTACTTTTGTTTGCATATGTAGTATCCGGTGGATGCACTAGATCTCTCTGCAACTGCATTTTCCCCTCTTTATTATTTGATTACTAGATGTAATTGTTCATCAAATTATTTATATTTCCACAGCAGTTAGTTGCACACTTTTTTTTCAATTGTGAACATTGATTTTAACTATACTGCACAGGAAATTCACCATGGGTGCACACATTTCCTCTCAGTGCTTAAGCATGATATAGGAACTACCGTAGCATACTTTATTAATGGGTTCCGTACTGTGCACTCATATTTGACAATGTATGTACACATATATCCTCTCATTTCTTACACACGAACGTGGTAATAACGTTATTCGGTTACTGATTTCGTGTACTATGAGTGCACACTTCCACCCTAGCATGTGCACACTAGTTTTGTAATCAAAATATAACCATGCATGAGGAAGCGTAAGTGAGAGTTTAAAGCAAAAGTGCACTGTTGCCGCAAGTCTACCATATATTACTTACAAAATGGTCTCAAATATTTCATGCTAATTCAACACAAACACAAGGGGAATTTGAAACAAATAAATAAACTTGTAGTATAAATGGAGTTACATTTCCATGCACCCAACATGAGTCTCATTATTAAACTGATTTATTCCTTTGATTATAATTATTTTATGCCAATAGCTCCATCACTAGTCTCTGGTTCAATTCTGTTCTCAATTGCCCCTAACATTCACAATTCATTCCATTAACAAATATTTATTTCCATTAGTTTGTTGTATTGTGTGTCGCAAGTGCACACAATTTTAGGGGTCATTGCACACCATAAAATGCTAGAAATTGTCTGTGCATCAACCATAGTGCTACCACTGTATAATGTGTCTCCGGTCTGCACACAATTTTCAGTCAATGCACACCACATCATGTCGGGCTTTGTCTCTCCATTTACCACAGTTTAGTCGCTATGTATTGTGTGACGACAGTGCACATATAGTTATTAAGAAATGCACACCACAACCCCACAACGGTAGCGTATGCCCGGTAGAAATGAAATTCTTGTTCTATTGTTTTAAATCGTTGCCTTGCATAAGGTGTATAATTGTCTCATCGCATGTTAGTTTCCAGTACTTTGTTCCATCCGGGGATATTTCCATGTCACATTCCTGTAGCCCACCTCCAATTTGTTGTGATCATGTTTACCACACCAACAAACCAGTTTATTATTTACACGTTAAGCCTGCACGTATGTTACCAAAGGCAAATTTCCAATCGACATGTGCACACAAATGCGGGCGTTTATGCACGCGTCTCAATCTATTCTGGAACCACTCATATTTTGTCAAATATAAACCCCGTGCACACACTTATATGTGTCTTTGCACGTTTAGACATTATCTTTGTGCATGATTGTACAATACTGCGTGCGTGGACACTATTTGCCCTTAAAAAAAAAAAACCAAAAAAAAAAAAAAAAAAAAAACCACTACACCCAACATCTTCTGCCAAATGGATGCTAACCTAGACCTCTTCATCCCATTTTTCCATCCACTGACCATCCATATCTTCTCTCTATCTCACGTTTTACACTTAAATCATTAAAAACAATCTATAACAAATTGAATAACACGCATTCTACTATGGTGATACAAGGCCGGATTGCTTACCTAATTCCGCCGCCTCCATGTCGTCAGTCGTTGGTTAAAATTCTTCACGCTTGGATGGTTTGTCGGCATATGTTACTGATGGAATTGTCCGATTACAATAACACTGTGAATCCTTCTTAAATTACAATTCCTCTAATTGTGGTTAATATTCTAAACAAATAAATCCCGTAATTATCCAATGCATGTATTACCATTATTACCCTTTTTAAAATAAAACATATTAAATATTTCCTATCATCCGTGTGAATCTAAGCCATCCAAATCTCTAATCTTAGGGCCTCAAACTGTCCACATGTTTGTATTTTAACAGTGTTTGCATGTGAATGCAACCCTATATATATATATATATATATATATATATATATATATATATATATATATATATATATATATATATATTTGAAATAAAGAGCTAATTTATTAATCATACGACGAAAAGTTTATAATAAGATCGATTGAATGATAAAACATTCTTACAATCAGACATTGAAACAAATTCCCAATGCTACACGAAACTTGAATCTCTGATTGTTTTTCAAGATTGAATCTGAATTCGTTTGGAGAACCTAAAGCTTCTTTAATATTGTTAAGGAATAAGGGTCAAATAGGCCATCGAACTACACACGATAATACAATTAGGTCACTGAACCGAAAAAACCAACAATTAGGTACCTAAACTAACCAATTTCAAATAATTTTTTCAATTTCAAGGTTTCCAACAGGTCAACAGGTCATCCTCTCAAATTAATTATTTTTTAAAAAAATAAATTTTAAAAAATAATTAAAAAAAAAAAAAAAAAAAAAAAAAAAAAAAAAAACAGAGTCCGGCCGGAGACAACCATTTCCGGCCAGTTTCTTCGTCTCCAGCAATAGAGAAGAAGAAACTCTTCGTCTCCATGGCCGGAGACGAAGAGTTTCTTCATCTCCGGCAGTGGAGACGAAGAAATCTGTCTCCGGCCGGTCCTTTTTTTTTTTTTTTAATTTTAAAAATTTATTTTTTAAAAAATAATTTATTTGGAAGGATGACCTGTTGACCTGTTGGAAACCTTCAAATTGGAAGAATTGTTTGAAATTGGTTAGTTTAGGGACCCAATTGCTGTTTTTTAGGTTAGTGGCCTAATTGAATTATTGTGTGCAGTTGAATGGCTTATTTGACCCTTATTCCTATTGTTAATGATCTTGCTACCCAAGTCTGACTCTATTGCGTCTCTTCTGTCCATAGACAATATCTCCATTAATTTGAATTGCATACAATGTTGCAAAACACGTTAGGCGCCCCCTAGGTGCCAAGGGGGCGCCTAGGCGCCGATTTTTTATTTTTTATTTTTAATTTTTAATTTTTTTTTAAATTTTTTATTTTAAAAAAATTAAACTAAAAATTATAAAATTCACTAATTAAATATAAGGTTCCTCTAGGTTTTCTTACCAACAATTTATTTGAGTAGTTATAAAGTAGTTTAAAATATTGTTGAAATCATCTAAATAGATACGCGATTTGAAAAATAAAATGTCCAAAACGGACAATCAAGTCAAAAGTTATGCCTCGACAAAGTTTTAAACCCTAAACCTAAAAAGGAAAATTTGAATCGGCCGAACCGGCCGGCTAAGCGGACGGCTAGACCGCCAAGCCGGCCAGTCGCAGAGGAGGCCGATTCCGGCCATCCTCGCGGCGGTCGAGGGCCGCCTAGGCGCGATTGATTTTTGCAACACTGACTGCATATCAATGTTCAGATCTTCTTTGGTGCTCGGGATGAAGCAAACATACTCCATAAATTGTTTCACCTTATAAAAAAAAACTCGCTAAAGACACGAGAGGAAATAACTCGCAAATGAAACGATAGGAAATAACTTTAACAAAACAACAGATGAAAATCAAATCTAAAACAACCAAAACAAATCCTAAACACCAAACCACTATATATGTGTGTGTGTGTGTGTGTGTGTATTAAATATTAAAAAAAAAAAAAAACGTAGTTGGGTTGAAGCAAAAAAAAAAAAAAAAAAAAAACTATGAAAATGTGTTAATACCAAGATTCAAACCCATAAGAAGCATTTGTTACATCTATCCTAAGAAGCATCCACAGGTTGCAGAGAACACTGCCAAACATCAGTACATAACACACAAATTAAGGCTGCTGCAGCTGAGATATATTTCGTGAGGTATTACATGTATGTTAAATTAACTTCCATTTATTTTTGGGGGAGAACGAACCGCCGGCGTACGTCACCCGCACGGGCACACCCACCTTGTAGACTTTTATTGTGGATTACTACGCTTCATTATTACGTTTTTGAGTTTGTTGGTTGAGGGGAAGAGAGGAGAGGAGCGAATTGAATAGAATGCAGATAGGACAAACCGACAAAGTAACCGAAAAGAAGGGATTTTGGTTGCAGATCGAAGCAAGCTAGCTATGGAGAAATTACCTGCAAGGGCAATGGGGACTGGTGCGAGTTTCGTGTTGAGAGTGACTCAGCTCATCTGCTCCGTCGCCGCCGTGCTGGTCGCCATCATCCGCCGGAAGGGAAGGGAGGTCACCAGATCTTCCGCTGGTCGGATTTTCCTATGTATGCGTCGCTCACCATGTTCACCGCCTCCTGAACCAGATTCACCGCAAAGGACAGAGAAGGGCTTCTATGCACTTTAAGGCTAAGCACTCTGCCCGTATAGCTTCCACAGGCTGATCAAATTGTATTCTTGTTGTCATCTAACCGCCGGCGCACGTCACCCGCACGGCCGCACCGCGGGATTTCTCCCTCGCGCCGCCGCTCATTTTCAACGCCCAAACGTACTCGCCTGCCAAGCCAATGCCGCCGTCTCTTAATCACTATGAATTGGTTCACAATTCAAATTATTGTTAACAGAACCAACTACATAATATGAAACAGAATGAGTAATTCTTAATCACTATAAATTGGTCCACAATGCAAATCCTTGTTAATTGAACTAGACACATATGTAAGGATTTTCTATTATATCATTATTATAATATTAGAATAAGTTACTTACACATACAACCACAATGATAGCCGGTGATTATATAAGGTTACTAGTACTCTCAGCTCACATTACATACCTCATATACCATCTAGAGAGTTGAGTAGATCGAAGTGAGAGACAAAACTCTATCTGTAACAGTTCGGATCGCTCAATACACGGACTAATAGCTGGAGATTAGTATAAACTAATAGCGGGAGGTTAGTATGATCCTGTATTGGTATATTTAATTCTAACAACATATACATAAGATGGGACAGAATAAGTACTTCTTAATCTGATCTCTATATATGAACTAGTTGACAATAAAAATCTTTGAATTCCATATATTGCAAAGTTCTTAATTAAAAAGCTAGCATGATCATATAGCTACTACCAACTCTATATATAGCTAATATGTTTTGTATTTGTTACATCTATCCTAGGAAGCATCCACAGGTTGCAGAGAACACTGTCAAACATCAGTACATAACACACAAATTAAGGCTGCTGCAACTGAGATATATTTTGTGAGGTATTACATGTATGTTGAATTAACTTCCATTTATTTTTGGGCGAGAATTGAACCGCCGGCGCACGTCACCCGCACGGGCACACCCACCTTGTAGACTTTTATTGGGAAGGAAAACGCAAAGTGGTTTAGGGTAGCCCACACCGGAAAACTATGTTTTTTGAGTTTGTTGGTTGACGGGATAAACCAATCTAAGTTATCCATAATTGGTCTGATCAACTTGGTTGAGGTTATTCTATTGCATGTTTGATCCTAGCCGGTTTTGGTTGTCAAATTTCTGGGAAATAATTGCTCTATTCTCTCTGTGCATGTATAGGATCTTTGTACATGTCTACAATTGGTATATATGATGGATGCTTATTTGGTTGAATTCTCTTTCTGGTGACTGTTCACTACTGGGGTATGTATCAAGATTAGTTCATAATTACTAAGCTATATATACTGGATTCAATCACTGTTGAAAATTTTGTTGTTTCCGTCTAACTATAATATTCGTCGGTATTTTAATAAAAATCTCAACTTTCTATCATTAAAGATGAGTTGATGGAAAGTTGGTACTTAATTGATAATTAGTTTCTGCTGTATGTAATGTTGAAAAGGGACTATATAGAAGCTAGTTTGATCTGAAAAGAAATTGAAAGAAGAGGCTAATGCATGCATGGGAGTATCATAGTAAATTAATATAAAATAAGGTTATATATATATATATATATATATATATATATATATATATATATATATATATAGGGGCGCGCTCAGATTCAAACTTTGCCCAAGAAAGAAATAAGAACCCTTCAGAGTTGTTCACGTGTTCAGATTAACGAATCATATATAATTTTAAAAAAACAACGCGGTGGCATTTTCGTAAATAACTCAAACTTTGTTGCAAGTAAATGTGTCATAAGTGCAAATAGCTGGTGCACTTTTGCAAGTAAAATCACTTACAAGTGCACATATTTTCACTTACAAGTGCAAGTAAGTTTACCTTGTTAATATTCGTGCACCTAGGTGCAACTACTTATAACATTAGTGCACCTAGTTATAACGTTAAGTGCACTTAGTATTGATGATCAGTATAAATTTTACTTGCACATGTAATACATTCTATATGCACTTATAATACATTTTACTTGCACTTCGATGTTCAATTATTTACGAAAATGTCACCGCATTTTTTAAAAAAATCAATATTTCTCATCCGTTAGATTTGGACACGTGAACGGATGACATATTCTCATTCCTTTACTGGGCGGGCAGTTCTCACATAAACGTAACTATATATATGTGTGTGTGTGTGTGAGACAGAGAGAAAATCTCACCATTAATTAATATTAAAAAAGTCATAAAGAAATTTTGGTACAGTGAAAAGTCATAAAAAAAGTAAAAATACAACAATGTAAAAGCGGACCACTTAGGGATGTCAACGGGGCGGGGTGGGGGCGGGGGACATACCCCCCATCCCCGCCCCCGACTTTTTTCCCATTCCCCGTCCCCGTCCCCATCCCCGCCGGGGAATGGAAAACTCCCCCCATCCCCATCCCCACGGGGATTATTCGGGGACGGGGAATCCCCACCCCATTAATAAGTTATAAAAAAAAATTAAAAATTAATCATTCATAAACATTTAAATAAATAACGTATATATATTCATCCCCAATTTAAAATAGTATTCAATATTTTACAATTAAACGTGTTATTTAAATATGCATTTCATAAGCATGACAAACAATGACAACAATGCTTCTAAAATTATATATATTGTATACAAAGTAATACATATGTGTGTACTCCCCATACATACATACATACATTGGGGACGGGGCGGGGCAGGGAGAGTACTCCCCATCCCCGTCCCCCGCGGGGAATTCAAAATTACCCCCATCCCCATCCCCGATCCCCTATTTCTATCCCCATCCCCGTCCCCATAAGGGCGGGGAATCGGGTTTCCCGTCGGGTGCGAGTACAATTGACATCCCTAGGACCACTGACCTTAAAGTTATGCATGTGATTTTGCATCCAGTCTAACTAGTTTCTTTTTAACATTTATATGTTTTTTGTATACCTATACTAAAATTTTTACTTTATCTCATATAGGGATAAAATACAAATAAGCCACTAAATTATTTGGGAAACAACAATTAAACCATCAAACTCAAATAACCTTCAAATAAGTCATTGAACTCGAAAAAAAGAAAAAGAAAAAAAAAAGAGCAAATAAGTCATTGAACTTTAAAAAAAAAAAAAAAAAAAACAATTAACATTTTTAACAGGTTAACTCTAGGATTTTGTTGACTGGATTGACAAATGTTTATTTTATTTACGTTTCTTTTATTATAATCCACTTACATAGTAATATATCTTAAAATAATTATAATCAAAATAATTTTGTCTTGTTGAGATTTGATTGATTGATTTATTTATTATTATTTTTTCACCGAGTATTCTGTTTAAATAATTATAATAAATAAATAAATTAGATGTAGACAAGACAAAACATTTTTTATTATAATTATTTGAGTAAATACCCAAAATGGTCCCTCGCCTATAGCTAAATTCACAAATTGGTCTTCGACTTTCAATTTCAACCAATTAAGTCCTGAACTTTGCAATTTGAGTTAATTCCAGTAATGGTCCTCTGACTATTGCAATTTTCCAAA
This sequence comes from Ipomoea nil, assembly GCF_001879475.1. NCBI lineage: Eukaryota > Viridiplantae > Streptophyta > Magnoliopsida > Solanales > Convolvulaceae > Ipomoea > Ipomoea nil. Next base: position 5,406,351 of record NW_017619273.1, on the reverse strand, counting down.
TTTAGTCCTCGTCTTTTAATTTGGACAAAATAAGTCCTTGACTATCAAATTTATTCCACCATTGGTCCTTCCGTCAACCAACAGTTAGATAGACGTTAGTGAAAGGCTAAAAGGGTCATTTCCTCTGCAAACATTTGATCCAACGCTGCAAACATCGGATTCATTGCACATCCGGGAATGAAGCTCATGAAGCGGCTACATTCGCTTACACTTCACACATCCACCAGGAACTCTGGTTCTACATCCAGAGAAAATAAACCTTTTTCTCTTCAATTTTCCTCTGCTCCTCTTGTTTCCTCTGAAACACAGGGTATATTTTTCATTGTGTTTTATACTTTTATTCCATAGAAATAGTTCTTTTTCTCTGTGTTGAAGAAATACAGATGAGGAGTCTGATCGAAATCCATTCTAAAACCTGTGAGGACAATTTGATGCATTTGTCTGAGGAGTTCTGCACCTTTTTCATTCATGTTTATCTATGTTGATTTCTATATTTATCTCTCAATGTGTGTATGTGTTTGTTCTTATCTAGTTCTGCATGTAGCTACCCGTGCTCGTCTAAGATCAATGTGATTATGCGAAGAAGAAAAAGAAGTCCCAATGCTCATGCTAAATTGATCTCCCTGCTAGTGTTGCATATTAGCTCTCTGTACCTCTTTTCCATGGCTGATCTGTGTTAATTCAACGGCTACACTTGCTTGTTCTTGAAATATGCATCTTTCATTTGAATTTTTTTCGAATTTTTCAATTGTTCCATTGTTTGGCTCTCCTCACGACCTCACCTTTAGCTTCCTTTCTAATTGTCTATGAAAGCAGTGGCTAGTCATGGAAGCAAAAATTCAATGTTTTATGTTATTGATTTACTCCTAAGTACGTCTGCTACAATTTCTACGTTTCTAACGAATGAAGATGAATACAGCACCATATTGGCATGCCCAGGATCTTTAAGTTCGATTCTATATTTCTTCTTTTCATACTTTTGCGACAAAAAGAAAAGGTAATGTACCTTAGGACCTCTGGGCCATTTCGCCAAAGGGGGGTTGAGGTGGTGTCACACTTAGTGCAACCGCGAGTGACGAGCGGGGCGGCGGCAGCACGGGCGGACTTGTGGGATGAAGAAGATAAAGAGCGACGTGATTCAGTGAGCGGCCTCTCATTGGCAGAAGTGAGACGAGTGGAAGGCATTCTCAGAGAAAGAGTACAATCCACCAAAGAAGAATAGTAGATGGTTTGATCATAATCTGGAGCTTCGTCATTATAAATAGTACTGATTATAATTCTGATTTGCCGGCGGGGAGGAGAAGAACATGGAGGATTGTACAGTCCTGACTTTTGGCATTTCTCCTTTATCATTTGTTCACAAAGTGTTGCTTCACCATGAAGAGTTTGTCCCACGGGCATCTTGCATTGGAGCGCAGACATCTTTCAAGTCTGCAATTATTCTCCTTTAATTTACTATTTTTTTCTCTCATAATCTGAACCTGTCGAACAAGACGAAGGGGAAGAAGAGATTAGATATGGAAAGTCCCATTTTACCCCTGAACTTAACGTCTGTTTAATGCCAATTTGATGGAAGGACCAATTGTGGAACAAATCTGATAGTCAAGGGCTTGTTTCGTCCAAATTAAAAGACAAGGACTAAATTTGGAAAATCACAATAGTCGGAGGACCATTGCTGGAATTAACTCTTGCAATTTTAACACGATTTGATCCTCCGTTTATTTGATCGTTTGTTGACTGTGATTTTTGAGGATATATATGTAATTTCATGGTCCACGTCGGTTTTTTAAGGTTCCGGTTGGATTTTCAGACTGCACTCTAGTTGAGTTCGTACCAGAGCGAAGAAGACAACGTGTTTCCGAAACGGTGCAACGTCATCCTGGAGGCCTCCATGTGCTCTGACGAGAGCTGCAAGTTCTTCTGGAGATCGTCGATGACGGCGCAGCCGCCGGCGATGATGCAGAATCGTGGCGAATGGTGCAGAATCATGAAATTTACATATATATCCTCAAAGATCACGGTCAACAAACTGTCAAATAGACGGATGACCAAATTGTGTTAAAATTGTAAAATTAAGAACTTAATTGGTTGAAATTAAAAGTCGAGGACCAATTTATGAATTTAGCTATAGTCGAGGAACCATTTTGAGTATTTACTCTAATTATTTTAAATAATTTTTTAAAGGGAAAATGGCACTTTTTCCCCCTTTGTTATATACTTATAGCACTTTTTTCCCCTAAATTATTTAAGTGGCAGTTTTTCCCCCTGATATATTAAATGGACATATTTACCCTTAAAATAAATATTTCATTTATTTTTCTTCTCCAACAAATTATAACCACGATTTGAAAAAATAAAATACATTAAGTGTTAAATTCAGAATATTTTAAAAATAAAAAAATAAAATTTTAAAAGAAAGTTTGAACCAACCATTCAAATTGGATCCAAAATCGTGAACCGACGGTTCAAAATAAAACTCAAATCGCGATTATATATACTTATATGTGAGAGTCAATATAAATGCGGGAAAAAACATACACTATTTGCAAATATTATAATTCTAATTTAAGCTATTGCTAGTAGTTGTTCCGATTTGAACCTCCGGTTCACGATTCAGGATCCATTTTTTTTCCAGTTCACGATTTTAATAAACGGAAACCCAAATATTGGGTTATGTTATGAATCATAATCGAAATTTTTTAATTTGATTGCTATAGTGTTTGGTTCAGTTCAAACCGAACCGTGGTCATCCCTACGTATAAGTAATAATTTGGTGAAGAAGAGAAAAAAATAAAATATTTGTTTTAAGGATAGAAATGTCCATTTAATATTATCAGGGGGAAAAACCACCACTTTTATAATAATTGAGTGGGCAAATGTGAATGCATGAATAACTCAGGGGGAAAAAGTGCTATAAGCATATAACACAGGGGGAAAAAGTGTCATTTTCCCTTTTTTAAATAATTTAGTGACTTGTTTGTACTTTATCCCATATATATATATATATATATATATATATATATATATATATATATATATATATATATATATATATATATATATATATAAAGGTGGGGTGGGGAGTGTAGTTCCGCCCTTGACTGGAGAGGTTCTGTTTATGTTTCTTGGAAGAAGCTAGAAGAACTCTAATCAAGTCAAGAACTTGGAGTTCTTGTTATAACTTAATTGTGTTCTTGTTGTCATCTAACCGCTGGCGCACGTCACCCGCACGGGCGCACCGCGGGATTTCTCCCTGGCGGCGCCGCTCATTTTCAACGCCAAACGTACTCGCCTTCCAACCCAATGCCGCCATCTCTTTCCCGGCGCCGGTTTGGAGGCCGCAGCAGTTCTCACTTCTCTGTGGAGCATTATTACGTACGGGTGGTTGATTGGTGGGGGTGTACGGTGCATTGCGTCTACCTATGTTCTTGCTGCTGTGTTCTTCGGAAACGTTTACGTTTTTTTTGCTGATCAATGTGGGCGGTTGGCGGATCGGAGCAAAATTTATGGCGTTATGTCATGTGTGTGTGTTTTGTCCGAGTTAACTTGCAACCATGTCCGAGTTTCATTTATCGCAACTTAATTAGCTTTTGGAGTTTGTTGGTTGAGGGGGAGAGAGGAGCGATTTGAATAGATATGACGAGATCGTGGATTGCAGATAGAACAAAGTTACCGGAAAGAAGAGGTAGAAAAGAAGGGATTTTAGTTTGGAGATGGAAGCTAGCTAGCTATGGAGAAGTTACCTGCAGGGGCAATGGGAACTGGTGCGAGTTTCGTGTTGAGACTGACTCAGGTCGTCTGCTCCGTCGCCGCGTTAGTAGGATTCTTATATATTTTTTTTTTATGAGGTTTCATTTATTTACAAAAACAGGACCATAAAAATTTAAAAAGGAGCCAGAATGGAATGAAGTTATCTGTATGATTTGTGAAAGTTTCCTATATTGTTTGCCATGCTGCAGCAAATTAAATTGCTTCTTTGTAGAGCAGCATTATATTGTGAAAACAAAAATTCTGACTAAGGCTCTAGCTTAGGATGGCAACGGGGTGGGGAGTATATTCCCCGTCTCCGTCTCTGATAGAAAATTGAAAATAGTTCCCATGTCTATTCCGATGGGGAATTAGGGGGACGGAAATTTCCCATCCTCAATCAACTCTTAATCAAAATCTTAAACTAGTGTAATTTTTAATTTTAAAAATTTAATATATTATTTATTATTTTTAATTATAATAATTATTCGGGGACAGGGCGAGGCGGGGATGCATCCCGTCCCCGACGAGGAATTATTACATACATTTTTCGTTCCTGCCCCGTTTCTCGAATTTTTTTTTACATTCCCGTTCCCGTCCTCGACGTTGGAATTACATCTCTTATTTACTATTCATTAATCAAGCTATTTCTTATTTACTTATTTTCTTATTATTTTTAAATTTGATTTTTTGTATTTAGTAGTATTTTTAATGTAATTTCTAAGTATAAATTTTATATACTAATACAAAAAAAAATTATTAAAAATTAAATTGTAAATAACTTCAAGTAAGGATTGTTAATTGAATTAGATACATAAAATGAGACAAAATGAAGACTTGTTAATTGAATCAGATACATAAAATGAGACAAAATTAGTACTTCTTAATCTCCATGAACTGGTTCCCTATGCAAATAATAAAATGGGACAAAATGAGTATGTACTTCTTAAATCTATGAATTGGTTCACAATGCAAATCATTATAACTGAACCAAATACATTATGACTCTGTTTGGTAAAATATTAGCCTATTAGTCAATTTTGGCTTATTTGGCTCCTATTAATTGTTTGAGTTGTTTTAAAAATCAAAGTGTTTGATTAATTAGCTTTTTGTAATCTCCAAATACTAAAATTCAAAAAGCTACTCAAAGTAACTTTTTCAATTACCTTTTTGAGAAAAGAAATTATTCCAAACAGTTATCAACTAACAACTAATTTATCAAACACCTTTTTACAATTAGCTAATATTATCAACTAGTTATACCCTATAATTAATCCAATCAGCAATAGCTAATTTGAAATGGAATGAGTACTTCTTAATCACAATGAACTGGTTCACAATACAAATACTTATTAATTGAATTAGACACATATACATATACATAAGATGGGATAATCGAAATGAGTACATCTTAAAAAGTTACCATGATCATACAGCTACTAACAACTATATATATATAGGTAATATGTTTTGTACTTGTTACATCCACAGGTTGCAGAGAACACTACCAAACATCAGTATATAACACACAAAGGCTACTGCAGCTGAGATATATTTTAATTTGTGACGTATTACATGTGTATGTTGAATTAACTTCCCATCCATTTGTTTTTGGGCGAGAACCGCCGGCGCACGTCACCCGCACGGCCACACCCACCTTGGAAAATTCCTGGAAAAGATAGTAATGCTCTGATCAAAACCCCTCTGATCTGCAGTTCTCAAACTCAATCTAGATTTGGTTCAAGGGAGTAAGTATGTTATAACTTAATTGTGTTCTTGTTGTCATCTAACCGCCGGCGCACGTCACCCGCACGGGCGCACCGCGGGATTTCTCCCTGGCAGCGCCGCTCATTTTCAAGCCAATGCCGCCATCTCTTTCTTTCCAGGCCACGGAGGCAGTTCTCACTTCTCAGTCGAGCATTACTACGGGTGGTTGATTGGTGGGGGTGTACGGTGCATTGCGTCTACCTGCGTTCTTGCTGGCGTGTTCTTCGGAAACGTTTACGTTTTTTTTTTTTTTTTTTGGCTGATGAATGTTGAAAAATTTTCCGGAATGTGTAAATGTGGGCGGTTGGCGGATGGGAGAAAAATTTATGGCGTTGTGTCATGTGTGTGTGTTTTTTCGGAGTTAACTTGCAACCATATCCGAGTTTCATTTATCGCAACTTAATTAGCTTTTGGAGTTTGTTGGTTGAGGGGAAGAGAGGAGCGGTTTGAATAGATTGACTCATTGACAAGAGCGTGGATTGCAGAAAGAACGAAGTAACCGAAAAGAAGAGATAGAAAAGAAGGGATTTTGGTTTGGAGATCGAAGCTAGCTAGCTATGGAGAACTTACCTGCAGGGGCAATGAGAACTGGTGCGAGTTTCTTGTTGAGAGTGAGTCAGGTCGTCTGCTCCGTCGCCGCCGTGCTATTCATGTGCGCCGCCGCTGGGTTCTACCAATATTCATCCTTTCGGTACCGCCATACCTTCATATATACATACACACCGTTTTGCTTGAATGGGTTTTTTCATTTCTCTGTTTTCTTGCTAATTAAGAAGGGTGTTTTAAATGAGCTCTCTTCATGGGAAGAATTTTAGGATAACTTAGGTTCGATTCTTACAAGTAATGATTCTTCGGGTCAACTCCTAGCTTTGAACGGGGATTACTCGGGTGGATCTGGACCGTTAAACGGACAAAGAAAGATTCGGACGACCTCGTGGTTTACACCTAAAAAAAGAGGGTATTTAATTTGTCTGTTATGTGTTTTGTTAGTAACTAGGGAAACCGGCAGTGTGTGCACAGGGTAAACAATTCTAGGTTGCCTATAGCTGGCCTGACCAATTTGACTGAGGTTACCCCATTGCATGTTTGATCTTGGTTTTGGTTGTCAAATTTCTTGGAGATAATTGCTCTATATATTCTCTCTATCTGTGCATGTATTGGATCTTTCTGCTGAGTGTTCACTAATGGGGTATGTATCAAGATTAGTTCATAATTACTAAGCTATAGTGAATTCAATCACTACTGGAAATCTCGCTGTTTCCATCTAACTATAATGTTGGACGGTATTTTAATAAAAATCTCAACTTTCTGTCACTAAAGATAGGTTGATGGAAAGTTGGTACTTAATTGATAGTTAGTTTGTGTTGTACGTAGTGTTGAAGAGGGACTATATAGAAGTTTGAATTGAAAAGAAATTGAAAGAAGAGGTTAATGCATGCATGAGAGTATCATAGTAAAGTTTGAACTTTTTTGTTGTTGTTTCAAGTGGAATAAAAAAATTGGGCAATTCAAATTAAAAACCTTGATTTACTATGGGGTTATGCACTATTTCATATCATTTTTGGTCAGTTGCATATATAAAACATTTGTAATTGATTTAATTTCCTTCTATATATGATTGCTTGCAGGCTTCTGGTCATTGTGATGGGGGCGCTGATACCCTGGAGCGTCACGATGGCAGTTGTAGACGCTTTCCTCGTCTTCATCCGGGCTCTAGCTCCCCGACCAAGGGTAATTCTGATGGTCGTTATAATCGATTGGGTAAGTGTATTCATTACTAGCAAATTAAATGACAGTTGATGAACACTAACCCCGGTTTTTGGTGAGTACGTTATAACGTTTCCTGTTCTATATCAACAGATACTCGCAATGCTGTCGCTTGCTGCTTCCTGTGCAGCAGCTAGCACAGCAGATTTCCTGTATCCCCGCCACGACAGCTCCAACGATACAACATCGTGGAGCCCTCATTGCATCTCGGCTGTTGTAACCTTGCTGTGTTTTGCATCAATGTGTGGCAATGCTCTCTCCAATATATGGATCCTTCCTAAGCTTTAACTGTCATAGAATGCATTGTCTGTTATTGGAACATTGACAGTACTTAATGATGTGCTAAACCTGTGCATGTTCTATGTTAATGATGTTTTTCGCGGTTTTGAAAGATTGTTTCATCACTGCCATCCTTAGAAATGTGTTATATATGCATTGTTGGTTTAACCATTTATGTAAACAAATCAATGTGTTGATAGAATCTGGTTCTAAACAATCGTCATATACTATTTATTTACTATGTCAGTTACATATACTTTACTTAGCGAACCGACATATATATATATGCAAAAAAATCGATGTATGGTAGTATCTATTTTCTGTAGTAGTGTGACCGTACTTAACTATTTACATATTCTAGCTCTGCCCATATATTGCTTATCATTTATGATTGTGATGTGAACCATGTAGAAATTAAAATTTAAGCCGGAAGGGCATAAATAACAATTGTATTTAACCAAATAACAAGTTGAGCATGTAGGGTTCAAACATAGGTGTTGAGGTTGGGAGGTTAGAGTAAAGACCTAGTTAACACCAACGAACATCCTCTGACTATGTTATTTAGTACCGTCACATTTAATCCTCAACTTTTTTATTCATCATCGTCAATACATCCTCCTATTACAAGTTTCCTTTGTCTTAGCTCATTTTCTCAAGAGTATTTTTTTGTCATTTTACATTGTACCTTATATAACCCTTCTTCCTTCTCAAAGATATTTGTCGTTTTTAGGGACGACAATTTACCCCGTTCTTGACGGGGATATCCCTCCGCGGCCCACTCTGTCCTCAAATAATTAGTATAATTAATATATATATTAAATTAAGACTTAAGTTTTTAGTTTTTAAAATTAAAAATTAAACTAATTTAAAATTTTGATTAAGAATTGACCAGGGACAAGGAATCCCGTCCTAGTCTAATTCTCCGCGAAAACAGAGATGTAGACTATTTTTAATTCCCCTCCGGGAATAGGGATGGAGACAGGGTCAGAGTTTCGGGGACGGGAACATGGAGTATACTCCCCACCCCCGCTCCGCCCTGTTGTCATCCCTAGACTCATTCTTTCGTGCAGCAACTGATGAGAAACCCAAAGCCCTTCCATTGCATAAGCACGCATAATGATCATATTACAACCATTTGATTCGAATCCCATGATTTCAATTACTGCGTTAATCCTATTATGTTCTTGATTCAGGTCAGAAGTTCTTAGGAGAGATTCTGTTGGTATTTTTCGGAAGAAGAAGAAGAAGCTCTGATCTAAAATCGATTAAGAAGTTGGAAAATTCCTGGAAAAGAGAGTAATGCTCTGATCAAAACCCCTCTGCAATATAATTCTCAAACTCAATCGAGATTTGGCTCAAGGTAAGTATATTATAACTTGTGTTCTTGTTGTCATCTAACATTCTCTTCTTGATCTCAAAGGACGTACGCTAATATTAACTCAGTAAATTAAAGACCACTAGACTTAACAGTGTTCCTCCCTAACAATGAGTGATTGTCATGTCTCGATCAACCTCATCTGACCCACCCACTAGCTTGTTGTCACCACTCGGTACCCTTCTCTTTAGCTAACTTTTAGCCCCTTCTACTTGCATAAGGGACATGGTAGACTAGCTAGCTGGCCGGAGTAAGGTCAAGTGTAGTTGTGCACTTGTAGGTTAAGGCCGAGGTTTGAGTTTCAATAATTGTGCCTATTTCACTTTTTAACTTGACTATACAATCGAGGTTTGAGTTTCAATAATTGTGCCTATTTCACTTTTTAACTTGACTATACAATCTTTTATATCTGCACTGACCAAATTATCATTCAGCCTAAACCCCATGACTTCATCAACATATATGTTTTGCATGACTTCAAAATTTCTTGGTCCATAGTTAAAATCCCCAATTCTTATACCATGGACCATAGTTCATAATGCATTGTAGACTCTGATGCATGTTTATATGCTTTATGTTGTGAGTTTTTGTGTTATAAAACTTTGTACTTTAAGAATATGAATTTTGTACTTGAAACAAATTAGTAATTATGTCATATATTATAAATGTTTGTTTTGTGTTATGAAATTCTGTACTTCACGAAAATAAATTATGTATCTCGTCATTTTGATCAAGAGTCTATAATGCTATGCAAACTTGGTCCATGATATAAATTGCCTAAAATCATTTTATATATCAAACTAATAAATAGTATTAGAAAGCTAGTAATAGTACTTTCTTCATGCCTGAAATAAATAAGCAAATCCTTGATGTCTAATCATAAATGACTGCAAATTTTTGTTTTCACTTAAAAAACAATAGTTAAAATACACATTTGATGCATATTGAACAGAAAAGATAGAAAATAACCCAGATTACCATCGGCCGCGAAGAGTTTGAACATCATAAACAAATCATATATAATCACATACATATAAATAAAAAATAAGATTTATAACAGTTTGGCCTATTAGCTCAGCTGGTTAGAGTGTTGTGCTAATAACGTGAAGGTCGCAGGTTCGAGACCTGCATGGGCCATTTATTTTTGATTCATTACTGTCCAAGTCCGCGTCTTACTAAAGTAAGATAAAATAAACCCTAAACCAAATGCAATCGTAATCTTAATTATATTAAAGGTTTAAATTAAACAATTAAACTAACATTATGGCATGACTCTCCCATATAGAAGGTTATAAAATCAAATCTCGGTGAAGGTAGTGTAAAATCGAGTCTCAGTGGAAGGCAATGTAAAATCGAGTCTCAGTGGAAGCAATGTTGACTCTTTGTAGTTTGTGAAAAAATATAATCAAGTCTTAGTGGAGTATAGATGAACAGATACTACAATGTAATAGAGTCAGTAGTACTCCCAAAAAAAAAAAAAAAAAAAAAAAAAAAAACTAACATTTGGCACGACTTTAAATAATACATTATACAAAAATTTGAAAAGCTAATGCAATCTGAAATATTTTATTAAACCCTATATAACCCAACTTTTAATTATAGATTAATTCTGTTAGTTTTCCCAAAATATATTTCAAGTTTGCATTTCTTTTATATTGAAAATTTGAAATACATGTCCAAATTAAATTTTCTCCTGATATATAAAATACAAACATTATTTAAAATATAATTATTTTTAATGGGTATAATTTATATACTATTTAGTTGTAATCATGTAAATGTCTTTATTCTTTTTTTTGAAAACTAAATGTCTTATTCAATTTAATATTACATTTATTTTTAGTGAAATTTACTCAAGTAAGATATTTGGGAGAATAAATTTACTCTTTTAATTTTATGCTTAGCCCTAAATTAATCAATAAATAAAGAATACATTTTCCCTCATAAGTATTATATCTACTATACTAATAAGAACCCAAAAGAGTTAGGCCTATAATGGATAAAAAAAATGACGGTCAAATTTTTTTAATCAAATGAATGGCTCAAATTGATCAGATTTTAATTTTTCTTTAAGATTTCTTAATTTATCGTTAATGAATATGATTATCCGTTAAATTTTCCGTTGAATATTATCTTTTCCGTTAATTTCTGTTAGTTCACCGTTAATTTACTCATTGATTTCAATAAGAAATATCTTAGGTTCGAACATTATTCCAATCAAAGTTGGCATAATTAGTAATATATTTTACTCTTATTAAATTAGTAGTATTGGGACTCGGTCCCCCTGACTCTATTTTGGTTTATCTCTAAATATAACCGCGTTGGTTGCTTTAAAAAAAATTAAATAATAATTTAGTAGCTACAACAAAAAATAATACATATGCATTTCTTTAATTTAGAATTATGTGTCTACAATGCCTTTTTTCAAAAAAAAATTATTCATTATCAATAAATTAAATAAGAGAAATAATTTCATTAGTTATATTGTCTTTATTTTTCTCCAATATAAAAATTCTTTACATTCAAATTCATCAATTGATTATATTCGTTACATTGTCCCTACAGTGTCTTTATTAAAAAAATTTTATTCATTATCAATAAATTAATTAAGAGAAATAATTTTATCAGTTATATTGTCTTTATATTTCTCCAATGTAAAAATACTTTACACTAAAATTCATCAATTAATTATATTCACTACATTGTCTCTTTTTTTTTGGTGCACTATTTTTTTAAATTAAATATCAATGTTATAATACAAAATAATGCTATATATTTATTTACCAAGTATTTTATTAATACCATGAAAAAATTAAAAAAAATATAATTAATAAAGTCAATCATATTAACTATGGGATTTGTTGACAAAGAGAGTATTCAAATCATACAACAAATTGAAGTGGGAACTAACTCGCAATGTCCTTGTTTGACAATCAGCAATTAGCGGATTTGACCAGCGAATTATATCAACGGTTGGTAAAAAAATATTTAAAAAAAAATTAGTTGTTTAGATTAACATGTAAAATGACCTAAGAGTATACATAATAATAATAATAATAATAATAATAATAATAATAATAATAATAATAATAATAATAATAATAATAATAATAATAATAATAATAATAATAATAATAATAATAATTTTTTTAAAAATATATATAATTAAGCCAATCATATTAACTACTTGGGGGTTTATTGACAAAAAGAGTATTCAAATCACACGACAAATTGAAGTGAAAAACTACCTCGCAATGTCCTTGTTTGTCAATCAGCAGTTAGCTCTTCAATATTAGTATATATTTAATATTTTATGCCCTAATTTTTATTTGCTCTCCCTTATGTCTCGTATTTGGTTTCAACCATACCAATACAATTATAATATTGACAATTATAATCAATCTTGACTATATTATCTTGCATTTGTAAACTTAGAATTACATATTTAAATACGCAAATTCAACATTCAATAATTATCTATGCATGAACAATTCCAATACAATCTTGCATTAATATACTTTAAAGTACTTATTTAAAAAAAAAAAAAAAAAAAACATTGGGCATTATCCCAATCGCGCAATGCGCGTAAAAACTAGTATTCCCTTATAAGTAACAAACACTTTATTCTTGATTAGTATTACATTTTCCAGTATAAGTATTACATTTCATATTGACCCGACTTGTCTCACGGAAAAAGATCCGTGAGACGTCTAACTCAAGTTTTTGTCATAAATAAATAGATAAATGGTTAAAGGTTAAATACTTCTCCACGCTATTTCAAGAAAACAATTCAGCCCTTGAACTATATATAGAAGCTTTAAAAACACATCGAACACAACAAAGAAAGTGAAATTGCTACTTTTTTCCTGTAACCTTCCAAACAGTTTTGATATGATAATTTATGTAGAATTTACAGAGATAGCTTGAAACATGTACCATTCACCAATTCACGGCCAAAAAATTTGTTATTGTTTATTTGAACTTTGGAGATAGTAGGTTAGTAGGATTTTGATGGCTTCGTTTTAAAGATTGCACTTATATTTTTTTGTAAGATCTCATTTATTTACAAAAAGGGACCATAAAAAAAAAAAAAAAATTTAAAAAAGGGGCCTAGATGGAATGAAGTTATCTGTAAGATTTGTGAAAGCTTCCTGTAAATTAAATTATTTCTTGGTACTCTCTTTATCTTATTTTACTTCATGTGGCTCAATCTCATGACCTCCTATATGGAAGAGACAATACATGTCATCTGAGCACAATGTGTTTAGTTTGTATTTAGTACGGAGTAGTATTTTTAATGTAATTTCTAAGTATATAAATTTTATATACTAATACAAAAACAAAAAAAACAAAAAAAAAAACTTAATATTATGAAAAATTAAATTGTAAATAACTTCAATTAAGGCTTGTTAATTGAATCAGATACATAAAATGAGACAAAATGAAGGCTTGTTAATTGAATCAGATACATAAAATGGGGCAAAGAGTACTTCTTATTCTCCATGAACTGGTTCCCTATGCAAATAATAAAATGGGACATAATGAGTATGTACTTCTTAATATCTATGAAGTGGTTCACAATGCAAATCATTGTTAATTGAACCAAATACATAATATGAAACAGAATGAGTACTTGTTAATTAATCACTATAAACTGGTTCACAATGTAAATACTTGTTAATTAAACTATACACATATACATAAGATGGGATGGAATGAGTACTTCTTAAAAAATTAGCATGATCATACAGCTAATACCAACTATATATATGTTTTGTATTTGTTACATTCACAGGTTGCAGAGAACACTGCCAAACATCAGTATATAACACACAAATTAAGGCTGCTGCAGCTGAGATATATTTTAATTTGTGAGGTATTACATATATTTTGTGAGGTATATATATTACATGTTGAATTAACTTCCATTTGTTTTTGGGCGAGAACCGCCGGCGCACGTCACCTGCACGGCCACACCCACCTTGTAGACTTTTATTGCTATATATTTTGTGAACCAATATTCATCCTTTTGGTACCTACATACCTTCATGTGAACCAGATTCACCGCAAAGGACAAGGAAGGACTTCTATATATGCACTTTAAGGCTAAGTACTCTGCCCGTATAGCTTCCACAAGCTGATTAAATTAAACGACATAGCACTACCCGGCCGGTTCGCATATTTTCATCTCCAAAGTGGAACCTTTTGGCAGAAGAACTCCAAAACTAAATATTATATTTGACCTCTCTGAACAACCGCTCCTATATATCTTCATCCTCCATGCTGCAAGTCCTGACAGCCTGGTGTTGCTTCCTTTTCGCCATTTCTGAGTAAACTAGCTTGCTTCTTATAATAATAACCACCACATCGCTAATCCTCTTTTTGGGCGGTTCAGATCAGAGTAAACATCTTACAAAGGCCTTTTGCGGACTCCATTTGGAGAAGGAGTTCTTAAGTCCATCTCATCTGCGCCTTCAACTACACCCAGGGACGGAGGGAGAGGGGGGCAGGGGGCGGCTGCCCCTCACCCCACTCCCACCCCATATATAGTATTTGTATGTATATATGTATATATAGTACATGTTTTAGTATTAGTATAAAAAAAAATTATAAAATGTTAATAAGAAGTGAGTTAGAGTAGGTGATAGAGCACATCTTTAGTAATAATAATGAGGTTAATGGTTCCAATCTTAGCATTAACATAGTTTTAAAATTCTTTTTTAATAGCTTTTTTAATATTACACACACTCTATAATAAGACTTGTAATTTATAATGTGTTTTCTATTCAAATTATTTTATTAATTATGTTTCATATTTTGTTATGAATATTTTTATAAAGTTTTGATGTGTTTTATTTTCGTCCATATCCAACAATATTTACAATTATATTTTTTAAGTAGTTTATTTATTTATTTTTAAATTATCTCTTTTGTTTTAATGTTTCGCCTTTTCTGGAAAAATTTTCTGAATCCGTCTGTACTGTTTCGCCCCTCCCCCCCCCCCCCCCCCCCCCCCCCCCCCCCCCCCCTCAACCGAATTTCTGGCTCCGTCCCTGACTACACCTCCACTTTCCTCTCTGAACAACACAAGAAAATACATAAAAGCGAGGGAGTTGGTGAGCACGATCCCGTTCCCAGGTACTAAGTATATATGTTATAACTTAATTGTCATCTAACCGCCGCCGCACGTCACCCGCACGGCCGCACCGCTGGATTTCTCCCTGCCGCCGCCACTCACAATTCAAATCATTGTTAACGATCCAAAGAACAAATTGCATTTTTGGTCCTGTGACTATTAGGGTACTGATAATTTGAGTACGTGACTTTCAAAACTCTCAATTTAAACCTTTAACTACGCAATTATTAGAAGATTTGGACATGCCGGCCAATTTTGGCCGAAAAAATGTAATTCTTTTAAAATTATTTATTTATAAGGACAAAATGGTCATTTAACGTCATTTCTTCTTCTTCTTCTTGCGTCTGCGTCTGCGGAATTCACTCCCTGGATCAGATCATCAGCGGAATCTGGTTTCCCATGATAACCCGGCACAAATGGCAACCCTAGATTCTACGCTAATCCAGAATTGAACAACATCTTGAAATTAGAACTTTGAAAATCGCAACTAAGAATGCAATCCATAACACAATTACATATGAAACAAACAAAAAATCAAGAACTCAATCTTATAATTCCTCTACTTTCTCAGTGCAAATGCACTGTGATTTTCATAAAACAGAAATTTTCATTTGTGCTCTAAGAATCCGAACAGGAAACTAAAGCAACTAGAGAAGTAATTACCAAGATAATCAACAGCGATTCGTCCATTGGAGAAGCGGCCAGTAGGTTGGCGAGTGTCGAAATCCCATCCGTAAAGAAGCCTATCGGCCCGAGCAAAGTTGCCGAGAAAAGTGTGGTTTCCACAGTTGACGGAGGAGTCTCCGATCACGAACAAAGTCGGAACCAGTGGCGGAGAAGAAGGAGGAGAGTTGGGAGACGGAGCAGGAGCAGGGGCAGGGGCAGTGTTGAAGAAACCTTGAGCACATCCGAGAGGCAGAATAATCAGCAAAGTTGCGACAAAAGCCATGGATGTGCCTGTGGCTTCAGAGAGAAGTAGACACAGCAGACGCAGACGCAAGAAGAAGAAGAAATGACGTTAAATGACTATTTTGCCCTTATAAATAAATAATTTTAAAAGAATTACATTTTTCTGGCCAAAATTGGCCGGCAATTTGGCAAACAAGACCAAATCTACTAATAATTGCGTAGTTAAAGGTTTAAATTGAGAGTTTTGAAAGTCACGTACTCAAATTATCAGTACCCTAATAGTCACAGGACCAAAAGTGCAATTTGTTCATGATCCAAATACATAATGACCCTGTTTGGTAAAAAATTGGCCTATAAGTCAATTTTGGCTTATTTGATCACTATTAATTGTTTGATTTAGTTAAAATATCAATATAAATGTTTGGTTAATTAGCTTTTTGTAACTTCAAAAAGTTAAAATTTAAAAAGCTACTCCAAACAATTTTTTCAATTAGCTTTTTGAAAAAAGAAATTATGCCAAATAACTATCAGCTAACAGCTAATTTACCACACTTTTCTACAATTAGCTAATGTTATCAACTATTCATACCTTCTAATTAACACAATTAGCTAACAGCAAACAGCTAACAGCTAACAGCCATTTTACCAAACAGGGTCAATATGAAATCGAATTAGTACTTCTTAATCACTATGAACTGATGATTCACAATACAAATCTTTGTTAATTGAATTAGACACATACACATGAAACAAATGAGTACTTCTTAATCTGATCTCTATATATGAACTTGTTGACAATAAAAATCTTTGAATTCCACATATTGCAAAATTCTTAATTGAAAAGTTACCATGATCATACAGTTACTACCAACTATATATATATATATATATATATATATATATATATATATATATATATATATATATATATAGCTAATATGTTTTGTATTTGTTACATCCACAGGTTGCAAAGAACAGTGCCAAACATGAGTACATAACACACAAATTAAAGGCTGCTGCAGCTGAGATATATTTTGGGCGAGAACCGCCGGCGCACGTCACCCGCACGGCCGCACCCACCTTTGTAGACTTCTCAGTGGAGCATTATTAGGCCGGGGTGGTTGATTGCTGTGGATGTACGTTCTTGCTGCTGTGTTAGTTCTTTGGAAACGTTTATGGTTTTTTGAGTTTGTTGGTTGAGGGGAAGAGAGGAAAGGAGTGATTTTAATAGATATGATGAGGGCGTGGAAAATATAGAATTCAGATAGGACAAACTAACCCAAAAGAAGGGATTTTGGTTGCAGATGGAAGCTAGCTAGCTATGGAGAAGTTACCTGCAGGGGCAATGGGGACAGGTGCGAGTTTCGTGTTGAGACTGACTCAGCTCATCTACTCCGTCGCCGCCGTGCTATTCATGTGCTCCGCCGCTGGCTTCTACCAATATTCATCCTTTCGGTACCGCCATACCTTCATATATACATACATACCCTTTTGCTTGAATGAGTTTTTTCATTTCTCTGTTCTCTTGCTAATTAAGAAGGGTCTTTAATTTGTCTGTTCATCAATTGCATCAACTATACAGATAGATGATTATTCATTTTGTCAATAAAAATATTCCAAGTGAACCAATTGAAAAGTCAGTTGTGCAAAAAAGTTAAATGATGCATGGTAATTAGTATTTAGTATTGTGTTTAAATTTTGAATTGCTATTTTGTTATATAATGTTTAGAGTTTGGATTTGGATTATGTGATTATGTATTGTTTAATTTGGTAGTATGTTCGAAAAATATGAAAATGTTGAAATTTGGGAATCTTAAACCGAACCGAATTAAACCTGAAACGAAATCGAACCGTACTCTAAAATTAAACCGAATGGTTTAACTTTTTTAAAAGCCGTGGGATTCCCCATCCCCAATCAACTCTTAATCAAAATCTTAAATTAGTGTAATTTTTAATTTTATATATATATATATATATATATATATATAAATACTTCAAAGTATATCAATGCAATATTATATAATAGATGTTCATGCATAGGTAATTGAAGGTTAAATTTGTTTAGTTAAATCAATAATTCAAAGTATATGAATGCAAGATAATATAGGAGATGTTGATTATAATTGTCACTAAAATAAATGTTTACAACTTTGTAATAAGGCTAGTCAAAATACTTAGTCTAAAAATGATAGTCTAAATAAATACTACTTTTGGATTGAATTTCTCTAAGTTTCTTAATTATATTCTCTTTTGGGTAGCATTGTCATTGTCTTCATGCTCAGTACTTGTCTTCTTCTTTTTTTATTGGTAGTATGTCATGTGCAATTTAGTAATCGGTGGTAGCATAGAGAGCAACGACATGCAATGGGATTATGGTGTAGGAAGTTGTAGATTTTCCTTGTGTATATGATTGAGATCTTAGGTGTACTATGAACTTTTTATATTGCAAGCGCCTGTTGATATTTGACAGTGGTAATTTTTTCCCCATACATGTTTCATGTTTTGTGAGATGTGTCGTATATTTTAGGATGTCATGTGTATATTTTAATTAAATTTATTATTATTATTATTATTATTATTATTATTATTATTATTATTATTATTATCCTAAGCATTTGACCCTTAAAAAAAAACTAAGTAGAATGAACTATTTCAAATTTTCATGTATTGCGTTCTTATAGAACTTTCTAGTTGTCCATCCTTCTACATTTTTTTGAGTAATTATAAATTTAAATTTTATTTTTTTAAAACAAAAGTTTAAAATTGTTGTCGATTTGGTAAGTTTGTGGAGATTCAGTTTGATCAGAAAGGAAGGATTTCATGGTCAAATGCTTCTTTTTTTTTTTTTAAGGGTCAAATGATTAGTAGGATAATAATTAAAAAAATAAATAAATTAAAATATACACATGGCATCCTGCTAAAAATACTAATTGTACTTTTTTTTCAAGTTCATGGATTAATTTGGAGCTTATTCGAGTTCGATGGCTTAATTGTTATCCCCAAATAGTTCAATGACCTATTTGTACCTTTTCTCAAAATTAAATTGTAAATAACTTCAGGCTTGTTAATTGAATCATATGCATAAAATGAGACAAAATGAAGACTTGTTAATTGAATCGGATACATAAAATGAGACAAAATGAGTACTTCTTAATCTCCATGAACTGGTTCCCTATGCAAATAATAAAATTGGACAAAATGAGTATGTACTTCTTAATATCTATGAACTGGTTCACAATGCAAATCATTGTTGACTGAACCAAATACATAATATGAAACAAAATGCATGAGTACTTCTTAATTAATGGTTTACAATGTAAATACTCCCTCCGTCCCGAATTGGTTGTCTCATTTGCTTTTTGCACGTTTTTTAAGGAATTAAAGTAAATGTTATATATTTTCCAATTATGCCCTTCACTTTTTCACTTTTGGAAATAAAAGCAAAAGTCATAAGGGTAATTTGGGAAAAAGTAGAATGATGGTGATGTTCAATTTTGGAAAGAGGACAACATTTTGGGACAAACTAAAAAGGAAAGTAAGACATGCAAAATGGGACAGAGGGAGTACTTGTTAATTGAACTAGACATATCATATACATAAGATTGGATGGAATGAATACTTCTTCAAAAGTTAGCATGATCATACAGCTACTAACAACTATATATATACATATATATAGGTAATATGTTTTGTATTTGTTACATCCACAGGTTGCAGAGAACACTGCCAAACATCAGTATATAACACACAAAGGCTGCAGCAGCTGAGATGTATTTTATGAGCTGAGGTATTAAATTAGATGTTGAATTAAGTTCCATTTGGTTTTGGGCGAGTTGAGAACTGCCGGCGCACGTCACCCGCACGGCGGCACCCACCTTTGTAGACTTCTGAGTGGAGCATTATATTATTAGGCTGGGGTGGTTGATTGCTGGGGGTGTACGTTCTTGCTGCTGTGTTACTTCTTTCGAAACATTTAGGTTTTTTGAATTTGTTGGTTGAGGGGAAGAGAGGAAAGGAGCGAATTGAATCGATATGACGAGAGCGTGGAATATATAGAATGCAGGTAGGACAAACTAAACGAAAAGAAGGGATTTTGGTTTGGAGATCGAAGCTAGCTAGCTATGGAGAACTTACCTGCAGGGGCAATGGGAACTGGTGCGAGTTTCGTGTTGAGACTGACTCAGGTCGTCTTCTCCGTCGCCGCCGTGTTGTTCATGGGTCCTACCAATATTCATCCTTTCGGTACCGGCCTACCTTCATATATACATACCCTTTTGCTTGAATGGGTTTTTTCATTTCTCTGTTTTTTTGCTAATTAAGAAGGGTGTTTAATTGGGAAACTGCAGGAATTAACTAAGAATTGACTGAGGATGGGGAATCCCGTCCTAGCTTAATTCCTCACGGAAATAGAGATGGAGACTATTTTTAATTTTCAGTCGGGAATGAGGATGAGGACGGGATCAGGGTTTTGGGAACGGGGACGGGGCCTGTTCCCCTGTTCTTGATTCAGGTCAGAAGTTTTTAGAAGAGATTCGGTTGGTGTTTTTTCTGGAAGAAGAAGATGCTATGATCTAAAATCAATTAAGAAGTTGGAAAATTCATCTAAAATCTTGTTGTCATTTAACATTCTCTTCTTAATCTCAAAGGACGTCCGCTAATATTAACTCAATAAATTAAAGACTACTAGACTAAGTGTCCTTTGATTATTGGATCATGTAAGAAGGGAAGGGCACCATTTAATAACGTTCATCCTAACAGTGAGTGATTGTCATGTCTTGATCAACCTCGTTCAATCCACCCACTAACTCATCATCACCCTGTACCCTTCTCTTTAGCTAACTTTTAACCGCTTCTACTTGCATAAGGGACATGGTAGACTAGCTAGTTAGAGTAAGGTGTAGCTATGCACTTGTAGGTTAGGGCCGGGATTTGAGTTTAATAGTTGTGTCTCTTTCACTTTTTGCTAATAATTCCAACTTAACTTGAACTATACAATCTTTTAGATCTGCACTAACCAAATTATCATTGAACCCAGACCCCATGACTTCATCAGCATATAGATTAAATAAATTCTTTGATATCCTACAATAATTTTATAAAATTATGAGAGCGGATATCAATAAAGTACAATACTCGAATCTTGACATGACATAACCATAGTCTAGATGGAAATTAAATAGCCAAACTTGAGCCCATTAAGTGCTTGAAATTAAAGTTGGGCTAGCTGTAGGATGGTCATAGGATAAACCAAGTAATTACTTCCATTAAAAGCCAAATTCCCAAGTAAAACGTTGACTGCAGATGTAGGGTGAAATGCATCCCAGAAAAGGTATTCCTGTCTGTTGGAACATGGCGTCTCGAATGGAAGACACGTCACCTCCCCTGAGTTCTTCCCCACCCCACAACACCCTCGGTCGAACACACTAAACCCTATACAATTAACAACTTATCATTAGAAGATTAAAAAAAAAAATTGATAATTTTAAGAATAATGGACAATATGCATATATGTACTTACCATATCTTTTGTTGTTGTTCATAATATGTTGAAACATTTTGTCAGTGTCGATGAAGACAAACTTGGCATCTGGGTGTGTGGTGCTGAATTTGTTGATCATTTGCTTCACATTGGCATTGAATGGAAGGACTGCTTGGTTCACTGACTCTAAGCATTCACCATTATCTGCTCTGGCCAGCATTGTTGGAATGCATCCCATTTTCCCTATCCCAGTCAGCACAAATTTCCTAGCTCCAAGTGTGTATAGTCTCTGCAATGTTAGGATCAAGCGATTACCATTACGTCAAAAGTATAACTCGTACTGAAAACGCACTGCCACACATTTTCGAGATCCAAGGTACCGGACTTGGCCTTTTACCAACCTCCGCTCAACAATCCTTTTAGTCACATGGTACTAGACTTGGCTCAGTCTCACAATTTCGAGAGCCAGGGTGCTGGACTTGCTTGGACAATCACCCTAGCCACATGGTGTTGGAATTGGCACCCCACACATTTCGAGAGCCAGGATGCTGGATTTGGCCCTTTACCAGCCTCCCCCAACAATCCCCTAGCCCCCATGGTGCTAGACTTGGCACCGCCACACATTTTTTAGAGCCAGGGTGTTGGGCTTGGCCCTTTACCGACCTCAGCCCAACAATCTCCTAGCCACATGATGTTGGACTTGACACCGCCACACATTTTCGAGAGTCTGGGTGTTGGACTTGGCCCTTTACTGACCTGCGCCCAACAATCCTCTAACCACATGGTGCTGGACTTAGCACTATTACACATTTTCAAGAGGTAGAGTATTGGACTTGACCATTTACCCGCCTTGGCCAACAATCCTCCTAACCACATGGTGTTAGACTTGGCCCTTAACTACCCGCCTCCACCCAACAAGCAATTATATATATTATTGTACCAAAACACATTTATAACTTCCGGTTTGAACCAATATAATAGAGATGAACTTACAGTGAGTTGCTGGGTGTATTGTTGGACCAAGGTGGAAGCAAATTGGTTAGGATCATAGAAAAAACTGGTAGGGTAACCAGGCATGAAGTAGTTGTTGAGGTAATCATTGCTACCCATTCCCACAAAGAAAATGCTCTTTGTTAAATCCTTTGCCACCACATCTGCACTCAGGTTTGCTGACAATTGATTCTTTGTTTTCTCAAAGTTGTCAATCTGCTCGTTGAATGGGATGCGCCCCATCTGAAAATTAAATAAATAAATAAATTAGGATAACATTATAACAGGAATACAAAATGTGTTGGTATAATTATTTGTAATGGTATAACTTAATACATTGTATTTAAGTTTTGTACATACATTTATAATTTTTTTCCCCAATTTTACCTTTCAATAGGTTATGTAAGTGTTATGGTAAGAAACTAGCTTCCGGGATTCAAGTTATATTATTAATTTATTAGTACCGTTTATTATTGAGTTACGTAAAATGTTTCACAGACAGGTCAAATCTAAGATACTTGTTGTTATTTATGATAGAAATCATAATGTGTGTGTGTGAAATTATAATACTATTTAGGGTAAAATAATTGTTATTAATGATAAATATTATAATATTTATAAATTATAATTGAAATTGTGATACATACAAAATATCATTCTAATGTAAATATTGTACTCTGTAATATATTTATATATGAAATATTACTTGTGAAAGAAATTGTAATACTTATTATAAGAAATTTAATATCAATTACAAATAAATCGTTGCTTACGATAGATATTGTAATACTTTTCTGTGAAATTGTGATATTATTTACGATATAAATTAATTGTTACTAATGATAAATATTATTATTATTATTATTATGGAGAAAGAGTAGTACTTACAAAATGTTGGCCAGTAAAATCAAGAATACCAGCAGCAGCTGAGGCATAATTGACTCCATAGCGCATTTGGTCAATGCTGGGCGATTCTAAGTAGGCTGCAATCATGGGTAGTCCCAGTTGCTTTGCTGCTTGTACGTACAGTATAACTCATGGTTAGATTACAATTACGTTAATTACCATTTTACCCATAGGCTAAACAAAAGCTGCCATATATCACATTGCACTTGCTAAAATAGTTGGAATAATTTTTCTATAATCCTCTTTATTACAATGTCACTTTCAAAACATAAAAATAAAAATTGAGGGTATTTTGGTAAATCAGATCAATTGGGTTGCGAAATAAATGAAAAAGAAGACGTGGTAGAAATATCATCCATTCCCTATGTTAACAAAACGACATCGTAGAATCTCTTTTAAATAGTTATATACATGGAATTACGTAGTTAATATTACCGTAATTTGTACAACTGGCTTTTAATTTTTAATTACTTTCTAGAAAAGTAATTTAAAAAAAAAAAGTCAAATTACAAGAGTTGAAAAAACGTAATTGGTTTTGATTCTTACAAAAACGTAATAAAAATAATTATATATCAATAAAATTAAAATACTAAATAAATATTATTATTCCAATAAAATAAAATGGGTAGGACTAAAGAATCAATCAAGAGAAAATTAAAGAAAATTGATTTTCAAAAAAAAATAAAAGAAAATTACCATCTTACTTATTAAGGAGATTGAGAATGATTTACATACCAATTGAATCAACAATAGTGTAACCATTAGAGAACCGGCCAGTTGGATTGTTGTTGAAGTCAATCCCGTAAGGAAGATAATTGGCTTTGGCAAATGAAAACAAGTTGTTATTGTTGCCATTATCAATGAGCGAGTCTCCAAATATAAACATCGCGGGCACCAGTGCGTTATTACCTTCGCCACTAAACCCTAGCGTTGGTGCCTGAGCAAGAACCGGAACCGGTTCAGTTATAGCACTCACGAACACCAAAGCTAATATAAAAAGAGCAGAAAACACACTAGGATTATTCATGTTTTCTTGTGTTTTTTCTCTTTTTTTTTAGTAGAGATTATTAGTGGCGTGAAGTGTGGGGAGGGGAAGGGATTATATGGAGAGGGTTGAGGGTAATTAATTAATTAATTAATTAATTAAAGAACCATAATATTAAGGGCAACATGGAGATGAAGAGATTACGCGTTTACTTTAATTTTATGTTCTTGTCTTTATTGTTTAGTATTTAATGAATGGTTTGTGTTTAGCAGTTATCACATCTGACCATCCTTAATTAGTGGACCCTATTCACATAATCATATTCTAATTTTGACTTTGAAGTTTGAAGTGATGATGATAGTCAGATAGTGTAAAAATTACTTTTATTACATATTTTGATTGCGTGTTGCTATTTGCACCACCCTTTGACCAAAAGACATCTTGAAATTGTAAAAAGTGAAATTTTTTTAATAATTAATGGGTGGTGTAAATAGCAAAATGGGGTACATTTTGCTATTTGCACCACCTGGTCAAACTTGCAATTAATAATTTATTAATTTAATATTTAATTAATAAAAATACCTGGGTTGCCTTCTCCGGTGAGAAGGCGACCCACTGGACTGACTTCTCACCGGAGAAGGCAGCCCAGTTGCCTTCTCCGGTGAGAAGGCAGTCTGTCGCCTTCTCACCGGAGAAGGTGACGAATTTTTTTTTTTTTTTTTTTTTTTTTTTAAGCTGGGCTGCCTTCTCCGGTGAGAAGGCGGCCTGTCACCTTCCCACCGGAGAAGGTGACGGGTTTATCACCTTCTTCTTCTTTTTTTTTTTTCTTTTTCTTTAATTAATATTTTAATGATTAAAAAAATGAAAAATAAATAATAATATTTGATCATTTAATGATGATGGACTTTTTTATTTGCACCACCTAAAAAGCTATTTGACCTACTAAATAGGTGGTGCAAATAGTAAAATAGGTGGTGTAAATAGAATTACCCATTTTGATTTCATGTTATAAATTTATTATGTGTCTTGTATTGTGGAATTTTTTTTATCTATAAACATAAATTATGAACTAAAATCATATTTGAAAAATGAATAAATATGCAACATGGGTATATATTTTGTATTGTGATTTTTTTTTGTCTTTACGAATATAAATTTTGTACCTCATCGTTTTGATATAGGATTTATAATGTTATATGGACTCTGCCTCATGATATAAATTGCGGCGAACCAGTTAAGCCCGTGTGGATCACATTTAATATTTTGTTTGACTAGATGCCTAGCTTTGTAATAATAACGATATATTTACTGATTGTGTGGGAGATATTCGGTAATTATTTGAAATTGTAAATAAATAGATTGAATATACATGACTCGGTAATAACAAAAATGGGTGAATTAATTTCCTTAATTTGGAGAGATTTAATTGTTCCTTCATAATAATAAATTATATGCGCTTCATTACTTCATGGGTGATAATAATGTCCTCGTCTAATTGCCAGCTGCCATGTCCATCTCGATCTTCAAAGATGTTTTAGATTTTTTTTTTTTTTGTTTGTGTTTAATTTTTTAAATGTTTCATTATTTTTGTAAACTTCTCTTTTAGAAAAATGAGGTAGTATTATATTTTTCATTTCAAGTTATATTACATATACGTAATCCCTATTTCTACTCCATCGCTTTTATTCTATAATGTGAGAAAGAATGTAAAGTTATCTTTATTTTGTGGGTCTCAAAAAAAATATCAACATCAAAATTTTAAAAAAGTGTACAAGTTGCGAGTAAAAGTAGTATTTTCCAATGATTTTTTTACCCTTCTAAAGTTTACCTTCCTACTTTTCTCTCTCGTTATGACTTAAATTATATTCATTGAGTGATTTTCTCTCCGGATTTGACTTATATTCCTGTGTGCTCATGAATTGATTGATCTCACCCACTTGTAATCAATGTTGTAATAGGGCGTCGGAGGCACCTAGGCGGCAACTTTTTTTAAAAATAAAAAATAAAAAAGAGTGACAATATGCCATTTAATTAACCAACGAATTGGCGTGGGTACTAAGTGTTGTAATTTGGCCTATCAACTAACTTAGTTCTCGCGTAATGTTTGCACGGTAACTCGCCCGGAGGTTCGTATATATGTATGCGTGTATACGTAAAGGAGAGAAAAAGGAGAAGAAGAAGAAGAACATCAAATGTAGGGCACAACAATATGTGTGTCATTTCATTAGCCTTCACTCCATTATATAAGGTTTCATACAACCTTTCACATACTCAACATCAATACATGATTAAAGGCTAAGTTATTGAAAGGTCTAATGGTTTAATGGCCACTAACAAAATATTTATAACACTCCCTCTTGGCCATTAAATAACTATACTCATGCCTCGTTAAAAACCTCGCTAGAAAAACTCAGTGGAAAAAACCTAGACGAGGAAAAAAGTACACGAAGTATGTCAAACCATTGTGTTGCATCGTTGCCTCATTAAAAACCTTAGCCTAAGAAAACCCAGTGGGAAAAAACTTAGCTAAGGGAAAAAAAAGTGCAACCATATGCCTTCAGAGCATAATCTTCAAGATTTCAAGGGTCTTCACGACTATCCACTCAAGTGCACCTACATCGATTGCCTCATTAAAAACTTAGCTTAAGAAAACCCTGTGGGAGCTAAGAAAACTTTGCTAAGGGAAAAAGAGTACAACTATATGCTTTCAGGGCATAATCTTCAGGATTCAAAAGTCATCTAGATCGTCCATTCTAGCACAGCTAGGGGTTGTCGCTCCCCCTGAAGATAACAATCTTCTAAGCCAACGCATCCCAATTTTAGAAACATATTACTCAAAAGTGGATGTAAGCAGAGATTTAGTGAACATATCTGCAAGATTATTCACAATTGAAGCATGTGCTCCATCTCAACTAAAAGCCTAAGCTGATAGTTAGATACACATTAATGATTATATGCTCACACGCCCCCTCACGTGTACGGTGGATTCCAACCAACACGTGGACCGGTAAACTGTAGTCGCTTACGAGTGACGTTGAGATTTGAACCCATGACCTTTGGTCTGGCTCTGATACCAAATTGAAGCATGTGCTCCATCTCAACTAAAAGCCTAAGCTGATAGTTAGATACACATTAATGGTTATATGCTCACATTCACTAGGGCGAACTTTCTCAACAAGAATTTTACCACTCTTTTGGAGTTCATGTGTGTAGAAGAACTTAGGTGCAATATGTTTTGTAAGGTTCCCCTTAACAAACCTATTACTTGCTTGGGCAACACAATCTTTATTCGTCCTCATATGGGGCATTGGGGGTAAAACATAGCATAACCAGTTTGGGACTTGGCACGTAGGGATCAATGCCCTTCAAACCCACATTGTTAGCAAACCTGCTTCTAGCTAAGATTTTAATTGCCTCGATGAGTTTGGTCATTCTTAAATATCTTGATCACTTGTTTCTTATTCTGAGCTCGAAACTCATAGCACACCGGTTATAATTTCGACCGCAAGCCCTTATAAAGTTGCTCAACTGGGTAACATTATGTGCTTCAGGCACCTGTCCAAAAACCGACCAGACATGCATTTTGATTCTTCATCAACAACTAGTTATGTTTCTCAGCCACAATGAGTGCTAAAATCAGCTTAGGATGCTTCTCATAATTTGTTATCTTGTACTACTGCTGGAGGACAAATTACTCGCATGAAAAGTTGGCAATATCTTTTCAATTAAATATTTCTCTGAAACTTTTTGTTTAGAGTTTCACTTGCGAGACTATTTTGTGCATAGCTGAATTATAGTTAATCACTGACTTACATTATAATCTCAAAATTAAACATGAGATTAAACTTGTCAAAATGTGTCTGAGGAATAACATTTGATGACTTCTGGTCGGAATAATCCTTCAGGGACCTCCATTAATTCAATGGGTTCTTTTAAAATCAGATACTCATTTTTTAAGGTTGTGGTTCAAGTGGTGACGTATGAAAATGAGAGCTTGTGCCTTCTAGGCATCGATGCTCTATGACTTAGCAACAAAAAAACTTGTCCCAATTCTTTAGATGCCGAATATATTTCAATATCAAGAGCTCAAGCTAAATAATTGCTTCATTCATATATGAGCTCAATAAATTCACATTTGGCCATGGAAGGCGTAATCTACAAAACATATATCATATGTTCTCATATACATTCATAATATCACATGCTCATAGCAAAAATAAGGAATTTGACATCTTCTAGATGCAAATCAAACTTTCAGAGATGAAGTCGAAATGTGAAGTCTGAAAAAACAAATTAACCTTTCGAAAACACACAAGAGACCATAAAAATGACCTTTCGAGTATTCAACCTTTCGGCAGAAAACAAAATATCTTTTCAGATCCATGCAAGGAAAACATAATTTTCCATTTTGAAAGGTCTAATGGTTTAATGGCCACGAATAAAATATTTATAACACTAAGCACTTACATACCAAATTACAATCTGTTGCTAATGGCTGACGACGCACCGCTGCACCAGATTACGGAGGTAGCACTCGTAGGCTGGCAGCAAAGGACGAAGGAACGAACAGGAATTGCAACGACAAGGAAAACGAAGCAATCAACCAAGTGAATGACAAGATGGAGAATTGTTGATGCTACGACTGCCAAATTTTCTATCAGCTTTTTAAGAAAGTCATTTTGAATGTAATCAGCTATCAGCTAATAGCTAATTTACCAAACATCTTTCTACAATTAACTAATATTATCAACTAGCCAAACCCACTAACCTATCAGCTAACACCTATTTACACCCCAATCAAAAATTTAAAAAAAAAAACAAATTAAATGTAAAATAAATACTCTTATTACAAATTACAATAATCTCTCATAGATACTAACAACAAATAAAATACACAATTCCGTTAACCTATAGAGACTTTTTGTTTTTAATTGTGTAATAACTTTGTTATATTTATAGATCTTTGCAACTTTGTTATTCTTAATGGTCATTGTATTTTACCTTTATATAAAATGTTTGAATAATTCCAATTATTATAATCTCTCAAGCATTCAAAATACTCTCATATTATGAAAATTAACCAAAATTCATCATATTATAAGTGAGTATATTTTGAACATTTTAGACTAAAAGTATAACCATTTGGAAATTTTGAGTATGAAAAGTATAGAATACAATATAATAATAAAAGCAAAGGTGATTACAATATGCCATTACTAACAACAGCTTGTTGGCTTGTTTTAAGGAAAAGGTCCGGACCAAGCCGCCGTCTGTGGGGATCGAACCCACGACCACGTGGTTAAAAGCCACGCGCTCTACCACTGAGCTAA
Organism: Ipomoea nil; assembly: GCF_001879475.1. Lineage (NCBI taxonomy): Eukaryota > Viridiplantae > Streptophyta > Magnoliopsida > Solanales > Convolvulaceae > Ipomoea > Ipomoea nil. The sequence goes on along the minus strand of NW_017619273.1, from coordinate 5,376,681 downwards.
GACGGCCATTCGGTAAGAGCTAACAATTAATCGTAATTATAGTTTTGGACTATGTTTGACTATATAAAATTTGCATGAATAGTACTCGACTAGGAAAATGAAAATAGAGAAATGAACTAATTTGACAATATTTAATTTATGTACTTTTTCATTTTTAAGCTTCTTATTTTTCTAATTTTCTTATTTAATTTTTAGATAAAAAAAATTTCAATATACTAATACTAAATGTGTAAAAAGTAACAAAAGCTAATAAAAACATATTACTCCGTAAAAGTAAATTACAATTATTTTAGTCATTTAAGCACATAATTTGATTACATAACAAAATGCGCAGAACCACATTGATTACAATTCCCCTATTTAGAATATGCAATGTCTTCTCGGATCTCATGCAACACGTACTGTTGAGACGTATCTAACTGTATAAGTTTATTTGCACCACAACTCTAACTACTACTAGACATTTCCATGTCTTCCCTCTGATAAAGCAATTGATCCACTGCATAATGCATCCGTATAAAATTGTGTATTGTACAAGTAAGGGAATATGGACTTGTCTTCGTAATGGGTAACCATGAATGTATTTAAAAATTGGAAACATCATTTTTAGTAATCCAAAATATCTCTCTATGACATTACGCAATGACAAGTGTCGAGAGTTGAATAGAGCTTGCTTATTTTATATCCGTCCTTGTCCACTGAATTTATTTAAATGATAGTTCTCTGCACCATAATGTACCAAAAACTAAGGAATATTTTGATAATTGACATCAATAATGTAGTAATAACATGTATAAATGTTGTCCACATAAATAATAACCTATTTATAGTTTTCAACAAAATAATTTACTTTACTAAATTTTAACAAAAATAACCAAGATCATACAAACGAAAGCTACATACGGATTTTGTAATTGCATCTAGAAATACTCAAAAATTATTTGCACTTCCCTCCCAACCTGAGTAGATAAATTAATATATGTCATTTCAACAAATGATCCTGACATTTTAGGTTACCGTTGATCCCTGCCAACCATGGTACAAGTTGCTACATGTGTTCCTGTTCAAATTAATATGTTCCTAACGTTGATTCATATAGTAAAGTTTGTAATTCTATATGACATTTACCGTGATGATTAGTGATGTATAAATGCAAAATTATCGCGTAAAATTTTATCCCTCTCATTCTGTTAAAATATAAGAGTTAAATTAAAGGTGTATGTTAGAGAATTTTTTGGGTTCTTTTAAGAATATTTCCTTTTCTAGATCATTTTTAAAGAATAATGCCAACAATATTTAAGCAATGATTGTGGCAGTAATCTTTTTAATTTTTCTCTTCCAAAACACGCAGACCCAGGAAAACTCTTGAAATTAACCGGGACGGAGTCAGGAATTCTATTAAGCGGGAGCGAAGAAGCAGAGACGGGTCCATAAATTTTTTCGAGTGAAGACAAAACATGAAAATAAAAGAGATAATTTAAAAAAAATAAAAATAAATTACCCAAGAAATATAGGTCTAAATATTGTTGGATATGGGTTAAAAATAAAACATATCAAAATTTTATAAAAATATTCATAACAAAATATATGAAACATAATTAATTTGATAAAATAATTTCAATAGAGAACACATTATAAATTACACGTCTCATTATTAATGTGTGTGTGTGTGTGTGTGTGTAAAATATTATAAAAGCTATTAAAGGAGCCAAGAGAAACTGTGAAACTGCCAACTAATCTAACTCACTTCTTGTTAACATTCATCTGTTTCTTTATACTAATACTAAAACTTGTACTATTATATACATATATACATACAAAGGTTATATATGGTGTGGGAGTGGGGGGGGGGGGGGGGGGGGGGGGCAGCCCTGGGGGTTAGGGTTTTCTAGTTTACGTATCATCATGAGGGAATTAAGGTATATATATCAGAGAGGTAAAACATTTTATTCATTCGATTTCGAGATTAAATTTCAATTAAAATCAAGTAAACTTTACCTTTATTTCTATTTTAATTAAATATCCATGATCATGAATATTGTTTGATTGGTTGATTTGGTTTACATGCGATTCAATGTTTTAATTAACCATGGACCAGGGATCACAGTGCACTGTGACCATGATGCATGTGTACGTGTCTTATGTCATGAGTTTTTGCATCTTGTTTATGAAATTATGTACCTTGAGAGTATGAATTCTGTACCTGAAACAAATTAGTAATTGTGTCTTATGCTATGAATTTATGTGTCTTGTGCTGTGAAATTCTGTGCCTATGAACACAAGTTATGTACCTAAATCAGAATTGAAAAATAAGTAAATATATAACATGTGTATGTGTCTTGTGTTATAAAATTTTGTACCTTACTAGTATGAATTTTGTACTTCGTCGTTCCATCCAGGGTCTATAATGCTATCATTGCTATGTAGACCCTGATCCATGATATAAATTGCGCATTTATTAGGTATTTAGGTCACATTTAATATTTTATTCTCCTTCCTCCAAATACAATCAATATTGTATGGACCATACTATCAAATAATGTACATTCAGTACACAAATAATGTACTTTTAGTATATTAAAAATGTACATTGGATTCAAGGAATGTACATTATTTGAGTACTGAAAGTACATTACTTTGTGTAATGTACATTCAGTACACTAATAACGTACTTTCAATATATTAAAAATTGTACTTTTTGGTATGGTCCATACAACATTGTGTAGACCATAGTCCACACAATAATATGACACCCAAATACAACCTACTGGATCAATGAACTAAGCCCGTACATGCACATTCAATTGTTATACCATGGACCAAGGTTCATATTGCATTGTGAACCCTGATACAAAAATCATGTACCTTTAGTTAACACATTCTATACCTACAATTAACAGTTTATGTACATGTAAACAAATAACTCGATAAGAACAAATTGCACTTTTGGTCCTGTGACTATTGGGGTGCTGGTAATTTGAGTACTTGACTTTCAAAACACTCAATTTAGTCCTTTAAGTATGCAATTGTTAGCAGATTTGGTCCTGCCGGCCAAATCGCTGGCCAAATGTTACCAGAAAAATGTAATGGTTTTTAAATTGTTTATTCATGGGGACAAAATGATCATTTCATATCACTTTCTTCTCCTCCGTTTACCTCCTGGCCGGAATTGCACCTGCTGGACTATTCTTCTCAAATCCACCTTCGTGAACAACTTTTAATTAATCATCTTGAGATAAACTTTTAATTACCTGCTATGATTTTTAATTAAACTTTTGCAGCGTTGTTCTAATCTTTCTTCTAGAAGCGTGTGGAAGAAACATGAACCTGGTTGACAATCTCAATGCCTTCGCAAGAATCCGACAAGGCGGCAGGTGATCTGGATCTAGGCCTGATGAATCGGTGACGCCGTCGAAGGAATCGGAAACGTGGTGTCTCTCCAGGGCATGCCGCTCATGGGGGCCAATGATTTGCTTTTTTTTCTGCTACTTCAAAGATGAGTCTTTGTGCGTTCGGACTATTCTTGCCAATTAGTTCTTAAACATCGATCAAGTGGATTGAATCTTTGAGCAGAGTAGTCTAGAGGTCATGAGGTAAGTTTTGCAATTTCGGTCAGCAGGTGCAAATTTATAAACACAACCATGCCCAAATCCAGTCAGCGGTGGTCGATCTGGATTTGATTCTCCGACGGCGGCCTCAATTGCAGAGGAGAGGAAATGGGTTCGAAGAGAGCTTCTGATTTACCAAATTATTTCCTAATTTTCTAGTAGCTGAACAAAGAATGATACTAATTAATTAATCTTGTATAATCCACATTATTGTATAATCCAAATTATTTCCGTCACTGCAAAGAAATTAATGGCTCCGCCGCCATTGATGGATGCTTGGAGGTGGCAGTTTCCGGCCATTGCTGCAAAGGAAGAAGAAGAAGGGTGAAGAAGAAGGGAGGAGAAGGAAGAAGAATACCGAAATGACTGTTTTGCCCCCATTTATAAATAATTAAAAATGGTATATATTTTTCCGGTGAAAATTGGCCGGCGATTTGGCCGGCAGGACCAAATCTGCTAACAATTGCATAGTTAAAGGACTAAATTGAGAGTTTTGAAAGTCAAGTACTCAAATTACCAACACCCCAATAGTCACAAGACTAAAAGTGTAATTTGTTCAACTCGATAATTATTGACACATAATATGATAGCTACAGATACAGAAACTATCAACTGTACTGCAACTACATAATGTGTCAACTGCAGGTACATAATGTGTCAACTATAGATATATAATCTGACTTGATAATTGCTGACACATAATATGATAGCTATAAGTACAGAAACTATTGACTGCATGTACAGAATGTGTCAACTATAGATACAGAATATGAAGGTTATTTTTGGTCCATTGTATAATTTGCCGACCACATTAAATATTTTGTTTGACTAGATGCCTAGCTGTGTAATAACGATATATTTACCGATTATGTTAGAGACATTCGGTAATTATTTGGAATTGCAATAACTAGATTGAATATTATATGTATGCAAAAACAAAATAAGATAATAAAATAATTAAAAACAAAAACAAATTAAATATAACATAAATACTCTTATTACAAATTACAATAATCTCTCACACATCTTTCAATCAATAAATAAGTCATTACTAACAACAAAACGCAAAGAAAATACACAATTCCCTTTAACAATAGAAACTTAATTGAAAAAAAAAAAAAGTGTAACTTTGTTATAGTTATAGATCTTTGTAATTTTTTTTATACTGGTCTTTGTATTTTACCTTTTCTATAAAATGTTTGAATTCCAATTTAATTATAATAATCTCTCATGCATTCCAAAATACTCATATTATGAAAGTTCACCAAAATTTATCATATTATAAGTGAGTATATTTTGAACATTTTAGACTAAAAGTATAATAATGTGAAAATTTTGACTATGAGAAGTGAAGAATATATATTAATAATAAAATCAAAGTTGATTACAGTATACAAAATGCCATTATAACTAAGGAATCATAGCGTAAAAAATATTTTATTTGTTGATGTATTAAATATTTCATTGACATTGGTAATGTTAAAAGGCTTGTGGCTGTTTATGCAGCCAAACAAACGCCGTCTGTGGGGATCGAACCCACGACCACGTGGTTAAAAGCCACGCGCTCTACCACTGAGCTAAGAAGGCCATGTTAACCAGTAACTATACTTATATACAACTATTTTTGACTATATATTTATTATTTCAAAAATAGTTCCCGACTAGGAAAATGAAAAATAAGAAATGAACTAATTTTCCATTTATTACTTTTTTTTTTTTGAAAATAATTTTCCATTTATTTAATTTCTCTATTTTTTAGTTTTCCAAATTCAATTTTTAGATAAAAAGAAATTCAATAACTAATACTAAATGTGTAAAAAAAAGAACAAAAGCTATAATAAAAGCATATTACTCCGTATTAAGGGTCCGTAAAAATATTTTAATTTGCTGGTGTTTGGTTGAATGTTGAAAAATTATTTTTTCTGTTTGGCTAAAAGTTAAGAAATTACATTTTTCTATTTGGTTTATTTTCCTGAGAATGAACATATTATTTGTTATAATAATAATAACAATAACAACAACAACAACAACAACAACAACAACAACAACAACAATAATAATAATAATAATAATAATAATAATCAATTTGTGGTGATGGTGGTGGTGGTAGTGTTGGTGTCGGTGGTGTGACAAAGGTGGCCACACGCCAGTTCAAGGTAGAACCAACCCTGAAAAATGTGAGTCTGGACCTCACTGAACTTGGATTGGACTTAACTCGGACCGTAACCAGCTTGTTAAGCGCCGATTCAAGTCCTCTAAACAAAATTCGGGACCCGGCCCAGGCCCCAAATTGGCCTAAGCCCGGACAAATCCATAATTTACTTATTTATTTTCACTCTTATTTTATTTTTATTTTTTTCTTTTGAATAAGGATGTCACATTAACCTTAACCATCATATATATATATGGATACCATATAAGCAAATGTTGAAAAATTACTTTTTGACCACTTGTAATTAAATTACACTATTTTTAAGAGTTTAAGGGTTCAATTGAGTTTTTATTTTAATTTGATGGCTAAATTACATTTTTCTAAATTCAAACAAATTAAACTAATAAATGTAGGTCCGCAAACAAGCAAAATTGTCTTGGCATAAAAACAAATGTGCTTACTCGAATAGGTTTTATGGAAATGGTAATAAGGTGATTAAGAAGATCGAGATAAAAACAAACTAATTAACAGTAAGATATATGCGATTACTCTTTGAATATAATTTTAAGCAGTTGAAGTAAATGCAATGTTTAGTAAGTCAATAATCATTTATTATGTCAATACACACACCACCTAAGAACATCGAAAAAATTAAATATATATGCAACAACAAAAAAACAAGATACATTTTTCTTTTATTAATTCATTAATCTCTTCATACAAAACAAGAAACAAGGAAAAAGATAAACGAAAACCAAACATGAGTAGTAGAATCATAATACAATTTTCTTAAACATGAACCAATTCAAAACATATATAGGAGCTAATTAAGACATAAATTGCATGTAGATATAGAACAATCCATGAGGATATATGAATACTAGAGCATGGCTAATTGTTGAATGTTGATGGGATAAGCAAAGACTTTGGATGTTGAACTGAAAGCTTTCTTGGCTAGAAGAATATTTGCAACTTCAGTGGGATGGAATGCATCCCAAAATATATACTTTGACCGATCATCACATGCTTGTTGAAGAGGAAGACAAGTTATTTGGCCATTGTTCTTCCCCACCCCACAACACCCTTTATCCACCACCTCAAATCCTGTCGTTTCATTTAACAAGTTAAATATAAATATATTCATTTCAAAATAATCACGGTTATCAAACTGGTCACCTTCTCCAGTCGCTAGAAAAGACGACCAAACTGGTCGCCTTCTGATCTCCAGCAAAGGATAAGTCAACCAGTTGGTCTGCCTTCTCCCGTCGCCAGAGAAGGCGACCAAACTGGTCACTTTCTCTAGCAAAGGATAAGGCAACCAGTTGGTCTGCCTTCTCCTTCCCGGAGAAGGCGACCAGTTTGGTCAAAACCTAATTATTGGTGTCATCATGCAATCATTATATTTCAGAGCGAGGTAATTATTATTAATTAGTTGCATGGATAGATAGATGTTACCATATCTTCTTGCATTGGCAACAAGATCTTTGGAGCTTGCAAATGAATCCAAGTAAACAAACTTGGATCCAGGCAGCTGCCCCTTGTTGAACTGATCCACAAGCCTCTTGAGCCCAGAGTTGAAAATGGTTATGGCATTGTTGATTTCTTCATTGCATTTGCTGTCATTGCCATTATACCTTGCTAGCTCATATGGTATGCATCCGATTTGCCCAACCGATGTCACAACTATCTTTCGAGCTCCCAATCCATGCAAGTTCTACACCACTCATACCAAATTAATTAAATCATCATTTCTTTTATTTTTGATACCAAATCGAAGTATGTGCTCCATCTCAACTAAAAGCTTAATAAGCTGATAGTTGGATTGCATATTTATGTGTATATATTATATGGTGAACAAGAAGGAATTGAAGCTAAGGGTGGTAGTACAAACCGTTAATTGTTGCAAATAGTCCTTGAGAAGGGCAGCAGCATAGGCCTGAGGGGTGAAATCGGAATGAGTTGAATAAAAGTCAGGCATGAAGTAGTTGTTAAGATAGTCATTGCTTCCCATTCCCACATAGAATATGCATTTGCTTAGATAGGCATTGAGTGAGTTGCTATCTCCTCTAAAAAACCTCCTTAGCACCTCCACTGTCCTTGCAAAATTCTCTACTTGTTGGTTCATTGCCATATGATCACCCTACAATCATTTTACAACATTAAAACTATTTATAGGTATGGAAGGGTAAATATGTAAATTCATTAGTTTCCTCCCAAAACACACATCAAATAAGTGAAAAAAAATAGATTTTAAGTCAAAAACATTAGCCAGTAACTTTGTTTTAATTTCTCTGTAAATTAATTTAAATACTCCTTAACGAATAAAAAAAATAGTAAAATACTATAACTAATTGTTTTAAAAATGATTGAGGGGGGCTAAGAAAAGACTAGTAATAAAGTGATAAAATTTAAATGGGGTGAGACAAATAATTTAAGGACTAAATGAGGTTACATGTATAATTAAATGATTGAGTTGACTATTCCACTATAATTGAGGGACTAAAATAGTCATTTTTCTATTTATATAATCTCGGTCTTTGTCCCACTTGGGCTCTGCTTGGTAAGTGGCAGAATTCACTCATTTTTAGCGGTTTAGACAAAAAAAAAAAAAAAAAAAAATGTAGTGTACTTAGGGTTTCTATCATCTGACTAATTCCCTCGCTAAATTGTACGTAAACATCTCTATTGGGTGGGATAACTGGCCTGGAGATTTAAGGTTACTCCATACCTAAAGTTAAAGGTAGAACTCTTGATATTTAATTAAAAATGAATAAGTCCCTTCCACTCAATCATACCCCAAGTTCGGTTTTGACTGTTATGTAGCTAACTAAATGAAATTAAGATTTTAGATTGAATAGTGTACCAGGTTGTTTCCGGTTTCATCTCGGATGCCTGCGGCTCCTGAAGCGTAATTAACACCTCGGAGTAATTGCCGACCTCGTGCACTTGCAAAAGGTGGAATGTAGCTATCAAACCCTAGAAGTTGAGCTGCATTCCATTCCAAACATTAATTTATGCAAAACAAAACAAGTCTCCGTAAGAACTAATAGTTGGAAAGAAAGAATTAGGGGATGAATTGTAATAGTTGGAACTAATTTTATTTTTTTTATTAATAGTTTGATTGTTAAAAAAAAAAAAAAAAAAGTTTGACTACATTTATTGAAGGTGTCATTTCTCTATTTGCACCACCTATAAAGCTATTAAACCTATTAAAGGGGTGGTGTAAATAATAAATAGGGTGGTGCAAATAGAATTCCCCTTCCATTATCATACCAAACGTCCCAAAAGAGTGACACATTTCCATACTAAAAACAATACATTTTCAAACGATTTCATATTTAAAGACCAATAGTCTTTAAAAAAAAAGATAATTTAACCACTAAAACTGTTGCTATTAAGTTAAACTAAAAATTAAATTACTCACAGTATAATTTTTACAGTACAGAAGTTATAAAAAATCTCGTCAAATATAATCAAAGTGACTCTAAATTACCTAAAATGTCGACGAAAGTACGCCCGTTGGTGAACCGGCCAGTCGTCCCGGACGGGAAATCGACTCCGTAGGGCATGTAGTTTGCCCTGGCAAGAGTAAGGATGCCATTGTTGTTACCATTGTCAACCAGAGAGTCCCCAAAGATGAAGAAGCATGGCACTTGTGATGGGTCTCGTTGTTGAGACCAAGCCTTTGCTGTACACCACAACAAGAAAAAGAAATGCACCCACAAAGAACAGCACTTCCCCATAACCTATATATATATATAAACAACAATTAAAGAGAGAATATTGCACAAATTCTTTGGGAATTGTAATCTGATTTATACTGAAAATCTCAGCTGGGCAGCAAGTTGGTATAAACAGTTAGGTTTTAAGGAGTTCATGTGCCCAATTTGGTAAGCTTAAGTTAGTAGTCCGTGAAAGTGAGATTTAATTTATTGGAAAACTTTCCTTAGCTGTAGATCAAGTTGTGATATGTAGCGGTGACAAGAAGTGCATCTCGTGAATTCGTGAGCCTTTACAACAACATAACATTCTATTATTCTTTTATTATTTACTTAATAATAATTAATACTAACTTACAAATAAAATCACAAAATATAACACTAAAATATCACAAATAAGTAGGCAAGTAGATTCATCTAAAATCAATAAATCTCAGGGCATCCACCATCTGAATCTCTAACCATAGATCTTAAGAGAGATTAGTGAAAAAGTTATGATTATTTTTAGAAAAAATGTAATCATGTGAATATGTGATCACCATCATGAAGAGAGAAAATTATGTCAAAATTAACATTTTTCTATTTTAGAGACTAATTTTTCTATAATTGTATATAGAAAATTATAATTTTCTAATCATACATTGATCCTGATTATACTAATTTTAATAGGGATGTCAGTCAGGATTACTTACTAGAGCTATCAGACTTACCGATTCAAACTAATCGTATTAATTTTTAATCAGGTTAAAAAAAAAAAAAAATCTCTAACTCTAAAACCTAGAGCCACCAAACTTTTAAAGTAGCTCAATTAAAATTTTTAACATTTTAAGGTGTGTTTGGTTTATGTGTTTAGCTATCATGAATGGAAATTAAAGTCATTGTTATTGTTTGGTTGACAGTTTTCTAGAACACTACTATGAGATTTTATTACCCACTTTAATTAAAAAATGCATTTCCTAATAAAATAAGAGTTTTACTTCATAAAATAAGGATTTCATTTCAAACTTGATTTTTAAGTTTGAATTATTATTTTTAGATTTTTGTTTTGTTTTGTTTGTTTGTTTTTTTTTTTTTTTTTTTTTTTTTGTTTTTCTTTTGGTTCATATTGGTGCTTTTTGGATGTCTTTATATTAGAATCAACTGTCTTGATTTTTTGTTTTTGTATTTTTAAAACCTTTATTCTCATTATAGGATCATACATAACCAAACAACAATATTGGTAATCATTCCAATTTCACCCTACTACCAAACATGCAAAATACTTTCACCAAAACTTATTACTATTATCAAGTATTTGATTCCCATCCGCTTTTAATTCTCATATGCGAACCAAACACACCCTTGAAATTAAAGCGCTAAACTTTTTATTTGAACAAATACCACATTTATATTACTAATATAAATTCAAAACATCATCTAACCAATCCAAATCTTCAATTTCAAATTCCAACTCAAAAACATAATGTAGTACTTACGAACATTTGTATAAAATATATAAATTAAAATTGTTTATATTAATAAATTTGTTTTCATTTAAAATAGGAATAAGTGTCAAATTGGCCACTGAACTGCACACAAGAATGCAATTAGGCCATTGAACCTAAAAAACCTACAATTAGGTCCCTAAACTAACCAATTTCATTCAATTTGTCCATTGTTTAGGTTTCTCAAGTTGCTAACAAGTTACCCCTCCACATAGGATGCATATGTGGCATTTAAAAAAAAAATTAATTAGTTTTTTTTTAAAAAAACCTTAAATTAATTTTTTTAATGTTTAATAAATAAAAACTAAAATAATTTATTTTTAAATTAAATTTTTTTAATGTTTAATAAATAAAAATTAAAATAATTTGTTTATTTTAAAAAAAAATAAAATCCAAGCCCTGAACCACGTCTTAACAAATTATTTTATTTTCAAAAAAAAAATCTATTTTAATTTTTATTTATTAAACATTAAAAAACTAATTTTAAAATAAATTATTTTAGTTTTTATTTATTAAATATTAAAAAAAAAACTAATTTAAAAATAAATTATTTTTTAAAAAATGCCACATATTCATCCTAGGTGGAGGGGCAACTTGTTAGCAACTTGAGAAACTTGAAAATGGACAAATTGAATGAAATTGATTAGTTTAGGGACCCAATTGTAGGTTTTTTAAGTTCAGTGGCCTAATTACATTCTTGTGTGCAGTTCAGTGGCCTATTTGACCCTTATTCCTTTAAAATATTACAAAAGAAAATTTATCTATATTTATAATATAATAAGTTATTATTTTTCATTATTTATTTTTATAAATATCAGTTTATTTTGTAATAAATTTATTAAAATCATATTTTAAAACTTAATTTAAAAATCAAGACTAAAGGGGCAACAGTTGGTCCACACAGCTGTTTGGACCACAGTCCAAAAACGACATCGTTTTGTGTAATTTTTTATTTTTTATATTTTTCACGCGACCTGGTGCAACATACATTTTTATAACTCATAACGTACATTATTTTAAAGCATAATATACATTGTTCTAACTCAAAGTTATTATTCTAACTCATAAAATATATTATCTTACCTCAAAAGTTTCATTATTTTAACACATAATGTACACAATTATTTGCCACTAAAGGAGGGCAATTTATATCGTGGACCCTAGTCCAATACACATAATGTACATAATACATATACACAATGTACAGAATTTATGTTCATAATACACATACACATAAACACGATATAATGAAGACACATAAACACTTAATATAATACACATAATTCATGTTCATAATGTACAACATAGTTCATGTTCATAATGTACAACATAATTCATGTTCATAATGCACAGAATTCATGTTCATAATGCACAGAATTCATGTTCATTATATCATGTTTATGTGTATGTGTATTATAAACATAAATTATGTGAACTATGAACATGAATTCTGAACATTATGAAGTCACTGTGCACCTTAGTCCACGATATAACGATTGCTAAAGGAGAGCCCCTAATCCCCTATATATTCAATCGTTATATCGTGCACCATTGTGCGCCCTGACCCAAAACGACGTCATTTTTATAAGTATTACATAACAATCTCGTTACAGTTTTTATTTTTTTATTTTTTTTAGTTTTTTTTTTTTTTGTTTTTTAGTTTTTTTGTTTAGCACTTGTGTTTATGTGTATTATGTAAGAGTTTTGTATATTATGTTAAGAGTTTATGTATATTATGTATTATGTATTATGTATTATGTTAAATTATGTGTATTATGTTAAGAGTTTGTGTATTCTACTATAAAATTCTGTACATATAAAACATGAGATTTTTTTTTTTTAGAAGTTAGAGGAGGAAAACAAATACAAAACACGTTGGTTTATGCCACAATATAATTTGCCCTATATATTTTCACCGGCAAATTATGCCCTGGACCCGTGTCCACATTGAATTGTGGACACGGGCCCAAAACGACGTCTTTTTTAAAAAAAAAACGCGTCATTTAGTTAAAAAAAAAAAAAAAAAAATTCACGCGCGTTTTGCTGTTAACGGCGTTATTTTTTTTTTTTTGGATTATGAATGTATAGTTATGCCGTTATGAATGTACAGTTATGCCGTTATGAATATACAGTTATGCAATTATGAAATTATGAACACAGAGCTCTAACATTATGAACTTACAATTATGAAAATATATAGTGATAAAATTATGACCATGGAGCTTTAAAATTGTGAATATAGAGCTTCGAAGATTATGAATGTACAGTTATGGAGTTATGAATGTACAGTTATAGAGTTATGAATCTACAGTTATGGAGTTATGAATCTACAGTTATGAGATTATGAATCTACAGTATGGAATTATGAATGTACAGTTATTGATCGAATTATGAACAAAGAGCTCTAACATTATGAACTTACAATTATGAACATATAGTGATAAAATTATGAACATAGAGCTCTAAAATTGTGAACATAGAGCTTCGAAATTTATGAATGTACAATTATGGAGTTATGAATGTACAGTTATGGAGTTATGAATGTACAGTTATGGAGTTATGAATATACAGTTATAGAGTTATGAACGTACAGTTATGGAGTTATGAATGTATAGTTATTAACATATAGTGATAAAATTATGAACATATACTCTTACAATGAAGCTGTCTGAAATTTAAAAAAAAAAAAAAAAAAAAAAGAGATAACAGTGGCACTGTTACCCGTGTCCAGCAAGCATGCTGGACACAGGTCCAACGCATAACGATTGATTGCCGATTTTCACCGCTTGTGGCTGGGCCATTGACTATTTTCTTTTGGGATTCATATATCTTTTATTTACTCTGGGTCCTTTTGCCGAAATAGGCCCGATGTATATATTAGAAAGCACTATATCTTCTTCATAAAATGGGCAATAAAGCCCAAAATTTCGGGGGCCCAATTTCAAGTATACTTACCCAAAAACGCCGTCCGTGGGGATCGAACCCACGACCACGTGGTTAAAAGCCACGCGCTCTACCACTGAGCTAGGACGGCCAGCTGTTTATGTAAAGCAATTCAATTTTTTTGACATACTGATTTCATGCAATTTCTAACCAAATTTATTTAAAAACTCGGACATAAATTTATGCAATTTTTGCAATACTATTTATTGTTTATGATTGAAATTCACATTTAAGATTTAAATTTGACGCCGGATATGGTTGAATAAAAATTATGTTTTTATCCCAAAAAAAAAAAAAGATTTACGTTTATAGTGCATTTCATGAATTTTAGAATACTTTTAGTCTATTGTTATAAATAACATAGCGGTTAGATTTATATGTTTTATCACATATTTACATTGTTGGAAAAAATTGAATTTTTGTTAATACTTAGATAATTTTAACTCCGTTGGACTAATCTTAAGCTTACATGACTTCGTTCTTAGAGACATTGCAAAGGTAAATCACGAGTCGCGTAAGTGATATTGGGAGCTCAGCATACTTGAAAACAAAGTGATTAAGTTGGATTAATCATACTTTTTTAACTCAACAAACTAACAAAGGGCTGTTTGGTAATAGCTATTAACTGATAGTTGTTAGCTTATTGATTTAGTGAGTTTGACTAGTTGATAATATTAGCTGATTGTATAAAGATGTTTGGTAAGTTAGTTGTTAGCTGATAGTTAATTACATGCAAATTGACTTTTTCAGAAAGGTGATTGAAAAAGCTGTTTTGAGTAGCTTTTTAAATTTTAGCATGTTAGAGCAATAAGCTATTACAAAAAGCTAATTAGTCAAACACTCGTATTAGCTGTTTAATCAAGTCAAACAACTAATAGTGGTCAAATAATAAGTCAAAATTAACTGATAAGCTAACTATGTTACCAAATAGGGTCAAAGTGATATTGGGAGCTCAACAAACTAGAAAATGTGTATACTAGAATAGATTTTGTTGAGTTGCACGGGCTTAGCTCACTAGTTCAGTAGGCAGTATTTGAGAGAAGACACCACGGTTTGAATCTTGGCAGCGGCAGTGTAGGGATTATGCCCAAAGTGGACAGATCCCTTGTGCACACCGGTATTTGGCCATGTTTGCTGAGCAATATACATCCTTCTAAATACTCTGTCGGGTCAGGATGTAGGGGTTGAGATTCAACCTTTTTGGAGAAGAATAGATTTTGTTGAGTTTATTGCTTGTGTCTCCTAGTATTCTATGTATTTAATGTGCAATATTTGATTATTTTTAATCATGAAATACTCTAGATTAGTTTTTTTTTTTTTTTTTTTCTGGTGTATACATGATTTTCACCGTCGGACATAATGACTAATGCACTCAAGATTAGTGTATGAGTATATATATGTGTAGTTACTTGTAATCTTTAAAAAGTCTTCAACTTAATCAAACCTTTCTATCCCCTACGACTTTTTTGATAAAACTTTCCAGATTTGCTCGAAACCCTCTCGTGACCTCATTTCGATTTTTTCATAATTTTCTATAAATCATGGTCAGAAGTGACATTCAAAAAAAAAAAAAAAAAATGGTCAGAAGTGATGTTATTGATAATGAGAAGACACCCTCTATACACACACCTATATATGTTGCATGAAAATTTCGTGCAAATATTAATTCACTGTAACGTTTTATCTTTGAAACTCGTGGAAACTTAGCTCATTCGAAAATGTGTCGTTTTTTAATAATGAAAAATAATTTTTTAAAAAGTTTATGGTAATTTCCTAATTAACCAAGTTGGAAATCCATTTCTATATTTCTAGCCCTACATTTAAAAAAAAAAAAAAAATGATCCATATAAAAAAATTTGAAATGCATTTTCAACCCTTTTTAAAAAAAAAATAATTTAGTCCCTAATTTAAAAAATGAAAATGCTCTCACGGATGTAAAATAATTTGGGATATTGGTGGAGATGAATTCACATACGATGGATCTATATATATATATATATATATATATATAAACAACTAAAGTTGAGTTAGCTAGGTTGGATGACAAGTTATGATTTTGCTTTAGGAAAGGTCTAAGGTTTAATTCTCATTGCTATAATTTACTATTTATTAGTGATATGATGCACTATTTTTATTTATTAGTGTAATATTTTTAATTATGAAATAATTAATATTTATGTATATTAAGAAAAAAAATTACAAACATACCCCTATGTTTTTTAAAATATATATATATTTGCACATGTCCCACGTTTCATTTCTTATATATTTTTTAAAATGTCATTGGTTTCCATTTCTTCATTTTCCATTTCCTTGCAACATAATTATACGCCCTGTGTTATTTTCAAAACTTTCCAACAATGGGGTGTCCCAAGCCTCAAGCAATGAAAAGTGCTCAAGTTCCAATTTGAGGTTGTTTGATGTTCAAAGTCCTTCAAAGTTCAAAGTTCAAAGTTCAAGGTTAAAGGTTTAAGTGTGTTCAAATGTTCAAAGTACTCTACTGTGTTCAAAGTCTTTCAAAGTTCAAGGTTCAAGATTTAAGTGTGTTCGAATGTTCAAAAATGTATGTTCAAAGCACTCGATTGTGATCATGTGTGTAATAAGTTTGGAGTATATGACTCCGTTCAAGAAGTCTATATTTGTGTGTCATAATGTGTAATCTTTAAAAAGTCTTCAAATTATGACTTAAATCAAAACCTTTCCAATTTATTAGCAGGTTCAATAAGTTATAAAATGTCCAGTAAAAAATAGAAAATAAAGTGAGGTATATAAGATTGTCTAAGATCTTGTAATTTCTATGCCTTCAATTGTATCTAAACAGAATACTATACATACCTAAAAGATCATACCTTAAAGATCAGAGAGTTTTACAAAGATGCCCTAAAAAAGGAACTAATGAGTTATGTAATGTTATTAGCTATTAAAGATTTCTTATGACTATTGTATGCTCAACATTCAACATTTTTATTAGAACAGGGAAAGTTATGTGTGATATATAGTAAAAAAACACTTTGGTACATAGAAAAGTTTAAAATTATTCTAAGAATTTAAAAGGTGAGAAACTTATTAGTATACTAGTTTTTTACGCGCATTGCGCGATTGGGATAATGCCCAATGTTTTTTTTTTTTTTAAATAAGTACTTTAAGGTATATCAAGACAAGATTATATTGGAATTGTTCATGCATAGATACTTGAATGTTAAATTTGTGTATTTAAATAAGTAATTCTAAGTTTACAAATGCAAGATAATATAGTCAAGATTGATTATAATTGTCAATAAAATAATTGTATAGGTATGGTTGAAATCAAATACGGGACATAAGGGAGAGCAAATAAAAATTAGGGCATAAAATATTAAATATATACTAATATTGAAGAGCTAACTGCTGATTGTCAAACAAGGACACTTCAATTTGTTGTGTGATTTGAATACTCTTTTTGTCAATAAATCGCCCAAGTAGTTAATATGATTGGCTTAATTATATTTTTTTATTTTTTAAAAACAATTATTATTATTATTATTTTGAATGCTACTGGCTCTATTACAATGTAGTATCTGTTCATACTTTCTCAACCTACTGAAACACAAAGAACCAATAACGCCTCCACAGAGGCTCGAACTCACAACATTTCAAATGAAAATCCAACCCGGGTACCAAGACTATTATATTATTATTATTATTATTATTATTATTATTATTATTATTATTATTATTATTATTATTATTATTATTATTATTAAATATACGTATACCCTTAGGTCATTTTATATGTTAATCTAAACAGTTAATTTTTTCAAATATCTTTTTACCAACCGTTGATATAATTCGCTGGTCAAATCCGCTAACGCTAACCGCTAACTGCTGATTGTCAAACAAGGACATTGCGAGGTAATTCTCACTTCAATTTGTTCTGTGATTTGAATACTCTCTTTGTCAACAAATCCTTCAAGTAGTTAATATGATTGACTTTATTAATTATAATTTTTAAATTTTTTCATGGTATTAATAAAATACTTGGTAAATAAATATATAGCATTATTTTGTATTTTAACTTTGATATTTAATTAAAAAATAGTGCACAAAAAAGATAATAGAAAATGTAGTGAATATAATCAATTGATGAACAGATGCTACAATCTAATAGAGTTAGTAGCATTAAATATATATATATATATATATATATATATATATATATATATATATATATATATATAGAGAGAGAGAGAGAGAGAGAGAGAGAGAGAGCGTGTGTGTGGTAATTATAGAGATAAGAAGCATTTTTCTCACTCAAAATGTTATTCTTGGAAAAGTAAGAAAGTTATTCTAAGGTTGGAGTGGCTAAATTCTTTTTTCCCAAATAGGTGGGAAATATGTAAAATTTGTCCATTTATTCATTTGGCATTTATTTATATTTTATTGTTTGCAAGTAGTAAGGGTATATTGAAAATAAAAAATTTTCTTAAAAAGTTTAGACAAGCCACATATTTGAAATACCTTTTTAAAAATTATTACGGAGTATATTTTTAAGATACCACTTAACATGTTAGCTAATTTTCCCAACCAAGTTATTCTTGTCAAATAACTTATTATTTTTTACAAGGTAATATTTGTTGAATATTTTTTCAACCCAAAGAATTTTAAGCTCGGAAAATCTAAGCCCCCACCACCGGAGTTCAAACCTATGACCATCCATTTGAAATGGTATTCGGGATGTTATCAAACTAAATGATAGTTGGCTTGAAACTACTTTTTTTATAAAAAAAAAAAAAATTAAAAAATTAACTGATTAAAAAACACCAAACCACCTTTGGATAAAGTGTGCATTTATGTGGTCATTTGTTTATTCCCCTCGCCCTTTACTGAATTCACCTCTTTTTATTATACCGTTTTTCTTTTACTTTAATCACAAATACGGAGTAAAAAGTTCCTTCTATTTCTTGTTTAATTTCTTGTTATCTATTATCAAATATTAATATTGATATATTTGAAATTTTCTAAAATGACATTTACTATATGTTGATTTTATGACTGATATAGTCGCTGACTCGTTAATGCAACCAGTCAGAAACAAAGTATAATGCTAAAAAATACTCGGAGAAACAGGAATTGATATTGCTATTAGTAAAAAAATTGTGAGTTCATTACTCCGTTAGCCGCCTTTTTGCATTATACTTAAACATCTCAAACTACCAATTAAGGACACGAACTAGATATTGAAAGTAAATCTCTCAAATCAAGGGCATTAATTACAAGTTGATCCCTTAAAACATTAGGAAAATAATCTCCAAAACAATAATAAAAATCATCTCCAAAAACTAGACCAAGACTTTCCAATTGCACTTTTCACAAATGTTATAACGTGTTTTGTAAGTTTTAGACCACACTAGGCCTTAGCCAACTACTTGGGCAAAGTCTGACCACCTGGTCTGAGGGTGAATATTGGTCCACTTGTATCCAACCCATCATCTATTCATCCACTTTCTTGTGGCTTGTGGACTTAATGGCACACAAAAAAAAAAAAAAACATAGAGAAAGGAACACTTGTCGATCACCTCAATGAATGGTAAAAGAGAGCTACATGCTAATCCCTTTTTCAAGGGGACATGAAAGAATGCTTCTATCCAACCACTTTTTCAAGGGGATCCCAAAAAGCTAACAACTTTTTCATGGGTCGACCATTTCAACCATTTTCCAAGCCTCCCCATAATCATTGTGAAGTCCAAATGCTGGCTATTTTTCATGCCTTATTTGCATTATTTATTAAGCTGCTTAGATGTCGGTTGCGTTTTCATGCCATGATCTATTCACTAAAGCATATTTAATGCTCAATGCCAGATAAATCAGAACATTTCATCTGTACTTGGCTTCTTCAACAAGTTTCACTTCTCTTCAAATGTCTAATCACATGTCTATTTGCATGTCACACCATCGAACTATTGACATGTGTCACGATCCCATTAACCCCCTCCCCCTTCCTTATAAATACCTCCAAGTTATTTACCCCTTTTCACTTTTTCACCTCTATGATTTCACCGTTCCAAGCTTTCTTAACCCTCCACTATTTCAACAATGCAAGTCAATTAACTCTCCCCTCCAAGCAGTTCCTACCCTTGTCTACTCTCTTCTTCCACACACTTCCAAAAAGTGTGCTCCGCCTCCTCCATCTCCTCCCCTCTCCCCCCTTTTTCAATATGTCTACAACTTCCTCTCACACTTCATACAGTTCTCCCCTTACTCCCACTGTGTGGTAACCGAGCACTCTCTACCCTCTTCTTCTACCCATCTCGCCCCTACCCATTCGAGTCTTCTAGTATACCAATGTCGTCTTTGCCAGAGAGCTTGACTTTTTTAAAAGATCTTGCTCTCCCTCCACCCCCTCAAATCCATCATAAGCTTGAGTTCATGGCTTACCTACCAATCAAATGCAAGTATAAATCTCACACCATAATTGATTAATAAGAGATTTAGTTGCCTCTTCAGAAACATTTTGGTCAATAGTGGCTCCATCCAGCAAGCATATCTAGTCCACTACGTCACAACATAGTTCGAAGGGATACAATTGATCTACCCAAGCATATTTATACGCCAAGAATATGTGACTACACAACTACCCAAATCTTTGAAAGATCTTAGAGTTATAAGTAATAGTGTTATCATTTGACTTGTGTTCAACACAAAATGCGTGGTTGCCATCCCCTTTAATCTCATAGCAAACGGAATCCCTTCGTTGACAAACCGTAATAACACTGCATGAAAATTACCATGCAAAAATCTCAACCAGAACCTCATAAAAAATGTTAATGGTGTACATTGATGCAACATGAAATTCCAACAACAGTGTCTTAAAATCTAAAAATAACCCTCACAATCAGCATTGAGCTTAGACTGTGTATGTCATTGACTCATTATGCATCAATTGCACTCTCAAAATGCATAAAAAAAAACTCAACTAAACTAGAATGATGATTCATGAAACTCCTAAACAAGTTATTCTCCACTTCAAATCGGGAAATGGTGTGAACTAATCCACCATAAACATTCCGTAAAATTGTCAAGAATCCAAAATGACCGTAGCTCAAACAATTCACAGCACCAATTGTGGTCAACCAAACCATATATACTCCATCAACCACCTCCACTTCAGTTCAAACACATAAAC
Source organism: Ipomoea nil (assembly GCF_001879475.1). Classification (NCBI taxonomy): domain Eukaryota; kingdom Viridiplantae; phylum Streptophyta; class Magnoliopsida; order Solanales; family Convolvulaceae; genus Ipomoea; species Ipomoea nil. The sequence goes on along the minus strand of NW_017619273.1, from coordinate 5,355,613 downwards.
TGACATCGTTTCATTCCAAACAACATCATTCAACTTTCGCCGAAAAGCCTCATCCTTAGCCATAACACGGCCCACATTCTCACCCACTTTTTGCATAATATGCCACATGCAGAAACGATGACATGTAGAATTAAAAACCCTTGCTACTGCAATCTTCATAGTCGGATCTTGATCCTTAACAATGCAATTTGGCACATGTTCTATTGCCTTCTTGAAATTCTCCAACAACTAGACGTAAGATTCTATATCCTCCTTTGTTAAGAACTCAGTAGCAAATGTAACACACCTCTTGTGGTTATAAACACCAGTAAACAACACAAAATTGAGTTATACATGCATAAAACAACACAAATGCACCAATTATACCGCATAAATGCACAACCCGGACACTAGACGTGCACATACCTATTTGTGCAATATGTACCATCAAAAGAAACAACATCCCCAAAGAACGAGAAATTCTGGTGCACCACAAGGTCAGCCCAAAAAATACGATGCAACTTATCATGCTCACCAACATCATATTCAAAACGAACAAATCTCTTGTTTTTTTTTTTTTAAGAATATATCGATAACTAAATGTGCATCACCGTCAACAATATATTCTAGGAGATCACGTTTGAAATTCCAGAAATCAATACTAGTTGCCCCTACATTTGAATTCCCACCAACCATATCTTTGAACAACCTATAAAACCTAACAAGCCCAATATTTTCCTTCACACAATTAACAACGAATATCTGATGCCCAATTTCAAGTTTATGGTTCACCTTCAAAAACAACATAGACAACTCTAAACACAAACAATGGTTATGACGCTCCTAAAAAAGACAACAAAACCACCATGCATACCCTTTTTAAGTACTACTTTGGCCTTGCCCCTACCCTATTAGAAATCCTATGCCCCTTCTGTGTAATAGACCCAACATCATCCCCATCACCTATAGTAGGCATAACCACTGCAGGATTATTCTTAAATCCTTCCCTACTGCAAACCATATACTTCAAAGAAATCTCATCATCCCTACTTCTGTTAACAATACTATGCCTTGTAAGATTTTCCCTTATAATATATATTATATATTATATATTAGGGCCTTAATTAAGTGGTGCAAGTTGACTAGGCTTATTAAGTGGTCTGGTTGGACTTAATAACTAGTAGTTGTTAGTCAACCAAACTCTGTGCCTAATATAATCCTGGATGATGGATGTTAGCACATTCAGTTACGGTACTCAGACTGCTCAGTAGATACCAATACACCATCTAGGGTTCTGGTTCTGAGTCAGGTCTGAGGCAAAACATGGCTGACGGTCTACCGTTAAGAGGCAATACAACAGGAACATCAACTATGGCTGGAGATCAACACGGCTACGTTTCCTCTATCATACGAGGTCAGGTTTCTCGTATACTATGGTTTATTATAGTTAGATTATTCTATATCTAACATGCCTCACATCAAACCCAACCACCCGTGTATTGCCTATAAAACTTAACTTCATCCTCGTGCGGCTTGATTGCATCGTCACGCTCTAGAGCACAGTACTTCGTTGATCCTGGTGAAATCTCCATTTGACAACCATCTGCTACAACCATAGTTGTTCCAACACCTGTATCCAACTCAACAACATCCAAACCTGAATGAAACACATAGGACAACTAACATTCACAAACACAACACACCACCCCAATAACTCATACCCCATGATATATGCACTACAATCAATGCAACAATGCACACCTCACACCCACACTATGCACCACACTCAACGCAACCATGCACACCCCCATCATTGACTCCGCCATCCTCAACAACGACACACCACTACCCCCACCACACTAATGATGCACCACTCCACCCGCATCAATGCACAGTTACTCCTTCCTAACCCTATCCTCATAGACCAACGAACACCAACAAACGCTGCTGGAAATGAAACTATTATATATTGACGACAAAAGCCCAACATAACACAACACAAACAAACTCTAATAACACGCCCTAATTAACAACCTTAACAAAACCACACTCTAATGAAACGAAGAAAAAAAAAACAATAATAATGAAAAGTACTAACCTGAAGCCATGGCGAGACAACCCCCGACCGGCGATGGAAAATGAAGAAGAAATACGACGATAAGGAAGCTTGTTGTAACGCATGTTAAATCCTAGTCATAAGATCTTGCACAATAAACAACTCAGACTATACCACAATTCTTAGACATGTATGCCCAACAACATAGCCTTAAAAGTATACAATCGTTATGTCATGGAACCGTGTTCACCATGGATGGTGAACACAGTCCCAAACGGTAACGGTGCCTACGGGCATCGTTATCTTCCACCAATCTTTTTTTTTTTTAATTAACAGCGCGACTTTTCTTCTTCATATTCACATTTTGCGGTTTCACTTCCTCTTCGCGCAAGTTTTTTCAACACTCATAAATTATGAATGTGCAGGAATGGATTTATGAATGTACAGTTATGAAATTATGAATTTTCTTTTATGAGATTATGAATTTTCTCTTATGAAATTATAAATTTTGTGTTATGAGATTATGAATGTACAGAAAATTCATAATTACATAACTGTAAATTCATAATCTCATAACAGAAAATTCATAATTTAATAAATATTTTTCTTTTATGAGATTATGAATTTTCTGTTATAAGATTATGAATGTACAAAAAATTCATAATTACATAACTGTAAATTCATAATCTCATAACAGAAAATTCATAATTAATAAATGTAAATTCATAATCTGAACATAGAATGCAAAACGCCGTTAACAGCACATTAACTAAAAAAAATGGTAAAAATGATGTCGTTTGGGATCGTGTTCACCAAGCATGGTAAATACATTCCCACGGCATAATTTGCGTAAAAATATCGCAAATTATGCCGTGGAATCGTGTTCACCGAGAATGGTGAACACAAGTCAAAACGACGTCGTTTTTAGGCAAAAAAAAAAAAAAAAAAAAAAATCGCGGATGTGGAGTTAACGGCGCGTTACTGATCAAATTATGAATTTTCTGTTATAAGATTATGAATTTTATGAAAATTCATAATCTCATAACAGAAAATTCATAATCGCATAACAGAAAATTCATAATCTCACAACTGAAAATTCATAATCTCATAACAGAAAATTCATAATCTTATAACAGAAAATTCATAATCTCATGGTTCCAAAGTGAATGTGTAGGCATGGTTCCAAAGTGAATGTGCAGGCATGGATTCATAATTTATGAATGTCCGTGATTTCGGACGGGAATATGTAGGCATGGTTCCAAAGTGAATGTGCATGCATGAATTCATAATTTATGAATGTCCGAAACTCCGAAATTATGAATGTAATGAAAATTCATAATCTCATAACAGAAAATTCATAATCGCATAACAGAAAATTCATAATCTCATAACAGAAAATTCATAATCTCATAACAGAAAATTCATAATATCATGGTTCCAAAGTGAATGTGTAGGCATGGTTCCAAAGTGAATGTGTAGGCAGTCACGTAATTAAAAAAAAAAAAAAAAAAAAAAAAAAAAAAAAAAAAAAAAAAAAAAAAAAAAGATAACGGTGCCATGGTGAACACGGTTCCATGGCATAACGTTTGTAAAAATATTGATTCGGCCTATTTACCTAAATGGGGCTTAATGTTGAGTTAAGTCTGGCCTTTTTTAACCGTTTAGGCATGTATGCCCCTACAACATAGCCTTAAAAATACTGATTTGGCCTATTTACCTAAATGGGCCTTTATGAAGAGTCAAGTTTGGCCTTTTTATTAAAAATGTCGAGTCGAGCTAAGTGAAAATTAGACTAATTATTATTGTGTGGACTATATTATCAAATAATATATATTCAATATACAAATAATGTACTTTTAGTATATTAAAAATGTATATTATATTCAAGGAAAATATATTATTTGAATACCGAAAGTACATTATTTTATATAATATACATTCAATACATGATTAATGTATTTTTAGTATATTAAAAATGTACTTTTTTGTTATGATCCACACAACATTCTGTGAATTATGTTGTACACAATAATTTATCAAATTAGACTGAGTTGTAGGTCCTTATTTGGGACCCGGTCTATTCTCATCTCTAAGTGCAAATACCATACTTTGTTTGTCCCTTCTTGTAATTAAGTAATAGTGTATGCATCAAAACCGAATAATTAAAGAAAATAATTTCTAATCAAATACCTTCGATCATTTAAGATTTATAAAAATCTTGATCAAATACACCCTTAGAATCTATGGACAGAAAGGTCTGCCCAAGCTAGTTCTATGGCTGGGAACATTAAAATGCCTAATCCTTCCTTCTTCTTCAACAAAATACCCTTCACACAAGAAAGCCTTGGAGAACTTATCTTCCACAACCCTATCTACATCATGCACTAACACATCACTATCCCCATTTTCCCTATTCCTAGCCATCAATCCAGCAGTGTAAATGGCATTCATTCTCCCCGGGGCTTCATCACGGTACCCGGTCGGGGCGTCCACCATGATCACATCCCAATCAACCTCATACACCTCGTCCGGCAGGGTCTTTAGGGCTAGCCCGCATTTCGAAACGCGTGGGTCCACCACTTTCCTGCACTCCATTCCCATTCCGATTCCCATCAGCTCGTCGGCCCGGGACACCTTGGAATCGTACTGGACGTGGTATGATTCCAAGGAGGGCACCCGCCTCCTGATCTGATCAATCCAAGACTTGTCCTCTTCCAGGAACACGGTCCGGCCCCCGTGGTTGAGGGCCGACCACATCAGACTGTCGTGGCCGAGGCCGAACACCAAGAAGTTGCATGGGGATTTCTTCTCCAAGATCCTAAGGGAAACTGAGATTTCTTTTAGGGTTTGTTGTGGGGTGATGTTGGTGGTGGCATAGTGGACCAGTGCATCCGCTAGGGATGGTGAGATTTTGGTGCATTCTGCAGTGCTTGTTGTGATGATGGGACTGGAATGGTGTGATGAAGTTCTTAGAAGAACCATTACTGCTATGAATAGGAATGAAAAGACTATGGTTATGAGCTTGGGATTAATAATGGAGTTTTGGGTTTTGGATCTCATTTTGCCTTTGGGAATGGAGAATGGAGGAAGAAGAAGAAGGAAATGACTTGTTGTAACAGCGTTGGGGAGCTTTGATCTGCTTCTCAATTTATAGAAATTAGGTCAAATCAATAATCTAATCCATTTTGGTCCACCTAAACTATTTCCCTACCAATAATAATGTTGCTATAAAAATATAAATTTAGGGTTTTACTTAATTTTGTACCAATTATACCTACGCAATTAATACGCTATGGTTATCGACTTATTTTAGATTAGTGAACCAATTGAGCTGTACCTAGACGCCTAATACAATTTGAATGGTATGTTTGTTTGTACATTACATTTATATAAAATATAAAGCTACAAAGATCAAAATTGTTCGTCTTTTATAAAACTTTTTTTGTTCATTGGTTACCATAAAATTGTCAATCTCACCATAACTGAAAAATGAAATCTAATTATTAATCATATATGAATTATATATTGTCTCTTCATATAGTGAAAGATTTTTGTAAAAATATTTTGTCCATGTAAGTTGATCCCTATATAATTAAACTTCCTATTAAAAAAAAAAAAATAGTATGTTCTAACCCCGTATATGATATCATAATAATTAGATGATGTTAATGAATTATAAAACGATTTATAGCCAAATAAAAGTTTCAAATAAAAAATGATGTCCATATATGGAGAAATAGTAATTGATTATTAAGTCGCTGACTTAATTTTCACTTTATTGGGAATTTGATTTTCTATATTAGGATCGCTCTTTTTAGTATTTTTCCTTTTAAAATTGAAGCAATTCATGAGTCATGAGGCCAGGGTTGACTTTTCAAGACAAATTATTTTGTTTGGTGAAATTCCAAGTGATGGAACTACTATTGGTTTTTACAAATATTTTAGAAATATAATAATGCCATATATACTTCATGATTTATTATTAAACGTCCCGAAAAGGAGTAGCTGAATAGAATTATGCTAGATTAAGCATAATTCTTTTACTAGAAGGTCACAAGTACAATTATATTCTTGCAACACCTTCTCGGTCGAATTCATCGTACAAGGTCTTATTATTAGAGCGATTTACCTCTTGCAAGCTATTACATAGAAACATAATTTACTCGGTGCAAGATATTTGTTCTTTTTTTAGGTTAGACCCCGAGGTGTCCTGAACGTCAAATTATTGTGTGAACCATGAATATTAGGTACATTTTTAATATACTAAAAGTACATTATTTACGTACTAAAAGTACATTATTTGATCGTATATATAAAATTATGTACTTTCAGTATTCAAATAATATACTTAATTAAAAAATATATTTTACGTACAAAAACAATGTACCTTTAGTATATTAAAAATATACTTTTTATTTATGGTCCATACAATTGTATAGACATGGTCCTGATTGGTCCTGAAAAGACTCTAATTGTAGGAGGCACATTTAAGCCCGTACTATATTCAGACTAATCTTCGTTCGCATCAGGCCGGCCTAATTAAAAGATAAAGTACACGTCAGATTGATTTTTTTCATAGAGGGTGTTCGAACTTCTAACATCTCTTAAGAGATAAGAGTTGACCGTGAGAAATTTCCTTCCCCTGCTGTTAGGGTGTTACTGTGTTAGGTGATACCTATAAATTGATTACTTCTTTATTATACCCTTAATTCTATTATCTTATTCAGCCCAAAATATTTATACCCTAAGCTTTAAAAGTTGTACCTTCCACTATTTTCCGAAGGATTTGCTTCTATTGTTACTAACCTACGGCCATTAGCTTCTTTTCTTTCTTTCTTTCCGTGCTTCTCCTTAATTTTCATGGGAGACAACCAAAAAAAATTTTATTTTTTTTTAAACATTTTTTCCTTAAAATTGCTATAATGATAAAATTTAACAAAGAAACAGGTTCAACAGTTCTTGAAAATTTTGCCCAAGGATCACTCCACACATCCATGCCTTAAAAATGTTGAAGAAGAAAGTTCGTGTTTGCGAATCAGAATAAACCAAAGCTATAAAATGGTTAAGGAGCATCTCGAAGATCTACCTCCTTTACATATTCCAAATTTCCAGGTAAAAGAATCATACAAACATATTCTAGTGACCAATCATTGGGAGCAGTTCTCCTCCAAGAAGTAAATGGAAGAATAGAAGAATTTATTAGCCGATAATCTATTAATATAGAAAAGGTCAAGTCTATTATGCCATGTTTGGTTTATGGAATGGAATGTTGTAGGCCAATCAGTTGTAAGTGAATTTTTAAAAGGAAACTTAAAACTGATGGATCTATGAAAAGGTTCAAGACAAGACTAGTAGTCAAAAGCTTTACAAAAACAATTAATAAAAAAATGGAGAAGATTTCTTTTACATATATTCTCATGCGGCTAAGATTGCCAATATGTGCATTGTTCACTTTAGGATATGCTTATTAAACTAATTGTGCATTAAATGGATGTGAAAACTATCTTCTTGAATGGTGATCTAGATGATGAAATATATATGCAGCAACCACCAGGGTGCATAGTTTCCAGCCAAGAGGATAAAGTATGCAAACTCATAAAATCTCTAGAGTTTCAGTTTTATTGTGAATGGATCATAATCGTGTGTATACTCAAAAGTCATTTATGACAATTATTTGATAATATGTATATATGTTGATGATATATTGATTTTTAATACACAAATTGAAGCAACTAATGAAACCAAAAGGTTTCTTTACTCTGAATTTGATATGAAAGATCCGATGAAAAAAATGTGTTGTTAGGTGTCAAAATCACCAAATTAAACTACTAATGGGTTTATTTGTCTCAATTGTACTGTGGAGATGGAGACTATTTTCAATTCCCCATCAAGAATGGGAACGGGGATGGGGTCGGGGACGGGGGAGTATACTCCCCGCCCCCGCCCCTACTAGAGGGTAATAAAACTATAATTAATGAACCAAAATCTAAATAGCACAATGCTAACAGAAAGTTACAAAGTTACAGAAATACTCAACTTACGAAAGCAAAATTTCACAACCAAATCTTGGTCATGTTTGGGATTAAGCAGTATATGAAATTGTGTCAAGAATATTATTTCGGTTATTGCATTGAGATAATAAAAAACCGGGAAAAAATGAACTTAGTTCAGTGACCAACGCCAGGCAATCCATTACAAATAAATAGAGCATAGACACTACTTAGGTCAAGTGTTTCATCAAATTCGTTTTTCTATTACTATGTATAATAATGTCGGTCTCCAGCCAATGAAAATAGAACAATTCCAGTGAAACAACGGAGAGGAACAAAAAAAAAATATAAGTGAAACATTGCCAGTACCCCAAAATCCAGCAACAGAGGACACGGTGGCAAAACAGAACATCAATGGCAATATATATCTACAAAAGGGTGTATACCGCTCCATCAATGTTATACTTGAGCATGCAAACAGCTCGACATAAGTAATAATAAACCAACCACCGAATCAAGAATACATGAATCATAACCCTCAAAATTTAGCACTATCTAAAATCTGTAACCTGATCCAGACTGCGGTGGTGCTGGAGGCAATCGGTTAGGTGTACGGCGGCCACCAGGATTAGCTCCCGAGTTGATATCACCATTTTGTGTAGGCTCACCATGGCGGCGGCTTGGGCCATTCGATCCAGATCTGGAGAAAGAAGTGGAGCCATTGGCAGCAGCATCAAATGCAGATCTCCAGTCATTACCAGGTGAAGCTGGTTCGGCAGATCTCGGACTTTCTGCAGCCAATTAAAAACCAAGAAGGATTTTCTTCAGTTTGCTACACAGTAATGTGATGTCAAAAAATGCATTTCTTTAATGTTTGTGTATGTATTCCTAGTATTGTAATTATAGAAACATCTAGGTGTGTGTTTGGTTCCAACATGGGAATTGGAATCGGAATGGGTATCAAACACTTGGTAATTGGAATTGGTTTTAGTGGAAGTATTTTGCATGTTTGGTAGTAGCCTAGTAGGCTGGAATGGGAACGATTACCAATATTGTTATTTGGTTTGGTTATGCATGACTCTATAATCAGAATAAAGGTTTTAAAAATGCAAAACAAAAAATCAAGGCAATCAATCCTTTTGATGGAGTAGGCAATGCAATGAGGAAATCAATGATGTGAAGAGACGACGCAGTAAGGAGGCATCGAAATGAGGTATCAGGTTGAATTAATGGAATGATACCTGCTTTAAATTAGGTAATGAGTTTTTTAATTATATGGGTAATCAAATCTTATACCTATGTTTAAAAAAGTCGTCAACCAAATAATGTGTATGACTTTCATTCCCATTCCTTGTGTCTAACCCATGAACCATACACACCCTAAATAAGTATTTTCCTATTAAGTCAGTCAGACACCAACTGAAGTTCCCTTTAATGCCAAAGAGGAGAAACCATCACAATAAAAAGACAAATGGAATGTCGAACATGCATACAAAATTCAAAATGGTGTGCTTGTGTATAAAATGTATTACCTTCCTCGCTGCCATTTGAGTAGCTGGCAGCAGCAGCTGCTCTATTATCATGAATACTAAGTTGCCTAGTAAGTTTTGAAAGAATTGAGGACTGCTTCGAAAAGCGCTCCCTCCGACGCTTTACATTCTGGTCCTCCTGGAGGAGCTCTTCAATCCTTGTCGTACTTTGGGCACTACCAACCAACAATAGAAACAAATATAAAATAACAAATTTGCAAGGAAAAAATAAATTCCAGACTGGAAAAAAGAGTTATCAGTTAGGATAAAATTACAAAGCCACACTACATATGATTTGTGATTTCCACAGCTTTCCAGTATAATAACAAGCAGAGATATAAAATGGGAAAATATGGAAATTGTCAATCCACAATGGAAAATAAAATACCGCATACCTGATAGAACTATACAATTTAGTAAGCATGTCTTCTTTGGCCTTCTCTACTTGGCAAAGAACAACTGCCTGTAATACACATATAAATAGTCCAGGGGTGAGATAGCTTTGCAAGACAAAAAAGCACACTGTAAGATAGTGGATCTTAAAGGTAAATACGGACTTTAGGAACATTGGCAGCAAGGCTGTTCATAACAGCTTCAACATAGCCACGCACTTCCTGAGCCATCCATCTAAGTTCCTCCTCAGGATCTGCTGGTCTTCGAGTCATTGTTTCCTAAAATGAAGAACATTTTGCACATAGGTTCATAAGGTGAGTTAATTGAAAATAAGAGAATTAGAAAAATCACAGCAACAATAACCAAACAATAATGTAGATGGAACAAGCACTATTGGGAGAGTATTAAGAGTTTTGAAATAGAATTTTTAAAAATCAAAAATAAGGGGAACAAATAAAGCAATTTAACAAAGGGGGGTTTCAAACCAAAAGAAGGATATTTGATATAATCAATGAAATGAAAAAAGTAAAAAATACATTTTAAAAGGTGAGAACATCATATCTTTACTCACAAGAGAGCTATCAGAAAGGCTTTGCCGCATGGTAGGCGCAGATTCTCCCTTCACTTCACCTCCTTTAGAATTTATGACACTTCTCAATTTATTTAACCATTCAGTCTTATCAGCCATAATCTCAGCCTTTAAGATAACAGCACTGTGAGCTGCAAATCGGTAAGGTTGGTTGAATGAGCAGATGTGTGATTCCAACAAAACAAACTAACAAAACCACAAGAAAACAGCAATGCAATCCAGGGAATATGCAATACCTTTAAGAACAGTTTTATATGGAACTCGGCTTGTTAGCTTGAATACAAGACTGGGTGTTTTGCCTGCTTCAGGTCCGTTTGCCTTCTTATCCTTGGAACTTTTTGCTGGAGCTTCTTCTTCATCAGAAACTTCTTCAAGATTACATTCCTGGAAATGCATGAGTGCAAATTCAATCCATTTTGGGCTAATCATCAATGCTCCAGACAAAAATAATCGAACTGTGCTTCATGTTATTTTTTACACTAAAGCATCCAGATCCAAAGTCAAGAATATAACACGCACATTGATCACAATTCACATCAAAATGTGTATTTAATTAAATTGCAAAAATATATCAGGACACCAGAAGGCAGAGCAATTTCAACAGCAGCCATATTACTCAAAAAAATCTTATGATTTCCACAAGATTACTTAAAAAGCAAATGAAAGTTACAGCCAATTTAGAAATTAGTGGCAAAAGTTACCTCTAGAGTAATGACTCCACGAAAATGCTTCTCTTCTTGTTTCTCAGTATAACCAAGCTGTAGAACAAAATTCAATCTCAAGGCTTTTCATTGCAAAAAAATTTGCTTGATAGAAAATAAATATGAGATATAACAAACTAAAAACAAATGCATGTCCTACTACTAGTGCATAGGAATTTGCACCTAACATCAGCATGAAACACAGGCACACTATCGTTATCCAGACTTCTAAAAAGTTGAAATCATGAGCAAAAATTAGTGCTTTATGAAAAGCTCATGATGAAGATAAAGAAAAACCACATGGATCATCTTATACTGAGCTAAAGAATAAAAAATGGGAAAGTGGGAAATCAAATTCTCTCATGCCAAATAAATCACAGCTATGTCTAGGCACCCATCACCAATTACTTACCTTTCCAGTTTTTGCATTCAAAACAAACCATCGACGACTCCATTTATTATTTTTGGCACTTTTCTTCAATAAGAATCCTGCCAATTAAATAAACAAACTACTATGTAATAATAATAATAATAATAATAATAATAATAATAATAATATAATAATAATAATAATAACAACTAATTTATTAAATAAAAAATAAAAAATGATACTAAAGCGGGGATAATTGATAAATGCAATCAAGTACTACCAACATTTCCATAAACCAACAATATAAAATGGTTCAACTAGCATTTCAAAATGTGCATGTGATGCAGAGTTAATTGGTTTTAATTAATCTAAATATAAGGTAATGACGCATCATTGAGGAGAATTGAACTGAATTCTTCTCACGCAGTGTGTCAAAACCATGTATAAGTATTTGATTACAGAGGAAATGGGAATGCACAACTTTTAACTATCTCAAGGTATGGGACTATTTGTGATACAACAGAGGGCTAATAGAAAAGATTTGTAAATTTCAAACTCTATACAGGAGACAGATACAAAGTAATTTATAAACAATATTATCTGAATGACTGAATAGCTTATCAATAAAATAAAAATAAGAAAATAAAGGTAAGCCTATAGATTGCAAACAAATAAACAGCACTAGAAAGCTCTATGTTTTTGTACTTGATAAAATGCAGTAAAAATTGAATGTGTGAAACTGGGGGAAAACAGAAGGAAAGATCTCTTGGATGAACTGTGGAAGATCTTTCTGTTATTATGTATAAACCTGCTGTAATTTCCCCCTCAGGTCCTGCTGTCTTTAATGTTGAGCCTTCTTCCGCATCTTTATCCGGCTGTCCTGATTTTTCCTTCATTGATTTTAAGTTCCCACCACTCTGTTGGCCTCCAGTTTGAGGGCTAGTTGCCTAGGCAGAAACTCAGAAAGTTTATGAACGAATATAGTAAACACATTATCAAACCAAATAAACACATTAACATCATAATCATTTTACAAGACAAGTAGTTTTGAGGGTAACTAAAATGAAAATGTTATATACCCTATTAAGTATTGATTGCTCTGCGTCAACAGCTTTCTTTGAGGAACGATTTTTCAGTTCTTCTTCACGTCGCTGTCTATCCATCCTGGAAAATCAGAATGCATTGCATCATAAGAGGAATTTCTAACTTGTTGAACATGAATTAACATTTTTCAAAGAAACAACTGCCAGATAAGCCAACAAAATATCATAGAAAGCAATGGTCGAGATAAAATAACTTATAAAAATAATAGAAAACAGTAATGCACAAAGTGTCCACCAAATAGGTAATGTAAAGTGAACGATACAAAATTGACATTTCCATTCAAGTGCCTATTTTGGATGGACCATTCCTGATGTTGAAAATGGCAGAATTTTCTCCCAGAGCACTAAAATTCAAGCAGATGTCATGTCATAATATTAAAAGCAGTCCCCACACTTAGAGGACAAACATGTTTAACATTGACATCTCACTTACAGTTTTAAAAAAAATCAAATCAAATCAAACAATATTTAAAAAACAAAATACATCCTTCTATGTTCTAAAAGCCACATTGTGTCACATACAGAATTAATTATCAACTTCAGTCAAGATTCGTAATTGGTCCAAACAAACCAAAGTGATTACATATTATAGTGCACAAAGAACAGGCATCATACCGTCTTTGCACCAGGCGAATGAAGTGTTGCGGAGGAACAAATGCTCGCTCCATGTCAACAAGTGCAACCACCATCTTCTTCGCTTCATTTTTGAATCCCTCTAGAGCATTAGATGCAATCTCCACAACCTGGGTTTCACACAAAATGTAATATTTCCATGAAAATTTTTTAAATGCGGATAAAATAAATCTATATAATTAAAAAAATATTGAACCTATAGCTGCAAGACAGGATTACCTCTCGCTTGAACGGCGGATATCTTCCAAGACCAGGTGTTGCATTTGCAGCAGCTGAGACAAGATCAATAAGTACACGATGCACCTAATCAAAGTTCAAGAAAAACCATCCTTAACAATATGCCATATTATATAGCTATCATATAATAGCATCTGTTCAGCAAACAGCAGTGTGATGAGAAGGCAAGCTTCTGAGAGGCATGTTAATAGCTAATGCTACCCATTGGATTGCCTAAAGTTAGTAACTACAGAGTATTATAATGTGAGAAAACTAAACCACACTACCATTAACAAAGTACTAGTAACAAAAATATGCCTGAGAAAGTAAGACTGTAAGAGACAAATCCAAAGGATGAAAATGATTTAACTTTCTGTCCAGAAATCATCACCAATCAGGAAGTCCACATGCCCAAATCATAACCTACTACCCCTGATATTGTCCGCAAACTGTTCCATGTGTGCCTTCTCATACATTCATTTGTAATGTACTCCCTGTTAGACACACCCATCTTCATGTTACCCTATTAAAGCCATCTCATGGATAAATTGCTTCCTTACAGCTCAACACTTTCTGCCATAAAGCATAACAATGCCAGGGCCACCAGAATTTTAGGTCACATGGAATCTCAGTTTCACTTCCCACTTCATTGCACCAACCTTAATTCTTTTTCCTTCTGAAGAATAGATCTAATTTAGCAAAAATATGTACACCCTAACACATCCTTTCCATCCAACTTCAGACATCATCAGATCTAGTGCTAGCAGCATTGAAATTCTGGTCCATATATCGAGTTTTTGGTTTTTTGCAACACAGAGGTTGAATCCATTATCCTCTAAAGTAAACCGCAAACACTCTAACTAATAACTATAGATTCACCAAATTTTCTAGTTTCGTTCAATTAGAAATTTGAAAGATTATCCACAGGTATACATATTTGATCATGTCAAAAGTCAGATTTTTAAAAGTCCAAAAAAAAATTAGGAATTAGGAATAATAATAATACAATTAACAACCCGTTTGGTTCGCTGGAAAATATTTGAAGGGAAATGGAATTGAAATTCCATGGAAAATAAATTCCAGGAGAATTGATTCAATTGTTTGGTTGGTGGAAAAGAAATTACTGGGAATAAGGATTCCATTGTTTGGTTGGGTTTAGAAAGATAAGGAATAATGAATATAAAACCAATATGCCCTTAAAAAGATGAATGAATAAATAAGTGCCTATGTAATTAAGAAACTTCCGTAAGGGTAAAACGGTACACTCATGTTATTTTTCTTCCCAATCCTTGTGGAAAACAAAATCCCACCCCTTTGCAAAGAATTCATTTTCCTAAACTTTGAGGAATTCATTTTCCAATGGAAAATGTTTTCCATCCAACCAAACACCATAAACCAACATTTTCCTACACTTTTAAGAAAACATTTTCCATGGAAAATGTTTTCCATCCAACCAAACACCCTAAAGTCTAACAGAAAAGGGAACAACAGATACCACAGGAGAAATCAGTACTGATTTAAAGGAGTGTAGATGGCCTTTGAACAATTCAAAGCTTTTTTTTTTAGAATATCAATTTATTTTTTGGTCACATAGGAAGTTATCCTAATCACACTCTTATTTGTATAGTGTTTAGAATTTAGATAGTTTCAAATCCATATAGACCAGTGGTGCTCATTTTTTTGAGGTTGTATCTTTTGGGAGTACCTTCTTAGTATCTTTTAGTTACACTTTTTACTTGAAAAAAAAAAACAAAAACAAAAAAAAAACAAACAAACAAACAAACAAACAAAACTGTCATCATTCCAATGGATGAGCATATAGCAAATCTAAATATTTTTTTTAAAAGACATAAGCAGAAAACAATAACTAAATTAACAAGTGGCACTAAAAGGAATATTTACCTCATCCACGCAAAGACGAGAAGGCTCTTTTGCAAGCTCTAGAACACCTTTTATTAATGACCTTAACCCTTTCTCTGGAGAAATGAGGTAAGGTTGATAGCCATCTGCTTCCAACACAATCTAAAAACAAAGAGGTAAATAAAAGCAGTATGTGACCACCAAGTAACAAGGGCACAAAAAGATGTACTAATTTACAGCTAGGAAGTGGAAGCTGCCATACCCTCTTGACATTGTTAATGTCAAAATGTCTATCCAAGGGGAGCTGCTTGATCCGATTGGGAAAATTGCCCTCAAAACTTGCAACTACTTTCCATCCATCACCCTAGAAAAGAAATTATACAAAGTAACAACCGATAAACTGATTTTGCTTACCTAAACATATTATAATGACACTCTGTAAGAATAAAAGGGCAAGATCACTTCATCATAAATTCTTAAACAGTTTTGTTTCCAAGTGTCAGAAGATAAACCATATAATTAAATGAAACATAAGTCACACGCACAAAAATGTAAAACTATACATACACATGTACCAATTAAGAACACTCTCAAACCCCCCCCCCCCCCCAAAAAAAAAAGGATTTTATTATAATTCACAAAAAGAGAATGTGCCTCCTTACACACACTACCTTCCATCAACATGACCTCCAGTATGTCAGAATTCATAAAGGACATAAATCTTGTTTCTAGTGCTCACCTCACCACCAGTAATATGCAGCAAAAACTTGTCCTCAAATTCACGGCAAAGCTCCAGTGCCAAGGCCCTGGTGCCTTCTGCACTACTAACCATTTGCTCACCAAGCCTAAACAACTCATCCTGAACAACTTGAGACTTCCCTTGAAGCCTGTACAAATAATTTAATAGAAACTAGAAATCATTAGAAAGAGAAATTTCAACTATAAGCAATAACATTTGAAGCATACACCCCCATTAGAAGGAAACTTCTACCCACGAATTTTATGCATGGTTTAAATGTTCAAACACTTCTTTCCAAATGATATAAATTACTCCATAGTTCGAAGAGGAGATCGAACACTGTAAGATCAAAAAGGCAAATATGTGAAACACTACATGATGACAAGGGAAGTATGATGTGGATTTGTGACTTGGCCAGGAAAAGAAAAAACGAAAACATAGGGAATGGCAGGCTAGAAATAAGTTCTCAATCTGGGATTCTTCAAGACATGCAGCAAGGAGAAAAGAATTTGTGCGCCAACAGCACCAAAATTTGGTTCTAAAGATCTCTTTTTTCTTTTTCCCTTTTTTCTTTTTTTTGGCATAATCCAGGAAAATAGAGGAAAAAAGAGCAATCATCAAAGTCCTCCATTACTCCATTAGAGAGTACTGAAGATAATACATACTGCAGAAGTCAAACCATTACCCTGAAAGAAGGTTTGGAAGTCTGATTTTCATACGATTTCTAATCTGGTGAGCAAGTGTCTCTACCAATGCTAATCTTCCAAGCTTGCTCTGAGGAGCTCCCTTTAATATAGACTTTAGACTCTCACTTTCAGCACGCCATGCAGTCTCCAAAGAATTATCAGATCCAACACTTCCAGACTGAGCAGAAGCTATGGCAACAGATTGCCCAATCAGTGCAACCCAAGGAATGTCAGCGGTACTTCGTGGTCCCTGGTTCAACAAAAGAGCTTGAACAGCTGCTAGGATTTTTGGTTCTGAAGCTGCTTGATCTATCTTACTAATAACACCGACAGTTCGTGTACCTAGGTGGGCAAAGAAAATAATAACTATGAATGAATATTGAAGGGGTAAAGGAACTACAAGATGGAACTTAGATGAGATCCAAAAAAAATAGATAATCATTTTAATCCCTTTTGTTTATTGTAAGACACCAAACAAATGAAAGATTTTGAGTAAACCTACCTTCACTATCAAATTCTTTTGCAATCCTGATGGCTTTAGATGAGGCAACTTCAGGTGCCTGGGTAGCAGGTATTACAACCAGTAATATTGCATCATTGTGCTCTGCATATTTACTCTGTTCAGAAAGAAAACTATAGTAATTACACGTAATCCCAGAAAAGAATTTAAATCAATATGCACACAAACTAAACAATAAAAATTCTAACATTAATATGGTATTTAGAAAGAAAAGAAATGGTTACAATTATGTAGCTCTAATGCAACCACTCACCAATGAATCATCAAGATTTCCTTTATCTACCCCAGGCAAATCAATCAATTTCAGTGATGGAGCTGAACACCAGAGAAGAATTACAATTTAGAGAAGAGCAGAGGATTGGACCAAAGAAAAGGAGATCAAATTTTTGTGCAGCTTTAACAAATAGACTATGAATCAAATTTTCTGCAACATCTGTCTATCATAGTAGAAATGAAACAGCTAAACATTATGTATAAACTTATAATGAATGCGCAAGAAAAGGCAACCCGTTGCACATCTTTTAAAGACATGTTTGATCAGAGAATAAGAATACTATTTAGATAGGTGAAAACCCTAACACACCAACTCTAAATCCCTTATATACGAAGTGCACCTTAACACATACTTTGAAAAGAATTTCGTCTAGGTCTCAATTAGTAATGAAAACCATTTTGTCTCAGAAATTTGAGTTTTTATTTTCAGTTAAAGAGAATGAGCAATTATCATCAATGCACATATCATATAGGCAATTATCATGATATCCATTATACAAACTAAACCCCACACCTGTACTTGTTCGAAGCTTCAAATACATCTCATCATGACTTTTGCTTGAAATTTTGCTGAGCCTATCCTGCAAAGAGTGCCTAAGGGCACCTAGGATAACATAAAAGAGCAGTCAAATTTTTATTGATGCAATAATACTTTTCTTCAAAGACAAATTATTTTGGCTCTACGTTTTTGTGCAAGAGTCGTACCAGTTTTGGGTGATTTTGATAAAATGCTTATCAAAATTATGAATAATAATAAAACTAGTTTAACAAAAGCTTACTTGCAGATACTTGTTGAGGTTTACTGTCAATCTGCAAAACTATTGACTTGCTACTCAAAGAACTATCCCGTTTGAGATCTATGCATATGGGGGCACGAGTAGCACCACCTTCACCAGTTGGCTGTAAATATAAAGGAGAAGTGAGAATGGAAAAGATGAAATTCATTTTGAAAAGTCTTTTCTGAATCAATCCAGGAAACATAAAATTTGAAGATGAAAATGAATGTTCCCATCTGAGAAACTTACCAAAGCAGGATGTCCAATTAAACTATTCAATACAGCTGATTTACCCGAACCCTGAGAAAATATGTCCAAGTTCATTAGCATATTTCTATAAATGGTGAGAGTAAATTACATAAAAGCTAATACGTATGTGTTTATTCTTGGGTGTCAAGAATTTCAGAGAAACATAGACAATTAAAGTTTCAGAATGCATGCAGTAGGCCATTCACCATAGAATCAAATACATATACACAGAGTCAGACATTCATGCTGATCCATATTTTCTTCAGTCTAGTTATAATTGACAGCTTTCAAATGAAGATGTCAAATCCTTGTTGGAATCAGTTGTTTGAAATGAAGTAGGTCATCTAAGGCAACTTGCACATTTCATTTCTGCAAGTGGTCTACTAAGCCGCAACTGTTCCAAGAAGTTCATCTGCCAAAAGAAAGATTTTTTATACCCCACCCAACCTGGCTACATAAAAATATAGCCTATACAAATCCACAGTAAAAATAATAAATAATAATAAATAATAAATACGGAGTAACACTTTACATTCCCCTGTACTTGTAGTTCTGGAGACCAAAAATATCACGTAAAATTATAATTTTCCATTTCCACGCATTTTTGCCAACAAGAATCCCCTTATAGACCATATGCAGCTTCTATAAAGGCCTGTTTTAAATTTCGGCAAAATATGACATTCCACTTCTTCATCCATCCTTTCACATTTTAAATGCCTATATAAAAGCTGGATCATTTCACAAATTTACCATGACTTATGTGTTTTTAGTTTAAATTATACAGAGTACTAGGCAGAAGGAGATAATCAAACATAGGTTAGAGGAAAATCTCTTCACATGTGTTGGGGGAAATTAGTAAAAGCAAATTAAAGCTAATGTTTAAGGAGAGCCAAAAAGTTCATACTAGATAGTAGTTTGCAATTAAACAATTTAGTAGTGAAACTTCAAGCCAATATGCCTAGATCAGGTAAATGGCTGGCAAGAGAAATCAAGCAGTAAATGTAGTTTGCATCAAACACCATCCATTCTCTTGACACATGCAGCAGTTAGTGGCTGGGTTCAATTAGTAAAAGGCCTCCATCTCTACCAGACTACCACTAAAAAGTACGAACTAAGAATCATTTAGTTATTCTTCTCCAAAACTAACATTCAAAAAAATTGACCTACAGTCTGCACTTGACTTGTTAGTCATTTAGTCAAACAATGTAGCATCCGCAGTTTCTTCAATTTCAACTTCCCGGTCATTTAATTACAATTCATAATTCACATCGAACAAACAGCAGAATAAGAAAGAGAACCCCAATCAACAATCACAGATCACTAAAAAGCAACATTTATTCTCACCGCATCCAAATCAAGATCCTGAGCTAACCAACTGCAGAGATCTAGTCAGTACAAAAAAAAAACCACTCAATCGAATCTGACACAACCGGATCGAACTGAAGCTTACCGTGTTGCCGAGAGCAACGACATTGAGAAATGTGGCCGGGCGTTTCGAAGATGAAACGTCATCCACATCTTCGTCCGCGAGCAAGGCTGCAGCCTGCCGCATCGAATCAGACAGTTCAGACAACTCATCGATAGCGTCCATCCCTTGCTGCTCCCCAAATCAACTCCTCAACTCCAACTCAAACTACAAGCTCACTAGATCGCAACCAAATTGCAGAGATCCAGTGTGTGTATATAAATATATCTGTGTATAGATATATAGATAGGGAAAGAAAACCCTAGATTCAGGGGAAGGACGGCGGAAACGTGTAAAGAGTGAGCAGGGTTTTCCGGTGGAAAGGATGGGAGATTCAGAAGATTGGGAAACAGCGTAGAGAGAGGGAGAGTGGATGGTTGAAAGTTGAAATGGAGGCTTTCACAACCAGCACAGAGAGAGAGAGAGAGAGAGAGAGAGAGAGAGAGAGAAGGGTTTTAAACTTTAAAGGCGAATGTTTCTCTATCTAAAAACCTGAAATTTTTTTCTCTCTCTTCGTTTGTGAAGGTGAAAATGAGACCTTACTTTTACGCGCCTGTGGATCACAAGCTGACGGAAGTTGGTTTAAAGCTCCAACAAGTTGATGTATCTTAATGATCTAATGAATATTTGGTTTAGCAATTATGAGCAGGTAAAATGGGGATTTCATTTCATCCCTCAATTGTATAAATTCATGACTTAATATTTTAATTATTATTGTAATTATCTCATCCCTTAATTGTTTTGAGTATAACACAAATCATCTACAATGTTAAACAGGCGTTAAATTCTTCATTAAAATTCAAATAATTATTTCTATACAAAAGATTAAATTAGTAAAATTGTTGGGAACAACACGTTGGTTAGCCTGTTGAATAACCACGGATTTTAAGTTTCACTCTAAGTTAAAACAATCTTAATATGTTTGGAAGGAGCATTGAGATGTCGCTTAGGGAAAATAATGGAAGTCAAAGGCTTAATTCCTTGGAAAAATGCATAATGAAAGCTAAGAGACCTAGCGATTAAGATGAATAAACACAAGTATTGTCAATAATTAGCACTATAAGTTGAAATTAGTATTTGTATTACCATAATGAAAGTTGAAAACCTAGTTAGGGACGGGCGGAGCTAGAAATTTCATCCAGTAAGTTAATAGGGAGGTTTAATCTCTAGACTTTTACTACAACACATACATACTAAACCACCTAAGCTACTTCATCTTGATTTAATCTCTTGACTTCTACTACAACACATACATACTTAACCACCTAAGCTACTTCATCTTTGAGTAATTTATATCTAGATTATTTACTTATATCTAAACATTTACTCTCTCTCTCTCTCTCTCTCTCTATATATATATATATATATATATATATATATATATATATATATATATATATATATATATATATATATAAGGTTCCCTATATATAAGGGGTGAGATGGGACTGAATCCGTCCATGAACCTAGTACAAAGGTGTTTCTCCACACTATTTAGTAAGTAGTGTCAAGCAAAATGTATATATGTTTATATAGTATAGGTTTTAGTATTAGTATAAAAAAACTAGTAAATATAAATATCAATAAGTAAGGAATTGGATTAGTTGGTAAAACATGTGTTTGGTAAAAGGAAAGGTCTTGTGTTCAATTCTTTGCATTAATATAGTTTTACATATTTTTGAGTCCTTCCCCTATGGCTTCAATAATGTCACTTTTTTAATATAATATTTAATACACACACATATATATAACATTCTTTTATATGTAATTTATAATGTGTTTTCTATTCGAATTATTTTATCAAATTAATTATGTTTCATTTTTTGTTATCAATATTGTTATAAAGTTTCGATGTGTTTTATTTTTCGCACATATCTAACAATATTTACAACTATATTTCTTAGGTAATGGTTATAATAAAAAAAAATAAAAAAATCTTAGGTAATTTTTTTAAAAAATTATCTCTTTTGTTTTAATGTTTCGCTTTAACTGGAAAAATTTCTGAATTCGTCCTACTTCTTCGCACCCCCCCCCCCCCCACAATCAAATTTCTGGCTCCATCTCTGTGTGTGTGTATAAAGTAGCATATTTGCATTATATAATATAGCAACACTTACCAAATCCAAAAACAAAAAAAAAAAACAAAAACAAACAAAAAAAAAAAACAAAAAACAAAACAAAAAGTCCATTTCCATCATTATGCCTTGTCAAACAAAAACATTTCAATCCCAAAAGGCATATTTCTATTTAGACCTTCTTATTCTTTGGCACTCTAGTAAATTTGTTTTGCTTCATCTTAATTTTCCTATGTTAACTTAGCATAGTTGATTGTTGGGTATAGATAGAGTATTGACTGTTTGAGTATTATGACTTATAATTAGTGGTGGGAGTTGAGAGGTAGGTACACATTACAAATAAGAGTAATCAACCATGTCAACATAAGAGAAAAAAAAAAAAAAGATAATTCAAGATTGATTTATAAAAAATAAAAAAAAAATAAAAACAAAATTAAAAAAAAAAAAAAAAAAAAACTGTAAAGTTAGACTTAACCACTTTCATCTTGAATCTCATGCATGCTAGAGTTGAATCCCGACAATGCTAGATTTAAAATTTTGAAGTGATAGTCTACTACTAGATCTGAAACCTTGAAGTGATGGTTTGTTATTGAAAGGCTAACCTCCTAGTTTGTTGTGGGATTATATTGCCCTTTTTTTTAATGCAATGCATTGTGTTTACAAAACACAATGTTAATAAGTTATAAAGAATAGAGTATACATTGTGTTGATATTTGCAAGATATATATATATATATATATATATATATATATATATATATATATATATATATATATATATATATATCCTTATTAGCAGGTAATTTTGATGTGCCTTATTATGCCACAAACTAAGCATCATTTCTTTTCTTCCATCTTAAGTAATTTTCTAGTGCTTATTTCTATTATTGTTATGTTCGTGTTCTTAAGCTTTTTTCGGTCTATATGATTATACCTTGTACTTTGGTAGAAGTAATGGGGAATTGTCAAACCTAGTGCACAATTCAGAAATGTTATAGACATAATAGATGGCACATAACTCCATCGTAAGGTATGATATGATTCAATTGAATACCAATGATGTGTATGATTCTTTGCTTCATCACTTTTGTTACAAATTATAAAACATGTGCTCATGGTACCCTTGTTAAATATCATATTGATATTATATAATAGTAGTGATATTGACATATGTTAACTTTAATTAGTCTAATATTGTTTACTATATAATACTCTCCATGTCTCATTTTATCTGTCTTACTTACTATTCATTGGTCAAATCAGCTCTTCTTTGTTTTTTTTTTTTTTTTTTTGGTTTTTTTTCTTTAGTATTTTTTACTCATTTTTAAATTTGATTTTTTGTGTTTAATAGTATTTTTAGTGTAGTTTCTAAATATATACATTGTTATCACTAGCAAACTTTTGAATAGATAATAATGACGCAAAAAGACCAGGAACATGTAAAACATCATACAATTTAAAAGAATGAGACTTAGTGGTAAACGAAGCATGACCAACACTGATAATATGCAAACCTGAACCGTTTCCAACACGAAGTGTGTCAGAACCATTGTAAATGGCTGTAGAGGACACCACAGAAGCATCAGATGTAGCATGATTTGTAGCCCCAGTGTTAGGAAACCAATTATGCGGACCAACATAACCAACATCATCGGCTTGAGGACTAGGGCCCTGATTATACCGCAGAAAACAGGTTGCAGTCGTATGACCTTGCAAATTTGGCACCGTGGCACATAAGGTCGACCACCACGATGTCCTCGTCCGCGCCTACTCTGCCCTCGTCTGCGACCGCCTCCACGTCCCTACGAGGACTGCCGACTACCAGACCTGCCATCACGTTGCGCTGCCATCGTCGTAGGGCCTGAGGAACTACCGACGAGAGCACCATCATCCACACATAAGAACTATTGTGCAACTAGAAAATCAGCAAGTTCATTAAGAGTGATCGGATCTCCCTTCGTCAATGTCGCTACCAATGGCCGAAACTCTGGACGCAATCTGTGAAAAACATACAGATTTTGATCATCCAATGAGATTGGACGACCGACTAAAGCAAGATCCTCCACAAGAACCTGTGCTCGACCAAGATATTCTGACACAGAATCATTGCCTTGCCTAAGCGCTTGAAGTTGCCCGAGAAAATAGAGTGCCTGAGCACGGGTTGACGATCCGAGACTGCTTTTAATGGATTGCCAAACCTGTCTGGATGTCATTTTTCTAATAGCAAGGCGCATCAACTCCTCGGATAGGGAAGAAATTAGCATAGAGAGGATCACTTGATCCTGTTGAACCCATATTTCGCGGGAACCGACTGACGATTGGACATCTGGAACCAATGCGGTGGAAACATCATTCGGCGACACAGGGATGGTTGTGGATGGACATGGTATTGAAATCAACAAACCCTAAAAGATTTTGTCAACGCATGAAAGGAACCACTTGAGTTCGCTAGAACAAATAATTTCAGGTAGTAAGTTTGATAGAAACAAAGTGATGGGCAGTGGATAACGAATTGTTAGCCATTGTTGGGACAGAGGCAACGTTCTCGAAGATGGTCTGTTCAAAAGATACTCCAACAAAGCTGTCTTGCACATTCGGAGATCGAGTTGCCGTTGATAAACCTGAAACTACTGATACCAAATGAGGGTTGAAAATATTGGATTGATTAATGAGAGAAAATGATACAGAGTATATATACAAGTATAATACAATCCTAGTATAACAGGTACAAGAATATAATCCTAGTCTAACACAATAAAAAAGTTCTAACAAATCGAAAATGAAAAAAAATCGATCAATACCTATTATTTGATGACAAGTAGTTGGGGGCATAGTCGATGACAATACTGACCTGACCCAATGTAAGCAACATCGACGTCTTGGAAACATCGTGGTAACGACGACGTTGTTTCCAGACTTCGTCGGGTAGCGACGACATTGTAGAAGATGGCGTTGGGCCCTAAAGTGACTGTGGATGGTGATGGCGGTCACGGAAGCTGAGCAACACAGTGGCGATGGCAGGCGTCGGCAGTGGCTGAGAGAGGCAGTGTAGTTGATGGTGACAAGGGAGAGGAAAGGATAAAAGAGGTGCGTGAAAACTTTTTCGCTATCCAAATTTTAGATCTGGTGCAAACTTGTCGTGAAAAGTTTTACGAAAGCAACCAATGCCAAAAGTTGTGGGGTTTGGTAGAAAATAACTATATTTAGCGACATTTCTAGCTAACACCAAATATCATACTAATCAAGGCGAATTAATACAAAAAATAATGACGGGATGAGATTGGTTTAAAGTCAGTTATAACTGACACAAGAAATTAAACTAACATTAATCTAATCAGTAACAATGTTTTGTTTTGTTTTGTTTTTTTCTTTTTAAAGATAGATGGGGGAGAAAGGCAAATTATGCTGTGGACCCGGGGTCCAAAATGACGTTGTCTGAATAAAAAAAATTACTTCCTTCTTTGCCGTTAACTTGACGTTTGTCTTCATAATTCATTCATCTATATTTACAATTTTTGAACTCTATATTCACAATTTTAGAATTGAATATTCACAATTTTAAAACTGAATATTCACAATTTTAGAACTGAATATTCACAATTTTATATCTCAATATACAAAATTACAGAACTCAATATTCACAATTTCATAACTCTATATTCAGAATTAAAGAACTTTATATTCACAAAAAAAATATAATTGGCTGAAGAAACGGTACCACTAACGACACCGTGATTCCAAATGCACAAAGTTGCATCATTTTGAACCTGAGTCCACCGTGCAAGGTGGACTCGGGGCCATGGCATAACAATTGGAGGAGAATAATTGATATTGTTGTCATTTTAGAGCCGTCAAAACGGGCCTAGCCTGGCGGGCTAGCCCATCTTGCCCGCCAAAAGGAAGGGTAGGTTCGAGTTTTATAAGCGCATTTTAGAGCGAGTTTTTTAGCCGGCCCCGCCATCACACTTTTTTTTTTTTTTTTTTTAAATATATAAATGAATAAAGAATTAAAGATTATTATTGATATTGATATTGAAACTAAAAAGCGCAGCCGCCCAGCCCTAAATCCTAATTTCCCCATTCTGCGATTTCTGCCGTTTCTCCAACTCTCCGTCTCTCCCTCAGTCCCTTTGTCGCGGTCGCCTACTGCCCTACTCCCAGCGACGCAGCCGCGTCACAGCCGACCACCTCCGATTCTCCACTTCTCCCGTCCCCCGTCACAGTACTGCAGTAGACAGCAGGTCAGCAGTCCAGGCTGACAGCAGGTACCACTCCTAGTCTCCTACCAGCCGACGGCTCTATCCAGCATCAACATTCAAGTATTCAACAGCGAGTCAGCGACCCGGTAATTTATTTTCTATTTTTCTTACCCTTTCATTTAATTAATTTATTTAATTACTGGTTTTTTATTTGGTTAGTGTAATAGTGTATAATTGTATATATGCTTTACCTATTTTATACGGTACAGATTTATCGTGTATAGATTATATAGTTATAGATGCAATGTTGAATTAGTATCTAGTACATATATTATTGTGTGAATATCATATTTATATGTTTGACATATTTTATTTGTAATAATCCAGTATATATTTTTATATTTCATTTCTGAACAACACAAAATCATGCCATTAGGTCATTTCTGAAATCGCTGTTACCAATTTTAGAAATAAATTTTAAATAAAATAATTAATTTTTGAAACATATTTAGGTCATTTCTGAAATTAATTTTTTTTTTCCCTTCAAAAAAAATTAATTTTTAAAAATAATTTTAAATAAAACAATTAATTAAATTATTTATTAAAAAAAATAGAACTGCCGAAGGGGAGTTCTAGTTTTTATTTATTTATTTATTTATTTATTTATTTTATTTTTTTATTTTATAATTTTAATTATTTATTTTATTTAAAATTATTTTTAAAATCGGTAACCACGTCAGCACAATTTCAGGTAAACAGGTCATTTTGGACCTAATGGCATGATTTTGTGTTGTTCCGGGGCCCAATTGTATCTTTTTTTAGCACTTTTGTGTGTAGTTGGTGGCTATTTGACCCTTATTCCTTAAAAAAACCCAAAAAAACCCAAACTGGCGGTCCTCCCTCATCCCTACGGGCCTAAGGGGGCGGGGCGAGCTGGCCCCCTAGGCCCGCATTTTCGCGGGCCCTGCCCTGCTAGCCCGCACTAACAGCTCTAGTCATTTATAGTGGGACCAAGATTAATAATAATCTATCACTAAGGGGGCGTTTGGTTCAGGTTATATAACATAACCAAGGGAATGTGACATTCCAAAGCTCACATTCCGGTGTTTGGTTCATATTATCTTAGGGAATCTAACATTCCCAAGGAATGTCACATTCCCTCCACATAGGATTTGAAGGGAATGTGATTCCCTTCAAAATCTTAGGTAATGTAAGATAACCTTGGTTATGTTAGTTTATTATAGGGGTGTAAATGAGCCGAGCTGCTCGCGAGTCGCTCATGAGCGGCTCGGTCAACGCTCGGCTCGAACTCGGCTCGAGCTCGAGCAGCTCGTGGATTAAACGAGCATGAGCCGAGCTTAGGTATTGTAGCCTCGCGGCTCGACGAGCCGTTCGCGAGCCTTATAATATATTATATAATATATAATATATAATATATAATATAATTATATTATATTTAGTATATAAAAAATAATAATTAGGGGAGGGAAATTAAAATACTTTAATAATTATGTATGGATAAAAATAATAAAACAAAGTAGTTTAAATTTTAAATCAAACAGGTCAAATTTGAGATCAAAATTGAGCTCAAATTCGAGCCTAAACTCGAGCTCAAATTCGAGCCTAAACTCGAGCTCAAATTCGAGCCTAAACTCGAGCTCGAATTCGAGTCTGAACTCGAGCTTGAATTCGAGTCTGAACTCGAGCTCAGGTTATGGCTCGAATTCGAGCTCGAGTTTGAACAATCGAGCTGCTCGAGCAGCTTGACAATTGCCGAGCTCGAGCTCGAGCATCAGTTCACAAGCTCGAACGAGCTCGAGCTCGAGCAGTGCTATCATTAACGAGCACGAGCATGAGCCTACCTAGGCTCGGGCTCGGCTCGACTCGTTTACACCCCTAGTTTATTTTATATATATATATATATATATATATATATATATATATATATAATTATTTTTGTAATTATATATTTTTTTTATTTTTATTATGTTATGTTAGCATATTAAATAATTTTGTTTCTCAAGTTCAAGATTTTAGTTAATATTTTAAAATCATGTAATTATACATGATACCGTTATCTTATTTATTTATTTTAATTTTTAAATTTATTAAAATATATAAAAATATGTTAAGGATATTTTAGTGTGTATAAAAGATAACCTTAAACCAAACATGATTATATTACATACCCCAATTTTAACCAAACACGGGAATCTAACATTCCCAGCAATGTAACATTCCCTAAGGTAATTTGACATTCCGTGAACCAAACGACCCCTAAGTTCCATGGAAATGAGTGAGAAGGGAGATATTATTATGTTATTTATAACTAATGCGATATATAAAAGCAACCATTGCTAAAAATTTTGGGGTTTGATAGAAAATAATTATCTTTAGCGTCATTTCTAACTATCACCAAAGATCACACTAAGCAAGGTGAATTGATACAAAAAACAATGACTTGATGAGATTGGTTTAAAGTTGGTTATAACTAACAGAAGAAATTAATTGACATTGAATCTCATTCAAATTCTTATTATAACATCGATCTCTTAAAACGATGTGAAATATGATTTAAGGTCAATTATAGTAACTAACACTATATCCATATTTTTAAAGAAGTGTTAACTCAATTGAAAGTTAACTGAATTAACCAAATAGACACTACTAAGCAAAATATAGACTTTTAAAATCAATAAAGTAAAATAGCACACATTTATTTTAAGGAGTAAAACAATTTAGGTTTATAAACACGAAGAATTAAAAAGGAAAAATGTCATAGGGGGTGTTTGACAAATGTTTGATAGCTGATAGTTGATTGGGTTAGTTGGTTGTGAAAAAGTATTTGATAAATTAGATGTTTACTATTAGACTATTAGCTGATTGTATGTAAGATGACCTATAAGGGCATAAACATATTGTGTTAATTTATTCTCTTAAATTACTTTTACAATTATTATTGTTATTATTATTGTTGTTATTATTATTATTATTATTATTTTTATTATCATTATTATTATTATTATTATTATTTCAAGGATGAGTGAAATAAAAAAGAAAGAAAAATATTATTATTCTTGTTACGAAAACATAAAGAAAAAGGGGTATGGCAGATGAACAACAATAAGAGATATAAATGTTAGGGATGACAAGCGTAAAATGATCATTTCAAATTAAGGCCAATCAGCTAATAAAAATGCTACTCTTCTTCGCTTTTCAAATTTGGCTTATTTCATCAATAAGCTAATGCAATAAGCCATTTTACCAAACATTTCAAGTAGCCTATTAATTAGTCAAAATTGGCTTATCAGTTATGTTAACAAACACGGTCCTAGTGTACCCCTTGATTTTTAATGTTTCAACTTTTGGTTCATATGTTAACATGGGTCGGAGTATATTGTTGGGAAAATAGAGTGTTGCGATAATATTAGTGGCTAGTAGAAGGGTACTTAAACTTAAAATGACTCTAAATTATGAGTTTTTTTCAAAGCACTTCTTTGATACTTGAGAACCAGAAACATCGTTCATATTTAAACATGAAAATACTAATTGATAGCGAAAATTAGGCTAAAAGTAAGGGTTTGTGTATTTACTACATTCAAATCGAGATAACAAATAGGGGATGATAATGTACTCCTAATTACTTATGAAATATAAGTGTAGTAAGTCTTTAGTACAAAGCAATCGAGAGAAAAGTTAATTAAGGGAGTCAAACAATTCCAATTAGTAATAAACGAGTACAATATGTAGAAATGAGGTGCACAAGAAGGTGTGGCTGATCTAGAAAATAGAGCCATGATGACAACTTTGAGTTGGCTGACATGACACTCTCTAGTTGATGAATATTGTCTGCCACACAATTTGGCGTGTTAAGGTTATCAAATAGCTATGGCAACATGGTAGTGTAGGTTAGCTAGTCGGACCCCTACAAGACAAATTGATCTAGTGAGTAAATTTCCTAACTATAGCATATTGGTCCGACTCCAGTCTTATAAAATATTAATTCATCGGGCATGATCGATTAAGCTTATTGTTTGAGTTATTGGACTAGTTAAACTGCCTTATAGTTCATCACTAATATTTACAGAGTAAAAAATTGAATCCACTATTAAAAGAGAACTAAAAAAGTCAAAAAAATTCAATTAGAAATGTGTTTTGTCAAAAAATAACATAATAAAATATGTGTTTAAAAAAAAACATAATAAAGGATTTCTATGTGCAAACAACCAATGGCCAAAAATTTGTGGATGAACCCCAGTCAAAATCAAGGGCCAAAAATTTACCCTGGTAACGTATTTCTACGCGCATCAAAATCCTACTAAGTACTAACTGTCTCTCCTTGCTGTGTCGTTTTTTCTCCCTCAGTTGCTCTTCCTCAGTGTGGCTCATGTTCTGAGGCGCCGCTATCTTCATCCCAAGCCTCCATTCCATCTATCTATCTTCAGGTTTGCCGCTTCATCTACACTTCATTTTATTTTATTTTTATTTCTCACTTCTCCGCTAAATCTTGATATAAACTGTCTTAGCTGTGGAACTTGTTCTGTTTTCTTCCCTATGGTATATAGATCTGCAATTTTCACGATTATATATTAGTTTCTATTTCATTTGCAATAAATTAAGGTTAGCGGGTTCCATTTCTTGTGTATTTTACTGTCAATTGGTATTACTAGTTAACGATTTTGTAGCATCTTAGTTTGCTTTGTGTGTGGATGTAAATATGTAATATCCATCACTTTATGAGGATTTCATATCTACTGGGTGTATTTAATTTTGGTTTTGCATTTGTAGTTTTTGCAGTTCTGCTGGTAGGGAAATAATGGCAGAGGAGAGTGGGAAGAGTTTTGCTAGGAGGGATCGGTTGTTGGAAATAGAGTCGCAGGTTCAAAAGTGGTGGGAAGAGGGGAATGTTTTCAGAGCTGAGCCCAAAGATTCTCGTCCCTTGCCGGGTGAAAAGTTTTTTGGGAACTTTCCTTTCCCGTATATGAATGGCTATCTTCATCTGGGACATGCATTTTCGTTGTCTAAACTCGAGTTTGCTGCTGCTTATCATAGATTGAGGGGTGAAAACGTGCTTTTGCCCTTTGGGTTTCACTGCACTGGGATGCCTATTAAGGCATCTGCTGATAAGCTCTCGAATGAGATTGAGATGTTTGGAAATCCACCACAGTTTCCGGTTGCAGAAGAAGAGGAAACTGGTGAGCAAGAAGTGAAGGCGGAGGGTGAGGGTGAAGGGAATCAGACTGCTCCAGGTGGAAAATTTAAAGGGAAGAAGTCAAAGGCTGTTGCAAAGACTGGTGCTGCTAAGTTTCAGTGGGAAATCATGAGAAGCTACGGTTTGTCTGATGAGGAGATTGCTAAATTTACTAATCCGTATCACTGGCTGACTTTTTTCCCACCGCTTGCTGTGGAGGATTTGAAGGCTTTTGGGTTGGGTTGTGATTGGCGGCGCTCATTTATTACTACTGATATGAATCCATATTTTGATTCCTTTGTGCGGTGGCAAGTTAGGAAATTAAAATCCTTGGGAAAGATTGTTAAGGACCTCAGGTTTGCCATCTATTCTCCCAAAGATGGGCAGCCCTGTGCTGATCATGATCGGGCTTCAGGGGAAGGAGTTATTCCCCAGGAGTATACACTTATCAAGATGGAGGTAGTTGCACCCTTTCCATCAAAGATGGGTGTTTTAGAAGGTAGAAAAGTGTACCTTGCGGCTGCTACATTAAGGCCAGAGACAATGTATGGACAAACAAATGCTTGGGTATTGCCAGATGGAAAGTACGGTGCATATGAGATTAATGATACGGATGTTTTTATCTTGACTTATAGGGCTGCTCGTAATCTGGCTTACCAGAGGCTGTCACGCAAACCCGACGAGCCAACTTGTTTGGTTGAATTGACTGGTCAAGATCTTATTGGGTTGCCCCTGCGCTCTCCTTTAGCTTTTAATGAAGTTATATACACTTTGCCGATGCTATCAGTTCTTACTGAAAAGGGTACTGGTATTGTAACCAGTGTTCCCAGTGATTCTCCTGATGATTACATGGCCCTTCATGACTTGAAGGCTAAGCCGGCCTTCAGGGCCAAATTTGGTGTCAAGGATGAATGGGTCTTGCCCTTTGAGATTGTGCCTATCATCAATCACCCAGATTTTGGAGACAAATCAGCCGAGAGAATTTGCATAGAGAAAAAAATTAAAAGCCAGAACGAACGAGATAAGCTTGATGAGGCTAAGAAAGTAATCTACAAAGGTGGTTTTTACGAGGGAACCATGGTTGCTGGAGAGTTTTCTGGAATGAAGGTCCAAGATGCTAAAAGTTTGATCAGAAGCAAGCTCCTGGAGATGAATCAAGCTGTAGTGTACAGTGAGCCTGAGAAGAAGGTCATGTCGAGATCCGGGGATGAGTGTGTCGTGGCTTTGACTGACCAGTGGTATATCACCTATGGGGAACCAGAATGGCGGAATGCTGCAGAGGAGTGCTTATCCGGTATGAATCTCTATTCTGATGAGTCCCGTCATGGCTTTGAGCACACTTTAAGCTGGCTTAACCAGTGGGCTTGCTCACGCAATTTTGGGCTTGGTTCTCGCATTCCTTGGGATGATCAGTTTTTGGTCGAATCCTTGTCTGATTCCACACTTTATATGGCATATTATACCGTATGTCATCATTTGCAGAAAGGGGATATGTATGGTAGCGACCACTCTTCCGTGAAACCGGAGCAGTTAACGGATGAAGTTTGGGATTTCTTGTTTTGTGGAGGGCCATATCCTAGTTCTTCCGATATATCTTCTTCTCTCCTCGAGAAGATGAAAAGCGAATTCGAGTATTGGTATCCATTCGACCTCAGAGTTTCCGGCAAGGATCTTATTCAGAATCATCTTACGTTTTGCATCTACAACCACACCGCCATCTTGCCTAAGCACCTTTGGCCACACGGTTTCAGGTGCAATGGTCATATTATGCTAAACTCCGAGAAGATGTCCAAGTCTACTGGTAATTTCAGGACCCTGAAGCAGGCTATTGAAGAGTTCTCAGCAGATGCAACGCGATTCTCTCTTGCCGATGCGGGTGACGGGATGGATGATGCGAACTTCGTGTTCGAGACGGCTAATGCCGCTATCTTACGTCTCACGAAAGAAATCGCGTGGATGCAGGAGGTTCTTGCAGCCGAGTCGTCTTTGAGAAGCGGAGTGCCATCCACATATGCTGATAAGGTATTCGCTAATGAAATGAATATTGCAGTCGAAGCAACTGGGAAGAACTACGGCGGATATATGTTCAGGGAAGCTCTGAAGACGGGTTTCTATGATCTTCAGGCTGCTAGGGATGAGTACAGGCTGTCATGTGGTTCCGGGGGAATGAACCGTGATCTATTATGGAAATTCATGGACGTTCAAACACGGCTTATCGCTCCAATCTGCCCTCATTATGCTGAATATGTCTGGAAGGAACTTTTGAAGAAAAACGGGTATTGCATAAAATCCGGGTGGCCAAAAGCCGAGTTACCAGATCTCACCCTCAAAAAGGGTAACAAATATTTGCAAGATTCAATTGTTTCGATGAGGAAGCTCCTGCAGAAACAGGTTTCTGGATCGAAGAAAGGCAACATAAATGTGAATGCCCAAAACAAACCCACGGTGGGGTTGATATAT
Source organism: Ipomoea nil (assembly GCF_001879475.1). NCBI lineage: Eukaryota > Viridiplantae > Streptophyta > Magnoliopsida > Solanales > Convolvulaceae > Ipomoea > Ipomoea nil. The sequence continues at coordinate 5,321,562 of NW_017619273.1, read as the reverse complement.
GTGAACGAGCAATACGATGGGTGGAAAAGGGAGTGTTTGAACATACTCAGGACGAAATTCGACAAGGCCTCTCGCACCTTTTCACCCGACAAAGAAATCCTCGCCGAACTACAGCAGAGCGCAATTGCAAAAGAAGGCAATTTCAAGCAAATACAGAAGCTATGCATGCCGTTCCTGAGATTCAAGAAGGACGAAGTTATGGCCGTTGGGGATCAGGCACTGGATCTAAAGCTTCCATTTGGCGAGATTGAGGTCCTAAACACAAACTCAGACTTGATCAAAAGACAGCTTGGTCTTGAAAGAATCGAGATTTTGGATGCTGCAGAACCAACTGCAATTGGAAGAGCCGGTCCTCATGCATCGCTTTTGAAACAGAATCCGCCATCTCCCGGGAATCCTACCTCAATCTTCATCAATGAGTAAACTCAAAGACACAAACTTTTCTATCGCCATTCACATCTGGTTTTAAGTTGTAATTTTGTGGTTTCTGGGTTTTTGTTAAACCGGATTTCCAGTCTTTACTTTGCTATACTGATTGTTGTTTCATCATTTTGGATGTTAATTATATTGTAAGCAGACTAGCAATACTGTTTTAATCCATTTTGAGATTTTATGCTAATTATGGACAATCTCGAATTTAATATTCACTATTGACATGTTATTATTGTATTAGTTTCTTTGTTGTATTTGATTATTATAAAAAAAATTATTAACTCCATAGTAAAATGAGCTAATTTACAAATAACTAACGAAAACAAAGATTTAGAACTACCATAACAGAGTTGATTACTATACATACTATTAGAAAGTATTACACTTTCTACGTAATATAATCTTACACAATACTTGTTTTAGAATAAAATATTAAATTTTTAGTTTGATTTAATTGATTAATTGAAGAGCAACCACATTATTTTTTTGCTCAGTTTTTTAGAGTATACATAGAGGAAAGATGAAAGAGGAAATAAGAGAAAAATGTAAATATTTAGAGGCAAAAGTACAAATTAAAATGAAATATTTATAAAAAACTAAGAACTGTGTATCACTAACTATAGTCAACCACAAAAAAAGTATAGTATAAATGCATAATAACCACATTAACTGTGTTAAAAAAATAACCACATTAGCTGAAATGTTAAATTCAGTAAAAAAAAGTGAAATTAAAATAAAGATGTTGTAAAATTAAAAGTGATTTTTAATATTACTGGTACATATTTTCAAAAAAAAAAAAAAAAGTATTACTGGTAAATGCAAATCCCTTTGTATGAATAACAAGAGACATTCATCAACTGATTCAAGAGAAATTCTTATTGAATTAGTTAATAATAACATATCATATGAGTATTTAGTAAAATTTTTTAATAATTCTTTGGTCAATCTAATGAAATTCAAAGAAAAATAAAAAACAAAAATACCTATATTTTTAATTATTGTCTCAACAATACGTCAAGTAAGATTGTTCAATGAGAAAGACTTTGATTTTGAAGTCAAAATATAAGTCAATAGATACTAATGTTGATATGGATGCCAATAGGTGCAAATTACATTTTTGAAGTTGACATGCATGTTGACGTACCATATATATTAAAGGAACAAATTTGACTACCCAACTTCAATTCGTCAGCCATGGCGTCACCAAGCACTTATATACGCGTCTAGATGGATTTCAAGTGTAAAATTATAACATGTAAGAACTTAACTCAATAGTTAAATATAGAGTTAATACCCAAAATAGTCCTTCGACTATGTCGTAATTACCAATTTGGTCATCGACTATCATTCTTACCCAATTAAGTTCTCAACTATACAATTTTTACCCAATTTAGTCCTTTGTCAATTTGACTGTTTATTGACTGTCAAAAGTGGAAATAAAGTTATAATTTTACAAGTTTTCTCCTTCCTCCGCATTTAGCAGCGCTAAACCATGTAGCAATAAGCTCCGGTTGGGTTCTAAACCTGTCAGTATCGAAGTAGTGGTTGTGCATCGGATAGCCCATGAATTTGATTTCAACGATTTTTTGACGATCGAAATCTGATCGGAGTGTATTGCTACATGGTTTGGCGCTGCTAAATGGAGAGGAAGGAGAAATCTTGTAAAATTATAATTTTATCCCGACTTTTGACAGTCAACAAACAGTCAAATTAATACAGAGTACTAAATTGGGTAAGAATTATATAGTTGAGGACTAAATTGAGTAAGAATTGTATAGTTGAGGACTTAATTGAGTAAAAGTTACATAGTTGAGGACTTAATTGGGTAAGAATGGTAGTTGAGGACCAAATTGGTAATTATGGCATAGTCGAGGGACCATTTTAGGTATTAACTCTTAAATATACAATATTTGTGAGAAGAGATCAAAGTTCAAATTTTAACGATGATAGTGTGAGGATTGTGCACACATTATACTGAAAGAGAGTTAATTCCAACAGTAATCCTCCGATTATACTAATTTTTCAAAATTAGTCCCCGACATTTACTTTGGACAGTTTACGTCCCTTCGACTATAATTCTTCGTATTTCTTCCTTGTTTACACGACGTTGGACATCAGATTCACTTAATTGCTTAATCCCTAATGGAATTTTGTTCTTCGAGTGAATTTAGGGATTAAGCAATTCAGTGAATCTGATGTCCGAAGTCGCGTATACAAGGAAGAAATACGAAGAATTATACATTAGGTAGATGAAATGACTACTTTACCATTTCATTTAAAGTTCACTTTACCGTAATCTGACGAAAGGATCTCAATTGGAAAGAAATTGAAAGTCAAAAGACGTAAAGAGTCCAAATTAAAAGTCGGGACTAATTTTGAAAAACTAATATAGTCGGAGGACCATTGCTGGAATTAACTCTATTAAAAAATGTAATACTAATAAAGAAAAAATGTTTAATTTATTACTTATGTATATGAGAGAATGTAATACTTTTGAAAAAAAAATGTAATACTCTTACATTTTGATTTAAAAATATTAAATTTTTTCTTAAAAGTATTATATTTTTCCTTAAAATTAACAAACACTTGTCAACATTACTTATAAAGAAAAATATAATACTTCTAGATCAAAATGTAAAGATATTATATTTGTCCTAAAAAATATTATCTATTACCTTAGGCATACAAATATAACTTTAACATTGACATGACATCTTCTAGAGCTTGGAAGAAGATTAGAAGAAGGCTTGTTTTCTTCCATCGAAATTCTAGATAGAAGAAGACAAGATATGGTAGTGCACATCGAAATTCTTGGGAGTATCACAACTTTTGCAGTAGAAAAGGAAAAAAAAAGTATATAGCAAAAAGAAAATAAATAATTTGATAATAATATGTTAAATAATTATATTTAAAAAGAAAAATACTGATGATGTGAATGTCATATCAACAATATTTGATATTTACTAGTAAAAAGAGATCAAAAGATTTTTTTTTTTTTTTTGAAAGTCACTGGCTCTATTACATTGTAGTATCTGTTCATATACTTTCTCAACCTACTGAAACACAAAGAACCAATAACGCCTCCACTGAGGTTCGAACTCATAATCTTCCAAATGGAAGTCCAACCCGGGTACCATTAGATCAAAAGAATTTAATTACATGCTTTTTTACAAGTTTTAGTGTGGAATTAAAACATCTGGACTTTAATAATTTATTTGTTGTTTTTGTATAAATTGAAAAGTAGTCTATTCTGATTTCTACCCTATATATATAAACAAAATTCACATAAAGAACAATCTAGACCTTATTAAACACAAATAACAAAATATTCTTCTCCCAAGAAGTTGAATCTTATCCCCAGAGTTTGACCGAGTATTTGGAAGAATGTAAATAACAGTAACCCAATTGTTCAGTAGACATGATCAAATGTCAGGACGCTTAAAGAATTTGTCGACTTTAGATATAATTCTTATACTATCACTGTTAAAATTTAAACTTTTGTCTTTTCTCCTAAATATGTTTATTGAACTATTTGAACTAAATAATGACAAAACCTTGAGCTAAGACTTGAAATTGATAGTCGTCTTACATTATTAGATTTATTGAGCAGTCAAATACGTGGTTCATGACGCAGCTTGAGCTAGTGGCTAAGTGGCCTATCTTAAAGACGACACTAGCCACCATTGACCCCAAAAGTTTGACACCTTTTTTTTGTCCCTTTCCTGTTTGTCAAATCTTGGAAATGAGCTTTGAACGTCATTTCAAACTTGAGTCTTAGGAACTATTTGAAAAGTAAGAAAATAACTTTAAAAAAATAAGTTATTTTTCATAAAATATTTTTCTTTTCAGTGTTTGACTGCACAACGAAAAAATATTTTTTGTGTTTGAATAATTTTTTGAAAAATGAATTGAATTGTATATTTTATTTTTCAACTCAAATAAGTCTATTTTAATAATCAATTTCTCATTCACTAATTATCCATTTTGAACATATAATATATTATAAATTTCACAGATTAGGACTACAAAAAAGATAGCCTGCGCAATAGCTGACCTGATCCGCTAAGACCCGCAAGCTGCGGGCCAAGCCCTAATAAAAATAAATAAATAAATATACATATATATGTTACACAGCAAGGCAGAACACTGCCTTGCTGTGTAACATTATATATATATATATATATATATATATATATATATATATATATTGTATTTTTTTTTTAAATTTTCAAATACAAAAAATTAATATTTGTAGATTTTACTTATTTTTTTAAGTTTTGAAGTCAAAAAAAAAATAAAATAAAAAATCCCAAGGGCCGACCCGCGAGGCCTGCCAAACCCGCATGGCGCGGGCTAGGGTTGCATTAATCCTAGCCTGCAGGCTTGGTGGGCCTGCCCGAAAATCCCACTATTTTGACAAGTTTTGAATGTGCATCCTTGAAAAATGACTTCCCCCTAAAAAAAGGGAAGTCATTTTTCCCCAAAACATACCTATTTTTCTTTGACTAAGGTATCATTTTTCATTGACCTAATTCTCCTCCCCCCCCCCCCCCCCCCCACTTGCCAAACACTGAAAATCTGGAAACATTTTCCAGAAGTCATTTTTCGGATTTTCAAACGCACCCTTAATTACGAATTTTTGTTTTTAATTAATAATTTATTAATACTCAATTTAGTTCTTAATTATAGTGATTTTTTCTAATTGAGTAGATACCCAAAATGGTCCCTCGACTACAGCTAAATTCACAAATTGGTCATCGACTTTCAATTTTAACCAATTAAGTCCTTAACTTTGCAATATTGACACGAATTGGTCCTCCATCTATTTGACCGTTTGTTGACCGCGATCTTTGAAGATATATATGTAGTTTCACGTGCAAAGCTCAAGAGAACGCTCTTGGAGGTGACATTGTTGTTTCGGATGGGAAGTGCTTCTCCGCTTGCTGCTTGGGGATACGAGTCGGTTCAGCTTAGAGAGCGCTCTTGGAGGTGACAGCGCCGTTTCGGAGGGGGGAAGTGCTTCTCTGCTTGCTGCTTGGGGATCCCGAGCCGGTTTAGCTTGCCTACATCGCTTGGAGTCACGGCTTTCTCGAAGAGCCACTCCAGGAACTTCGGCAATCGATCTATCAAAAGCTATAATCTCTCTGGCATGGTATGCAGCGCCGACAGTGGATTCAAATGTAACAGTGCGATCTAGAAATGCATCCGGAACCTTAAAAAACTGACAATGGACCATGAAATTACATATATATCCTAAAAAAGCGCAGTCAACAAACGGTCAAATAGACAAAGGACCAAATTATGTTAAAATTACAAAGTTAATGACTTAATTGGTTGAAATTAAAAGTTGAGGACCAATTTGTGAATTTAACTATAGTCGATGGACCATTTTGGGTATTTACTCTTTCTAATTTAGTCATAAATGACTTTTGTGTTTAATTAGGTCGACTTTGATGATTTTACCCAATTGAATCATCTGTTAAGATAGCTTGGTAATTTCACATCTTTTAATACTCAATTTAGTCATCAACTATAGTACTTTTACTCAAGTTAGTCTTCGACTATAGTGGTTTTATCCATTTAGTCATCGACTATAGTGACGTTTCTCGATTTAGTCATGGATTCAAATAGTCGATGACTCAATTAAATAAAATCATCAAAATCGAGGGCCTAATAAAGAATAAAAAGTTATATAAGACTAAATCAAGAAAAATCACCACAGTCAAGGACTAAAATAGGTATTAAGTCAATAATTTAATCATATTTTCTTTTAGTGTTGTTAGTATTCAATTCTAGATTCAATCATTTGTTACATATTTTGTCTTATTTTTACGATGTTTAAGAGTTCAAAAGCATATAAATTGTTATTTACCAAAAGGTTTCTTCTATTACCAATTTATTTATTTATTTTTGACTCCATTGGAAGTCTTTTTACCAAGCAAACAAATAACATAGTTAGGTGATTGCAATATATTTCTCAAACAAATATCTGGAGTATTGAGTTATCGATTTACATAAAAATGGGACGTATTAAGCACTAGCTACTAATTTATTCTTGTAAAACTAATTTTAATGATTATCATGGATAATTGCATAAAATAACTAAAACAAAGCAAAATAACAAGGTTGTGAAAACAATAAAGAGAGAAAGAGATTCTTGAGATTCAAGTGTTTAATCACCTAGTGCCAATCTTAAGTGCAATATCGAATCTGGATTTAAACAAGCGTGAGAATACAACAAGTGAAAGAGTTACTCCCGTAATCTCTAACCTAAAGCAAGTGAATATTCACTCTCATGATATAAACACTAAACAATGTAAGAACATGTATTCTAATAAATTCCTAACCAATACCATATCCCGATGTGCAATAATCAAGAATAAACTCCTCAACCAATTTGCCATCTCCCAAGATGCAAAAGTTAAGTACAATAATTGTATGCCCTAAATTATGCCTAACTCCCGTTATGACACAAAGATAGCTTTGAAACAAGTAATTACGACCGTGAACTAGCATCAACAATACAAAACACAATTGCAACACAAGTTTAAAACCCAAACATCAATATATTAAGAATCTAATAAATAGGTACATAGGTTCATAAAAACTTTTTACCCAAGAATCTCTAAAATAAATTAGCCAAGCATGACTAATATGCAATACATCACAATAATAAAGAGTTTACAAGAGATCAAAGTAAGTAATTAAATGAGTAAACCGAGTGATTCTCCCAAATCCCCTTGGCTTTTCTCCTTTCTTCCCAAGACAAATTGTAGCTCTTGATTCTCCTCTTTCTTGTCTCCAAAACTCTGAACAATAATCTAGGGTTGAACCAACGCAGGATTTTATAGCTAGAGCTCAAACAGGGTCAAATTTGGAAATTTCTGCAAAATTTTGGGACTTGCCGAATTTCAGCATAGCGCTGGCTCGACGTGTTGAGTTTGACGTATTTTTCCGGACCACATTCTGGAATGACTCGACGCGTCAAGTCCGCTGATGCGCGGGCCACAACATTCGGCCCAAACTCGTCGAATTCCCTGAGTCACGCACTTCCGGTCCATTTCGGCTCCAAGCTTGTCCTAGAACTTCCCTTGCTCTTGCACTTGACCTACAATGGTTCTAAAACACTAACAAACACTGTAAAACATTCAAAACAAGTGTAAATCATACCTAAATGATAAAACAAGGGAATATGCAATTAAAGTGACATTTTCATAAACTTAAACCCAACAAATATAAACAAACTAATACTAGAAACATGTATAATTTGGCTAACATCATTATGGTGTGTTTGGTTCGCACATGATAATTAAAATTGGAATGAAAATCAAATACTCCGTATTTGGTAATAGTAATGAGTTTTAGTGAAAGTATTTTGCATGTTTGGTAGTAGGAATTAGAATGATTACCAATATTGATGTTTAGTTGTGTATGACGCTTTAATGAGAATAAATGTTTTAAAAATACAAAAACAAAAAATAAAGACAATTGATCATAATTTAATGATCTGACATCCAAAGGATCAATATAAACAAAAAAAAAAAAAAAAACAAAACAAAAATATAAAAGTACTAATTCAAACTTAAAAATTAGATTACCAATAAGATGAAATGCTACACCTTTTTAATTAGGGAATGAGATTTTTAATTGAAGTCTTGAAGGGGTAATCAAATCCATAATTGTGTTTTAAAAAATTATCAACCAAACAGTAACTATGATTTTGATTCTTATTCTTAGTGTGTAAACCCATGAATCAAGCACACCCTTAGTATATAATTGTTGAATTATCAATACAAAATAGTTCCAAGGGAAGTTAAGAAGAACCTAGCACGTACTAAAGTGTAAATATGTTCGGCAATTTTCGCTTTTTATTTTTATATGTCCTCAGCTCCTATCATGTTTAGATTATTTTAAATGTCACAAGTTACTGTTCTACCTTTTTAAATTTGATTTTCATCTCATTCTTATTGTGTAGATTGATTTTCAATTACCTTTTTTTTTTTTTTTTTTTTTTTTTTTTTTTTTTTTTTTTTTTTTTACAACAACTTGCACATAGCTAAGAGCCAATAATAACAGATGCGTATTAGGTTTTGGGAAATAAGTTTTATGTGAAACTATATTATTAAGTCGTCCAAAGTTTGGAATACTTATCAATAACATAATAGTTTTTAATATTTTACCAAGAGTAAGGTCATCAATAGTTTTTTCTTAGTTTTTCTGTGACATGAAAGAAAGAGATGGTGAAATAAAGGAGAGAGGGTGGATGAAATGAAAGAGAAAAAATATATATATTTACAAGAAGTAAAGTTTCTTTGTGGATCTCACAATTTTTATTTTTATTTTTTAAAATTCGCGTTGGAGCGTGAAACGCGCACTAACTGTGCCCAGTGAATATGTAAACAGTAAATCAATATTTTTTTTTGGACAGGCTTATTTTTTTCTATTATTTTTCCGTCTCTCTCCTTTCTCCACTTGCAAAAAACCAAGAAAAAACTTGTTTCGTTGCTCCAAAGTGCTTACCTCCCACATATATACCACCATACACGTACATTGATGCTGAGTTGACTAGGATGTCATAATTTAGATAGGTGAAAAGCATTAAACAAAAAGACTTATAATAACCTACTTCAAAAAGACTTTGAACAATGAATTTCACATTTTGTTAGTTTAATGGTGCGAAGGAAAAATTGAAAAGATGTGGGTAAAATTGAAAAGCATTTGTAAAAATATAAGAAAAAAAGAACAGAATATATAAGCTACCAATGCAATTTAATTATTTCACCAGAATAATTTTGATTTTCACACAGTTATATTTACTATGTGAAGGGAAAATTAAAAAGAAAAATGGTAAAACTGAAAAATATTTGTGAGAGTATAAGAAACAAAATTTTACAATACAATACATATATTTTTTTGTATTTCTATTATAATTAACAATAGGAGCTCTTATACGATATTATAGATTTACAATAGATTATACTCCGTATTAGCCTACACGAGAGGCGGTATTGACTTGTTAGGCTTGAGTAGGTCGAGAAAATATATATAAATAGATACTACATGTAACAGGATCAATAATACCAAAAAGGAAAAAAGATTAGCCCGCACGGGCTGAGCTTAATGATTTAGTAGACAGTATTTGGGTGAAGAGGCAAAAGTTCGAAACTTGACAGTGGTAGTGTGGGGCACAAAGTGGGCAGATCCTTGTGTGCACCGGCATATGGCCATATTGTGTTAAGTTGGATGTGATTTTATATAATAATAATAATAATAATAATAATAATAATAATAATAATAATAATAATAATAATAATAATGATAATAATGATAATAATGATAATAATGATAATAATGATAATAATGATAATAATGATAATAATGATAATAATGATAATAATGATAATAATGATAATAATGATAATAATGATAATAATGATAATAATGATAATAATGATAATAATGATAATAATGATAATAATGATAATAATGATAATAATGATAATAATGATAATAATGATAATAATGATAATAATGATAATAATGATAATAATGATAATAATGATAATAATGATAATAATAATAATAATAATAATAATAATAATAATAATAATAATAATAATAATAATAATAATAATAATAATAATAATAATAATAAATAATAATAATAATAATAATAATAATAATAATAATAATAATAATAAATAATAATAATAATAATAATAATAATAATAATAATAATAATAATAATAATAATAATAATAATAATAATAATAATAATAATAATAATAATAATAATAATAATAATAATAATAATAATAATAATAATAATAATAATAATAATAATAATAATAATAATAATAATAATAATAATAATAATAATAATAATAATAATAATAATAATAATAATATAATAATAATAATAATAATAATAATAATAATAATAATAATAATAATAATAATATAATAATAATAATAATAATAATAATAATAATAATAATAATAATAATAATAATAATAATAATAATAATAATAATAATAATAATAATAATAATAATAATAATAATAATAATAATAATAATAATAATAATAATAATAATAATAATAATAATAATAATAATAATAATAATAATAATAATAATAATAATAATAATAATAATAATAATAATAATAATAATAATATAATAATAATAATAATAATAATAATAATAATAATAATAATAATAATAATAATAATATAATAATAATAATAATAATAATAATAATAATAATAATAATAATAATAATAATAATAATAATAATAATAATAATAATAATAATAATAATAATAATAATAATAATAATAATAATAATAATAATAATAATAATAATAATAATAATAATAATAATAATAATAATAATAAATAATAATAATAATAATAATAATAATAATAATAATAATAATAATAATAATAATAATAATAATAATAATAATAATAATAATAATAATTAATAATAATAATAATAATAATAATAATAATAATAATAATAATAATAATAATAATAATAATAATAATAATAATAATAATAATAATAATAATAATAAATAATAATAATAATAATAATAATAATAATAATAATAATAATAATAATAATAAATAATAATAATAATAATAATAAAAAAAAAAAAATAATAATAATAATAATAATAATAATAATAATAATAATAATAATAATAATAATAATAATAATAATAATAATAATAATAATAATAATAATAATAATGTTGATGATGAGAAAGTCAAGAGCTGTACTAAAGCTAAGTAGCATGTGGGGACTAATTAATTAAAGTTGATTTGATATTATATACTCCGTATGTTTGAAGTGTTGACCATCTTACAGTCAATTTTGCAAAACCTTCGTTCAATGGTCAGATATTAGAGCTGAAAAAGTTGATTTTTTTTTTTTTTTTTTTTGGGGGGTCAAAAAACGTTGATTTTTCTCAAAAAAAAAAAAAAAAAAAAGTTGATATGATTTTTGTCAAATGACTCACGTGATATCAAAATTTTCAGATATAAAGCTGCTGATACGCTTTCTTTTTAGGTTGGATAACTCAATTGTATTATCATGTATTATTTAATGATTTATTTGAACATTATTTCTTAAAGTTATTATTATTATTATTATTATTATTATTATTATTATTATTATTATTATTATTATTATTATTATTATTATTATTATTATACTTTTGATTTAATGATTTTTAACTTATATAAGTTAATAATAGATTTAATTCGTATATTATACATGCATGTTACTACTTTTAATTCCTAAATTGTCAATAAATTAAAGTGACATTTTTGATACTTTAGTTATTGGTTTTATTAAAATTTATATTTATTTTTCAAATATTTTAATTAATTTGAACTAGTAATAGAACTTTACATGCTCTTATTTATCTTCTTTCACTCAAATCACAGTTTCACAATTTTGCTGTAAAAATGCAAAAAAGTAAATTACTGACCTTCATTAAAATAATATAAATTTTATAAGGTCATACAAATAGAGGTCAATGATTTGTATTTCTAATCACTAAAGTATGAAATTAAAGTGTTATTTAGAGAAAAAGAAAAATGTGAGTTGAACTTTATTTAACAGCTCTAGTCAACTAATATATTTTTTTTGAAAGCACTAGTCAACTAATATATATTTGAAGAGTAACACAATATTTATATTTATATTTTTATAAATCCATTAATAGAAGGACCAAACATTTCACTTTGCCGGCACCTCAGAAATTAAACGTAATGATACTCAGAATTAATGACCGTTTTAGTTCGCCGATTATGCCGTAATTACTAAATTGGTCATTGATTATCAATTTTGACCAATTAAATTCTCAATAATTGATTTCATAGTCGATTTGGTCCTCTATAATTATTGGTCCTCGATCAGTTTGACGAAGGATCAAATCAGTTACAAAATCAATAGTTGAGGATTAAATTGGTCAAAATTGATAGTCGATGACCAATTTAATAGGAGTAAATACCCAAAATAGTCCCTCGACTATAGCTAAATTCACAAATTGGTCCTCAATTTTCAATTTCACCCAATTAAGTCCTTAACTTTGTAGTTTTAACACAATTTGGTGCTCTATCTATTTGACCGTTTGTTGACTGTGATTTTTGAGGATATATATGTAATTTCATGGTTCATCGTCGGTTTGTTAAGGTTCCGGTTATATTTCCAGACCGCACTGTTACATTTGAATCCACTGTCGAAAGCAATCTACCAAACCCGGTCACCTTCTTCATCCTCCCTTTCGATTCAATGTAGTTGAATTCGTACCAGAGCGAAGAAGACGACGTATTTCCGTACCGGTGCAACGTCATCCTGGAGGCCTCCACGTGCTCCGACGAGAGCTGAAGGTTCTTCTGGAGATCGTCGATCACGGTCAACAAACGGTCAATTAGATGGAGGACCAAATCGTGTCAAAATTGCAAAGTTAAGGACTTAATTGGGTGAAATTGAAAGTTGAGGACCAATTTGTGAATTTAGCTATAGTCGAGGGACCATTTTGGGTATTTACTCATTTAATAATTACGACATGGTCGAGGGATCAAAACAGTCATAAGGTGTAGACTAAATTCGTTATTATCCGATAACTCAAGGTCAAAATCGTAATTTTCCAAATTATATAATTTTTTTGTTATAAATACATGCACGTTGTGCTTCATTAGCTCATCCGGTCCATGCATTAAAGTTCATACTTTAATTTGTTGAGAAAAAAAAAAAGTTTCTCAAATTTAATCCAATGATATGATGAAGTCGAAAGAGGTGAAGAGGAAGTACTTAGGAGTCCGGCGTCGGAAGTGGGGGAAGTGGGTGTCGGAAATTCGGATTCCGGCCACCCAAAAGCGTCTTTGGCTAGGCACCTACGCCACCGCGGAGGCGGCCGCCGTCGCCCACGACGTTGCTTATATTTGCCTCAGAGAACCCACGACGTTAGATAAGTTGAACTTCCCCGCCGCTACGTTGAGGTTAACGGCCGGCGTTCGACGAGGAATGTCTCCGGTGTCAGTTCAGAAGGCCGCCTCCGATGCCGGCATGGCCGTCGACGCCACCACGAAATTTAAGGAGAACAGTGTTGGTGAAAAGCCAAATTTCTTCATGGGAATTGAAGGTGCATATTGGGGGAATAATGAATGAGTATTTTAATTTGGTTTTTGATTACTTGTTTTAGAATTAGGAAAATACTTGGTGTACTCCCATTTTAAATTCTCAATAATTTGTACTCATTCTCACATGCTTTTAATGTAGACATTTTTTTGTGGACCCACATGATGAAAGTAACCCGGAGTATAAATGAGGGAGTAGAATTTTGAGAGTGTATGTAGTAAAACTCCTAGAATTATATAGTACGTGAAATTGTATTTTCTTTCTTTATTATCTTTATCTAAGTTTATATATTAAGAATGACTCTGCCCTCGTTCGGGCTTAGCTCACTAGTTTAATAGGTACTTCGTAGTATTTAGGAGAAGAGACTAAGGTTCAATGACAGTATGAGAATTATGTTTAAAGTGACAGATCCCTTGTGCGCACCGATATGATATATCGGACATAGGGTTGAGGATTCAACATTTTGAGAGAAAAATGACTCCTCGCCGACTCGATTTATGGGGTCTTCTCTCTCCTAGTGAATTGCAACAAAGTCTTATATAATTGGGAGATCCCGAAAATTCGTCATATTCAATTCTTAAAGGGATAAATGTGCTATTTCTTTGTCCTCTGACTAAAAATTGTTCCTTTTGCCCTTCATTTTAACGCTTAACACCAAAGCTAACGGAGGACCATTTTGACTTAAAATTCAATAGTCGGAAGACTACTCTGGGTGCAATTAAAAGTCAAGGAACTAATTTGAAAAAATACGATAGTCAAAGGACCATTTTGAAAAGAGTTAATATCCAAAATGGTCCCTCGACTATGTCATAATTACCAATTTGGTCCTCAATTACCATTCTTACCCAATTAAGTCCTCAACTATGTAACTTTTACTCAATTAAGTCCTCAACTATACAATTCTTACCCAATTTAGTCCTCAACTATACAATTCTTACCCAATTTAGTCCTCTGTATTAATTTGACTGTTTGTTCACTGTCAAAAGTCGGGATAAAATTATAATTTTACAAGATTTCTCCTTCCTCTCCATTTAGCAGCGCCAAACCATGCAACAATACACTCCGATCAGATTTCGATCGTCAAAAAATCGTTGGAAATCAAATTCATGGGCTATCCGATGCATAACCACTACTTCGATACTGTCAGGTTTAGAACCCAACCGGAGCTTATTGCTACATGGTTTGGCGCTGCTAAATGAGGAGGAAGGAGAAAACCTGTAAAATTACAACTTTATTTCCACTTTTGACAGTCAACAAACAGTCAAATTGACAAAGGACTAAATTGGGTAAAAATTGTATAGTTGATGACTTAATTGGGTAAGAATGATAGTCGAGGACTAAATTGGTAATTACGACATAGTCGAGGGACTATTTAAGGTATTGACTCTTTTGAAAATGAACTCTTTTTTTTTTTTTTTTTTTTTTTTTTTTTGATAGGGGAATTAACTCTTAAAATAGCTGTGCTATGTAATGAACTATCATGTGAAATTAACAAATTAAAAAACAAAGAGATAACAATTGCAAGCCTAAATGAGAAATGTATATATTATCATGATATGTATCTATATCTATAGATATGATATATAAATGAGATCTCTATTATCAATAGTTCAATAGTCCATTCTAATTCAATGAATAATATTATATAACTAATCAAATAATTAGATACAACTATATATTGATTCTTTGAGAAATTAACTTTTGAATTGCATGTGCTCACAACCAAAGAACATAACTTACAAATTTTCATTTGCTATTTTCCGTTTTCTAGTATAAAAAAATATGCTTACCAACAATCATTATTACTTTGTCGAAAATTACAAATATGTGAACGAAAAATGATGGGAGACATGTAAAAGGGGAACAGGGTTTCATCTACATTTTCCAACTATGTTTAGGAGTTCTCCAAATACATGAAAACAAAAAAAAAAACAAAAACAAAAAAAAAAAAAAAAGGAAAAAATAAAATAAAAACTATAAAAAAAATAGAGAAAGTTAACAATATATTGAATTTTCCAATTCTTCAATTGCTTACTTATTCAAAAAATTCTCCAAATTTTCACTTTGCTAAACAACAATGGCCTTCTAAGCTCAATTTTTATTTACATCTTACAACATTTCCAAGCTTTAGATTGGATCTTTGTTGAGCTCCAAATTGAAAATTCATATTCTTAATCTTATAGAGTTTAATTATATACACTATTAGTTTAGAGTTTTTAATTTTTACTCAGAAACAAATAATTCTGGTTTTAGCAAACTGAACAGTTTTGGTTCCGTACAGTTAAAAATTAAACCGAACCAAAAACTGTTTGATTTTTTTGAATATATATAATTATTATATATTTTAAAATTTTAATTATCGCCCTACTGAGCAATGCACGTCTTCATAAAGTGCAGTGTGATTAAAATAGCTATGCTATGCAATGAGCTACCATGTGAAATTAACAACAAATTAAAACAAAGAGATATGAACATATGTAGCTATAGATATGATAAATGAGATCTCTATTATCACTTGATAATATCCAGTTCAGTAGTCCATTCTCTAATTTAATGAATAAAGAGAGTATCTTCAAGGATTTATAAAAAAAAAATATCTCAAAATAACCAACTTAATCAAGCAAAACAAAATTTAGACACTAAAGCACTTGCCACAACAAGTAACAAAAAAGTATAAATATTTCAAATAAAGTCCTGGATTATGCATGAGAACAACTCTTCAACGGTTGGCCTTGGCAACTCTCTCAATCTCATCCTTCTTCTTAATTGCGTAACTGCAAGTAAAATGGGAAGAGATCATCAATCAGGGGGCTGCAGATTGAATAAAGTGCAAACATTATACATACAAGTGCATGTGCACTTGTTCATGGGAAGGCATATTAACCATATGCCCATCTGCATCTTTGCTCTGGCCTCTGGGGATAATAGGAGGCTAATGGTGTTTTGGTAGGATTCTATGGTAGTCAAATCTTGAATATATTCACTTTTTTCTCCATCATTGCATTGAAAAAAAAGAGGTTAACGCCTCGAAGATGTGAAGACCATTGGATGAATTAGAAATATGAAGACAGCATTGATTTTTAATTTATGGTCTAGCACTGGGTAAAAACAGATCGGATATAGTAATTCCACAGCGACCCAGGTTAACACTCCTAAATGACAACATCAAAATATGGGTGTTCATTCGTTACAAATTTGGGGTAGGTTTAAATGTTAGAAAATGTAGGTGCCATATCAATGACAAATTGAAAACATATGGCAAAACCAACTACTCTCTCTATCCCATTTAACCTGTCTGTTTATTATTCATTAGTCAAACCAACTATTTCTTCTTTGCTTACTTTCTTTACTATTTTTAAATTTAATTTGTTGTGTTTCATAGTACTTTTAATGTAGTTTCTAAATATATAAATTTCATATACTAATACTAAACTTAATATTATGAAAAATTAAATTAAAAATAACACTGAAGTCTCGTTAACCGTTAACCAGATACATAAAATAAGACGGAAGGAGTACTTGATAAAACATCATATATTACCTGTTGGAAGACCCCTTGGCAGCATTAATGAGTTCATCTGCAAGGCACTCAGCAATGGTCTTGATGTTCCTGAAAGCACTCTGGCGGGCACCACTTGTTATGAGGTAGATTGCTTGGTTCACACGACGGAGAGGAGAAATATCAACAGCCTGACGTCTCACAACACCAGCAGAACCAATTCGAGTAGCATCTTCTCTTGGGCCACTGCATGAATATAGAAAAGGAAAATACAAAAGGTTATGGATAGATAATTACGAAAGTAGCTCAAAAACAATAAATATACAAAAATGGTTAAAGCAAAGATTAGGGTTCAATGAAGTATCCCAATCCTATCCCCAATAAAAAATAAATGTACACTGCTAATTTCATCCATATTCCATTTGTCAGCCACACAATTATGCTTGCTTCATTTATGCGAGTCTAAAAGTTGTGATCTTATGAAGATCTTAAACAGTTAAAATTACATGCTATAAATTGTACATATCAAAACAGACTTAAGTAAACATCATACAAGAGGAACCAAAAACAATATGAATAGATGCAATCATGACAAAACAAGAAAGGGAATTATTGAACAATATACACGCAAAATAAAGAATGAAAAGACAACCTATTGATCACAGCATCAACAATCACTTGAATAGGATTTAGGTCTGTCAACAAATGAATGATTTCCATAGCATGCTTAACAATTCGAACTGCCATAAGCTTCTTCCCATTGTTCCTTCCATGCATCATCAGTGAATTGACCAACCTCTCCACGACAGGGCACTGGGCCTTCCTGAACCTTTTGGCTTGGTACCGACCTGCAGTGTGTGGTGTGTAGGTAGGATGCTTGGCTGCAGTGGCAGTGATATAATCATCGACAGACAAGTCATTAACCTACATCAAAGATATCATTCCAACAAAACATATAAGGGGGCATTTATTAGGGTGAGATTGATAGAATTAAATTAGAAAGGCATCATGTCATGAACAAAATTAAAACTTTAGCAGAATCAATTTCATATAATTGCAAGTAACTAGTAATGCAAAAAAAAAAAAAAAAAAACAATGTAAATGTAGCATATTATACAAACATAACCAAGTCCCTTTACCAGCCCAGTCATTCACGCATTCTCTCATGAACTCAATTGCAAAACAATTACCAATTCTATTGAAGATTAAAGATCTCAACCATTTGTACTGCATCTAAGTGCAACGGAACAAGGATAAATTCCTAATCCTTCCACATTGTTAAGCATCTTATCTTAATTGCTAAACCCCTAATAAACCTCGTTAATCTCCAATTACCTGACATTCCAAGTAGATTAGTTACCCTTTCTACGCAAAACAAAGGTAAAACAACAAACAAATAAATACCGAAGAACATAAATTTCATTCTCTTTATCATCCGCATAACAAATAGCAGGAAAAAACAAAGTACTAAAAAATTGAAAGAAAATGACGACGAGATTGAACCTGAACATCATCGTAAGACCAACGGTTGAAGAGCAGGATACCACTGTGAACCTTCTCTTCTTGCGGATTCACACTTTGAGCCTTCTCCTCTTGCGGATTCACACTGTGTACTGCTACCGCTCCTTCCATCTTTGCTTCACCGTCGCGATTGCTTTCTCGCACAATCCCTCTCCCGGCAGCTGAAATGCAGAAAACGCAGAGAAGAAACCCTCGCAAGCTCCAGTTTTATATCTGACTTAAAACTAGGTCTCCAGTTTTAGGCCCATGATCCATATCTTTAGTGGGCTTCTCATAACTTTTGAAATTTACAAGTGGAATTTTTTGCACTTTTGGTCCCACGACTATAATGGCACTATCAGAATTGATCTACGACTTTTTGACCTTGTAATTTTAGTCCACGACTATTGTTTTTTGGCAAAAATGGTCCTTCCGACCACTTTTCCGTCAAAATTTCACCGGAGTAAAATTTCTTCATTTTTAAGAAGGCTAAAGTTGACATGTTTAAGAGGCTTGTATTACTGATTGTTTGCTGCCATATTTTGCAATAAAGAATTGTTTTTTATCTAGGAAGAATTGTTAAGGGAAATGTCAAATTTAGCCCTCTTAAAAATGAAGAAATTTTACTCCGGTGGAATTTTGACGGAAAAGTGGCCGGAAGGACCATTTTTGCTAAAAAAATAATAGTCGTGGACTAAAATTACAAGGTCTGAAAGTCGTGGATCAATTTTGATAGTACCACTATAGTCGTAGGACCAAAAGTGCAAAAAACTCTTTACAAGTGTTATAACCATCTTTTTGGAAATCCCGAAAATAATTTTCAATTTTAAATATTTCAGTGTTAGGTCACACTTGTGTAAGAACGTCTCATTAATTTTTATCTGTAAGATGGACCGGATCAAATCAATATGCAAATGTAATACTTATACTAGCAAATGTAATACTAATCAATAATAAAATGCTTGTTATAAGCGAAAAACATAATGTTTTTTATGACAAATGTAATACTTTTATATTTTTGATGTAAAAGTATTACTTTTTGAGTAAATTTTAATTTTGGTCCACTAACTATTGCACTTGTGTTAATTGCAACACTTGACTTTCAAAAATGTTAATTTAGTACCTTAACTATGCAATTCTTATCAATTTTCGTCACACCGGTCAAATTACCGGCCAAATGTGATCGGAAAAACTTAAACCTTTTTAAACTGTTTATTCATGGGGGGCAAAATGGTCATTTTACATTTTAAAAAAAATGAAGAGTTATTTGCTTCTTCTTCTTTGCGTACCACACTCACTGCTTGCGGCTGAATTCTGAAATGAGTTAATACCCAAAATCGTCCTCGACTATAATGGTTTTTCTTAATTTCGTCCTAAACGACTTTGGTGACCTAATATCGTCCCAGACTTTTGTGTTTCGCTCAATTTAGTCCTCCATTTGTTATTCTGTCAAATTGGTGTTAAATAAAGGGGCAATTCAGTAATGTCAATATTGATCTCTCTTTACTTTCAACTTGCGAAGTGCGAAATTCCTCTTTCTTGTACGAATTACACCCAGAATTACTCCCGGACCTGCAAATCAAATTTTATATTCGCAATTTTAGGATTAATTCTGAGAGTAATTCGTAAAAAAAAAAAGAATTTCGCAGTTCACATGTCTATGAGTAAAGAGATGCCAATATTAAAATTACTGAATTGTCTATTTATTTAACACCAAATGGACATAATAACAAATGAGGGACTAAATTGAGCAAAAACACAAAAGTCTGGGACTAAATTGAGCGAAACACAGAAGTCTGGGACAATATTAGGTCATCAAAGTCGTTTAGGACGAAATTGAGAAAAACCACTATAGTCGAGGACGATTTTGGGTATTAACTCATTCTGAAATCAATGCCTGCATTCATTTGATCAATTTTCCCCACCCAGATCAAACACTGATGATTTGGAAATTGAAACACTCACACACACACACTCTGACAATTAAGATTAAGAATGAAAATTGTGTTTCACCGTATAGTACATGTATGTCCGTCGTCAATGGCACATTGATCTCCTCCATTTTGGCAGCTAACGACAAACAGGCCAAAGCCAAGAACTGCACAGCCCAATTCCTGCTTTTCTATAAATCTCGAGACAAACAACATTGGAATTGCTAGCTCGCTACGGCTTCGGAGACGCGCTGGAGCTAAGCACTAACGACGGCTGGGGCGGCCGAGGAAGCTCCGGTGCCCAAGGGCGCCAAGAATAAAAAGAGCAAGGACGACAGCAAAAGCGGTGCCGTGGACGACGGAGACGCGCCGGAGCCAAGCACAGACGACGATGAGCCGGCGGATGATACCGTCAGTGACAATAATGGTGGCTCGGTGGTGAGCGTGGTACGCGTAGAAGAAGAAGCAAATAAATTTTTATTTCTTTTTTTAAACGTAAAATGACTATTTTGCTGCCATGAATAAAAATTTAAAAAGATTTAAGTTTTTCTGGTCACATTTGGCCGGTAATTTGACCGGCCAGACCAAAATTGATAAGAATTGCATAGTCAAGGTACTAAATTAACATTTTTTAAAGTCAAGTGTTGCAATTAACACAAGTGCAATAGTCAGTGGACCAAAATTGAAATCTACTCTACCTTTCATCAAAAGTATTATATTTTCTCTTATAAGTAATAAATATTTTATTCTTGATTTAGCATTACATTTGCTAGTATAAGTATTACATTTCATCTTAACCCGACCTGTCTCACAGATAAGGATCCGTGAGACGGTCTTATACAACTTTTTGCCTCCAGTGTTTGGTTAAAAAGAAATCAATGAAAAATATTCATTAGAAGCTTGGGTTAGGGTTATATTATCTAGGAATAAGGTTCAAATTGGCCACTGATCGTAACCTGAAAATGCAATTAGGCCACTGAACGAAAAAAAAAGTGCAATTAGACCACTGAACACTCCAAAAATGTGCAATTTCACCTGATAGCAGGTTACCCTCAATTTTAGCAGGTTATCTGCTTACGTGGCAGCTGAGTTGGCATTTTTAATAAATTTTAATTAATTTTTAATAAATTTTAATAATAACTTTTTATTAAAAAATTTTTTTAAAAAATAAAAATGACTTTATTTTATTTTTTATTTAATTTTTTCCAATTTTTTATAAAATTTATTATTAAAATTAATTATTAAAAATTATTTAAAAATTATTAAAAATGCCAACTAAGTTGCCACGTAAGCAGGTAACCTGCTAAAATTGATGGTAACCTGTTATCCGGTAAAATTGCATACGTTTGGAGAGTTCAGTGGCCTAATTGCACATTTTTTGAGTGTTCAATGACCTAATTGCACTTTTTTTTCGTTCAGTGGCCTAATTGCATTTTCAGGTTACGTTCAATGGCCAATTTGAACCTTATTCCTATTATCTATTTAGATGCTTTATTTGTGATTATCGCATAAATGGTATAAATGCCTAACCAAGGGTTCTTTGAGATTATAAAGGAATTGTGCTAGATTATGTTAATGTTTGATTGACCACATTCACTAACATGTTTTAGAGGATTCTTGGCCTCAATGAGAGTTGGGTCAAGATTTCAATCTACTCCTTGCATAATCCCTATTTCTACTATGAAAATAGGGGAAATAGTGGGATTTAGATACTTTGTGTGCTTGAAGGACTTGAAATTGATACACCATGAGAATGGGGCGATTCCTAGTCCTAATTCTTGTTTAGATTATCACAAGAGTGGTTTTTAGACTTGAATTCCTATGTGCATCCCCTCAATTCCTCAGTTATGTATTCTCCCATGAGTAAATACCACCTATGGTCCCTCGAGTTTGGTGCCATCAATGGTCCCTAACTTCCGTAATTACCATCCGTCATCCTCCGAGTTGTCAAAAGTTACCTTCTAGCGTCCTTCCGTTACTTCCTCCCGTCTCAGCCGTCAAAATGGAGGGTAATATTGTCATTTGACTTATACAAGAAGAGTTAATACCAGCCAAGGTCCATCGAGTTTGGTGGTTTGACCATCTTTAGTCCCAAGTTTCCATATTCCATTATTTTCCTTCTTTCATATTCTCTTCTTCAAATGTATTATTATTACTATTATTTATAGTTATTATTAAATTCTTATTATTATTACTATTATTATTTATAGTTATTATTGCTATTATTAAATTATTATTATTATTATTGTTATTGTTATTATTATATTATTAGCATTAAATTATTATTATTATTGTTATTATTAGTATTATTATTATAATATTCATATTCATATTATTATTATTGTTATTATTGTTATTATTAAATTATTATTATTATTATTATTATTATTATTATTATTATTATTATTATTATTATTATTATTATTATTATTATTGGTGGTTTGGCCATCTTTAGTCCCATACTTGGCCAAACAATATTATGGCATGTTTGGTTCATGGAATAGGTCAGGAATGGAATAACATTCTTTGGAATAGACCTATTCCATCGTTTGGTTGGATCATTTTGTCATGGGAATAGCATGCCTAGGAATAGCATTCCTATTCCCTCCAAATTCATTCCGTGAACCAAACGCGCTGTTAAAGAAAGTTGGTGGTTTCTGAACTTCCAACTCGAACTCCCTCTTCTCCTATACAATATTAAAGAAAATTTACAAATGTATAGGGGTCGTTTACTTCATTTATCTGTTTTTCCATTTCCAGTTTTTCATTTCTCTATTTCTCCAGTTTTCTTTCTCCATTTTTCCAGTTTTCCTTCTCCATTTTTTTCAGTTTTCCATTTTTCCATTCCTCCAGATTTTTATTTCTCTAATTTTCTGATTTTATTAAATACACTCATCCTATATAGCATTTGCACATTTCTACAACAACAACAACACCAATAATAATAATTTAATAATTTAATAATAATAATAATAACAATAAATAATAGTAACAATAATAAGAATTTAATAATAATAATAATAACAATAACAATAACAACAACAACAACAACAATAATAATAATAATAATAATAATAATAATAATAATAATAATAATAATAATAATAATAATAATAATAATAGCATTTGTACATTTCTACAACAACAAAAACAACAACAATAACAATAATAATAATAATAGTAATAATAATTTTAAAAAATAATAATAACAATAAATAATAATAATAATAATAATAATAATAATAATTTAATAATAACAATAACAATAATAATAATAATAATATGAATATGAATATTATAATAATAATAATAATAATAATAATAATAATAATAATTTAATGCTAATAATATAATAATAACAATAACAATAATAATAATAATAATTTAATAATAAAAATAATAACTTTAAATAATAGTAATAATAATAAGAATTTAATAATAACTATAAATAACAGTAATAATAATACATTTGAAGAAGAGAATATGAAAGAGGGAAAATAATGGAATATGGAAACTTGGGGCTAAAGATGGCTAAACCACCAAACTCGAGGGACCTTGGCTGGTATTAACTCTTTTCGTATAAGTCAAATGACAATATTACCCTCCATTTTGACGGCTGAGACGGGAGGAAGTAACGGAAGGACGCTAGAAGGTAACTTTTGACAACTCGGAGGATGACGGATGGTAATTACGGAAGTTAGGGACCGTTGATCGTGATGCCACCAAACTCGAGGGATCATAGGTGGTATTTAGAAGTTTGCTTGAGTCATATTTCTTACATCTAGAAAATTGGTGGTTTCTCAACTTCCAAAGGTGGACTACCTTACAAAGCTTCTTCCTTCTGAGACCCGTCCTCCTTTTATTCATTCTTCCTCCTTTGTATCAATCAACATTGTTTCTTTGTCTATCAACTCAGGAGTAAGACAGCAACAAGTACTTTTTGAGGTCACTATGGAATGCATCCAACCACAAGTCATTAGTGAAAATCAAGACAACTTTGCCCTTGAAATCATGGACATTGGTTATTTTTTTCTTATACTAGTTGACGAACTTGGATAAAGTTTCAGAACTCTTCTACTTCACCATGCATAGATAGTGATACTTGTAAAGATAGGGAGTGTATGGGTGTACAATGTCTTCCTCATGGGATTGAGGGTTCTGACATGTAATATGCAATAATTAGCAACTAGTCACTAGCCTTAGGAAATTAACAACAAACTAAGAGATCATAAACAAGATATAACAAACACATATAAACAAGAGATAAACACAAAATAATGAAAATAGGATTCGAGTTGAAGAGCATAATCCTCTAGATGCAAAACACAACCTAATATTGGGAAAGAACACATAACCAAGGAATTGAGGGGATGTGCACATGCGTTCTAGTATAAAAGTCACTCTCATGATCACCAAAATGAGAATATGGGTGAGGAATTGCCTAACTCTCGGCCCCGTACTCCTATTTTCATAATAGAAATAGGGATTATACCATGATTGGCTTGGAATCTTGACCCAACTATCCTTGTAGTTAAAATTCCTCCAAAACATATCAATGAATGCATCGCTAGACATGTTAACAAGGACAATGCACAAACCTTCATATTATCAACAAACTCTATGTTATGAATTCTATTCTTTATGAAATAATCAACAATAAAGCATCTAAAACAATTATACAACCCTAACCCAAGCCTTTAATCTAACTACCAACACATATTAGGCATAAGCAAGGTAACAACACAAATATAATGCATAAATATCGCAAATATAAGAGTTAAAAGGTAAATCAAACTTATCTATTGAAATGAAAGTAAAATTATAAAATCCAAGATTACAAGCTTACAAAATGTTAAAGAACCAAAATCTAACCTTAATTCAACCTAAAAACATAAAGGGGAATGGAAGAAAATAACTAGCGTGAATCTAGGGGCCAGAAAAAAAAAATGCCTCAAATTGTGTTTAAATACTATACATATTAGGGTTGAATGGCCATACACATGACCATGCAACTTTGTGAAGGAATTCTGCCTTTGGGTGCACCGGTAGTTGTAACTATGCGCTTTCCCATGCATTTTCACCACCATAACTTTAGAATCTAGCTTGATAAAATTTATAAAAGTTGTAGCTCTTTGAGTTAGTTTTCGAATAGTGTAGAAATCACTTAGTTTGGACATTCCTATATGAGATATGATTAAAATAGTGAATAGTGGCCATGTTGAGGGAGAATTGCTACTTCATACTCTTTTTTCCACTTGTTGCCTTGATTTGCCCATATGATACTATTGAAAATATGACTTTTTGGCTCTCTAAAGAGTATTATGTCTATCTCATTAGCTTTCTTTATGTCCTCTAATGATCCACTTGACTAAATTTTCTTCCAAAACACATGCAGGATCGATCCCTTTTTATTAAATAAGAGAATTTGTACCTAATTGATCAAATGAAGCAAATGAGGATCTTTTTAAACATAAGATCTAAATTTTCAGAATGAAATACAGGTTAAACATGGGGTAAAACATGATATATAGAAATGAACTTATCATATAGGAAAATTGCTTATTATTCTATATGTTGATGGGGAAATAGGATATAAAGCTCTTGGTAGAGCACCTCAAACTCACAATATAACCATCATGGATCAATCTGAACCAATCTTGAGCCTACCCATTGAGAATGAACAAGAACCCTCGACATAGAATAGTGTCGGTCGCATGGGCCCATGTAAGTCTTGATTGTTGGGAATCAGAACTCCTTGGGGAGAACTGACTTCTCAGTGGGTCACCCATCCTGTGACTACTGTAAGTCAAGCAAGCTTAACCATAGAGTTCTTTAGCTATCTGATTGTCATCGGTCGCATGGGCCCATGTAAGTCTTGATTGTTGGGAATCAGAACTCCTTGGGGAGAACTGACTTCTCAGTGGGTCACCCATCCTGTGACTACTGTAAGTCAAGCAAGCTTAACCATAGAGTTCTTTAGCTATCTGATTGTCATATCCTACTTAACAACAATTGGTGATAAGTAGGTAGACATTAACCATTTAACCACATCCCTAGACATTAACCATTTAACAACATCCCTCCCTGGTAAGCCACAGTGCCACGTCTCGAATCGAGCAGGGGCTGAACTCAGCCAACTCGACCGACGCCCAACAATCCCCTTCCCAGCACCTGCCGCAACCTAGCATGCTTGACTCGGTCCTTAGCCTTCGTGCCCATCACCCATCTCTTGGAATTGGACTTGGCCCAACTTGTACCCACATCCCACCCAAGACTAGACTCAGCTTTCGCCTCACCATCAATTTGAACCTGTGATCTTGGCTCTAATACCAATTGATAGATCTCAGTGCTGCACTATGCTGACTTCCCAGTGGGTCACCCATCTTGTAACTGTTGTAAGTCAAGCACGCTTAATGACAGAGTTCTTTAGCTATCTGGTTTCCATATCCTACTTAAACCAATTGGTAATAAGTATGTGGAAATTAACCATTTAACCACATTCATCCATAGTAAGCCATAGTGCCACATCTCGAATCGAGCAGGGGCTGAACTTGGCCAACCCAGCCAATGCCCAACAAGTGTGCTTAAAACCCACCCGTTGGTCTCCCCCTTTTTCTTGAGTCTTGATGCTTGTTCTTGACGTCCATGAGCTCAGAGTCCATGATCCGTAGACTTCATTATGATGGACTCTCCCTAGGTAGGCACCTTTGTTGCCAACTTTAATCCCAAGTTTTCCTCAAACATGGTACCCTAGTACCCAATTAGTCTAGGCCAAGCCATATTTGTGCTAGATTGTGATCCTCTTGTTCTTGATAACCTCGACTTGCATTATTCCCATCGTGACAAGCTAACCTTTGTGGTGAGTTCACCTCAACCTCATTCCAAGTCACTTCCATCAGACATTGTTTTTTTGCATCGCACTCAGTCCATTAGCGAATGGGATCTACTAGACCGACATAGATCTATTGGGTGCCCCTACTATGGCATTTTCTTGGAAAATGGGCACTATGTGTCATATTCATGTCATAATACCATTGAGAATGACTTGTTGATTTGTTGTCACCCCGGCTTGAAGGTCTGGGGTCAGCTACCCTAGGGTCAGCAAAGGCGCGACATTGTCTTGGAGAAGGGGCGACACTATGTATGATATTCCTACCATAATGTCATTGAGAAGGGCTTGTTGAATTGCAATCGCCTCGGCTTAGAGGTCCGGGGTTGACTAACTTAGCGTCAACAAAGGGACTGTTGAGGTTTGCTCTCTAGCTCGGTTATGGTTTATTTGCTCCCTTAGATCCCTCCATGGTCCCAATGGTAAGGTTTGTTGCTCGCATCCATATTGGGGTTGTTGTCATTCAATGAGATGCTAGTGTTCAAAAGTTACGTGAGTTTGATTGTGTCATTTTCCTGGAGAGTAAATTGTGGGATAAAACATATATCTATCTACAATTCTAATAAGAGCCAATAATGTTAGGCCCTTAACTGTAACAAAAAAAATGTCGGTCCTATTGTTTCTTAAAATGAATGGTTCATATTATACTATTGTTTCTTAAAATGAATGGTTCATATTATTTTTATTTTAGTATTTTTTATTGATTTTCCTTATTTACCCTCTATTATATTATTTTCTTCCCTTAAATAACCTAAATTCCGTAAGCATAAACTTTAGTAACGGAATATTCCGTTAAGTATTTATTATTTTAACTTACACATTAATTTCTATAAGAAAAGTCTTAGTTTCGACCCACATCCCAATTAGAGTTGGCATAATTGTTAAACATATACTACGAATATGTTAAAATATATTTAAAATATATATAATATAAAATTTAACATAAACTTTGTTCAAATAATTAGTCTGACTAAATACATAACATTCAAAGTTAAGCATCAAAGATTATAAATCAAGAACTTTAAAAATCATTTGATAAAAAAAAAAAACTTAATATTCTTTTGATTATTTAGATCAGAAAAAAAAAACTTAATATTTCAATTATACTTTTGCATTAATATTTTTTGTATGTATTTATTTATTTTTTTTAAAATCAATGATTGCATTATTGTTGATGAAAAGTATATACGCCACTTTATTACTCTTATTAAACTAAATAAAGTAGTAGCTACAACAAAAAATAATACATATGCACTTAATTAATTTAGAATTAGATGTCTATAATGTCTTTATTTAAAAAAAAAATATTCATTATAAAAATTTTTAAAAATAGATATAATTTCATTAGTTATATTATCTTTATTTTCTACAATTCAAAGATTCATTACCTTCAAATTTATCAATTTATTATATTCAGTGCATTGTCCATTGTCTTCTTTTTACATTATCTTGTAATTAAATATCAAAGTTATAATACAAAATACATTATATATATTTATTTACCAAGTATTTTATACAAATATAATAAATATTAATATTTTGTTCAATACTTTCACATGATAACCTACGACACACATCTCACAATGCATGAAACATGTAAGGAAAAACTACCACTACCAAATATCAATTAGAAAATTCAATAAATATTATTTTGCATTTATATATTTTGAATTACCGATTTAAATAAATAAATTCAATATTTATTTACATATGCATGAACATCTCCGATATAATATTGCGTTGATATACTTTGAAATACTTATTTAAAAATAATCATTTGACATTATTCCATTCGCGCAAAGCGCGTAAAGAAACTAGTGAATATAATAAAGAGCACTATAGTTAGTACAACTTTTAATGAAAGCACCAATGATTGAGGAAATTGCTTCCAATTAAGATAACTATGAAAGGAAAATGCTTAATGTAAAAGAGATCGAATAAGACAAAGAGACTTGCTATAGTAGGCAATATTACTCTTGAGAGTACAATAGTGACTTAGTGAGCATGTGAGTAAGAAAAAAGGTGTTCCTACAAAGTAAGGACTGGCCTATTTGTACAAAAAGAACTTAGTAGCTCCTTTAATACAATAGTTATGCTGTGCAACCGAATGTACCATGCGCATGGTGCATAAGGTTCAAAACGATGTCGTTTTAATTAAAAACGCGCGTTCCACTTAAAAAAAAAAAATCAAGTTCGACTCTCAGCAATAGCATTATTGTGGATATATAGTTATGAAATTGTGGATATATAGTTATGAAATTGTGGTTATATAGTTATGAATTTATGGATATTTAGTTCATTCGTTGTGGATATTTAGTTCAATCATATATTGTAGATATTTAGTTCATTCATTGTGAATTTTTACTTCATTCATTGTGAATTTTTACTTCATTCATTCATTCATTGTGGATTTTTACTTCATTCATTCACTGTGGATATATAGTTATGAAATTGTGGATATATAGTTACGAAATTGTGGTTATATAGTTATGAATTTCTGGATATATAAAACTACTATTGCCAGGAATCGAACATGATTTCTTCTTTAAGTGGGACGCGCGTTTTTTTAACCGAAACGGCGCCGTTTTGCAACCGTTTGCACCTTGCAAGGTGCATTCGGTTGCACGGCATAATTTGCGCTTTTAATAACGCTCCGCATGACTTGAACATTTCCCAAGCAAAGTGAGTTCCCATAATAGTTGTAACGACTATTGGTTGGCTTCCGCTTTCCTAATCTCACGTGCCAACCCTAACACTACTTCTTGGGCCGACCCCTGAGTCGGCATCCTTGATCTAGCCTTTGAGTTTCATGGGCCTAAAATCATTTGGTCAAATCCAATATATCGATGAAATAGAATTAGAGTATTTTTTTTTTTTAAATGTGTGAAAGAATGTTAAAATATAAAATAAACAGAATTATAAGATGATTTAATAAGAATAATTTGCAACCTAATTTTTCTGTGCACTGTCACTAACTTGAACCTAGTAGAATCCAGCTGTTTTTTTCTCTTTTTCCATCGACTATTAAAGAAATAGCCATCATAAACTATACTAATTTAATTCTCCCCTTTGAATGTGTATATGCATATCCAAAAGTCGATCTGCAACATGTATGTATCAATGTATGTTTCTACTCATCAAGAACTAAATTATATAGTGTTGATATATAATGTCAACATATAATTTTATAAAAAAGAATTTAAATATATAATATCAAATAGTAAAAATAATTTTTATTATGAATAAATGGGTGATGCGACATTTTATAAATAAAACAATAATTTTACTTTCATGTTTTACAGAATGTCATTATAGGATCAAATGGCACCTCTATGACTCCTCTTGAAGTTATAAGATCGCAGGATCGAATTTCGGTGATAGAGAATTGACTTTTTGTACCGTAATAATTAGAGAAAATATAGAACAAATACTACATTTTAATAGAGTCAATAGTGTTAAAAAAAAAAGTCAGAACTCTTTAACATCTTATCTTACTCTATATAATAGCAAAATGTTTTTTGTCACATCAAATTTCCCGCCTAAATGAAATTGCATCATTTTAAGGTATTAAATACCAATTAAATACCAATGTGAAAATTTAAATCAGTTGCATGAACAATAATATTGGAGAGACGAATAAGTTTAAACAAATAATTATTGAACTGATATTAAGTAATTAGAAAATATGATGTATTTCTTAATTTCGTTTTAAACAATAAGTTTTACCTGAAGATGATACTGTATTTATTAGTTTGTTTTAGATCTGCTCCGGTCACCCGATTTTTCAGATCGGCATTTGGGGAGGAAAGCAATTCCACAACGGCCAAAAGCTACGGTCAAATTATCTGAAAAGATTTTTAGCAGTAGATTACTTGGACGTGCGATGATTTAAAATCGACGCCGGAAACAGAGAAGGTTCGCGTAAGTCAGTGAACATTTTAGAGAGAATGACGAACGCAACAGAGTAGACGGAAGCGCAATCGTCAAAAAATATGGATTAGGGTTCGATAATCAGGTTTTATAATTGGGTTAATTGGCTCGGGTATTGGGCTGAAATGCAACGTAACTGGGTTATATAGATAGATAATTAAATGTTTATTGGGCTTAGCATTGCAGGTTTTATTTTTTCTTTCATGTCATGAAATATTTCATATTTAGTTTAGATTTATATATGCTGTACCTATATAATTATTATAATTAAGCAATGTTTACGAAAAGATTTTCGTAGTTAGTTTCAATGTATGATCATAATACTATATTTTTTATTTATATATTGTCAAGTATATGTACTATAGGCTTTAATTGCAAATCATATTAATAAATGTTTTATATATAAGAAAATTTAATTTCATAATTTTTTTTTGTATATTGTTTGATTTCCTAATTTTTTAATTTTTTTTTATAAAAGTGTGTGTGTGTGTATATATATATATATATATATATATATATATATATATATATATATATATATATATATATATATATATATATATATATATATAATTATTTGGAATAAGGGTCAAATAGGTCACTCAATTGCGCACCCAATTGCAATTAGGCCATCGAACTAAAAAAGAATGCAATTAGATCCCTGAACTACGCAAACTCATGCAATTCAATCCAAAATCGTCCTGTTTACCTGTAAAGACGGTTACCGAATTTAAAAATATTTTTTTAATAATTTTAAATAAAAAAAGCTATAATTAAAATTAAAAAAAAAAACATATGTCGTCTTCGCCGGAGACAAACGAAGACGGAGGGATCTTCGTCTCAGGCCCAAGACGAAGCCGCCACTTCGTCTCCGCCGGAGACGAAGTGGCAGGCAACTCTTGGGCCTTCTCCTCGGCCATGGAGACAGCCTGAGACGAAGGTGGCTTCGTCTCAGGCCGTCTCCATGGCCGGGGAGATGGCACAAGACGAAGCCAGTCCTTCATCTCCGCCGGAGACGAAGAAGAAGACTTTGTCTCCGGCGGAGACGAAGGGTTTTCTGGTTTTTTTTTTTTTTTTTTTTTTTTTTTTTTTAAAATTTAAAATTATTAAAAAATATTTGTAAATTCAGTAACCGCCTTTACAGGTAAACAAGTCAATTTGGATTGAATTGCATGATTTTGCGTCATTCAGGGACCCAATTGCATTCTTTTTTAGTTCGATGGCCCAATTGCAATGTGGTGCGCAGTTGAGTGGTCTATTTGACCCTTATTTCTAATTATTTTAATGTAAAATTTTTAAATCTCATGTGGTATGTTATAACACAATTTTTTATAATATATGCTAACAGTATGTGATGTTCGATATAACAATCAATTTAGTATTGTTAAAGAAAAATACATTTCAGAATAAATTTTAATTTCATGATTAATATTTTATTTTATTGTTTTTAAAATATTATCAACAATAAAGTTACTTAAATTTTATGCCGTGCATTGCACGGGGTAAAAACTAGTTTATTACAACTACTCAAAGTTGCTGAGTTAATTGTTATTCCTTTTGAATGTATTAAAAACAAACAATAGAAAATTATAATAAGCACCATTCGGTCAAACATATTTAATTATAAATTAACTAATTTTTATGTATTTATCTGACCATGAATGAATCATGAATTCAACAATGTACCATATATTTTATTTGATGGATGAAATGTGCTATTTCCTTATTCAAGGACGAAAATGAGTTAATTACCATTTTAGTCCATCGACTATGACAAAAGTATCATATGTTGAAGACTTAATTAGCCAAAATTAATAATCAATAACTAATTTGGTACTTTCGTCATAATCAAGGGACCAAAATGAAAATTAACTCATATTTATTTGTATATATATAAAAATACAAAATTGTTTAACTTTAATATTTCCATTTTTTTGGAGTTGAATCTAATAACTCCAATATATTTTTTCATAATATATACGGAGTATCTTTTTTCCAATTTTATAATTTCATTTAATTTTAAACATTTTTTTAGAACTCCGTATAAAGATTATCTATGCAGAGAAAAATTATAGAACTTTATTAGTGTTTCAATCCACTAGATCAGTGTCTATAATTTTTCTCTGCGTAGATAATCTTTACACGGAATTCTGAAAAAATGTTTAAAATTAAATGAAATTATTGGAAAAAAGATATATTTTAGGGAAACAAAATATTGGGGTTATTAGATTCAACTCCAAAAAAATGGAAGTACTGAATTTAAACAATTTTATATTTTTATATACAAATAAATATGGGTTAATTACGTTTTGGTTTCTCGACTATAGTGAAAGTACTAAATTGGTCTTCAAATGAGACAGCTAGTTCACAACTAAACTGACAGAGGACCAAATCGGATACAAAATCAATAGTTGAAGATTTAATTGGCCAAAATTGATAATCGATGACCAATTTAATACTTTCATCATAATCGATGGACTAAAACGATAATTAACTCGACGAAAATTATCATTTCCCTTTAATTTGGAAAAAACAAAATCTCTTCATATACCTTCTCAATTTACTGAGTCACAAAGAATCAATAATGCCTCCACTAAGACTCGAACTCACAATCTTCCAAATGAAAATCCAACCCGGATACCATTAGACCACATAGTCCTAGTAAAATCTCATCCTACTCTATTTCATCTATTTTTTAATTCTCCACTTCCATTCTGAAAAAGTCGGGCCCATTTTATTTTGTTAAGAGGAGTAAAAAATACAGGTGAATAGTAGATCAACTAATATTCATCGACATTTTTCACTTATTTTTCAAATAAAAATCTATTTTGAGTAAACAAGTTTTAAAAATGGTTTCCATCTCCCAAATGGAAAACAAAACCAATATGATTTTTTTTTTTTGAAAACAAAAATTAGAACTATTATTAATTCGTTGAAGCAAGTAACGAACCAATACAATCGGGAGGTTCAGAGTCCCAGACTAAGAATCAAACTGAGAGCCTGCAACTCTAAGTCCAGGGCCGGTCCTATCATTTTATAGGCCCGGGGCGAAACAAAAATAAGGGCCCTTAATATATGAAGTTAAAAGATCGTAAAATATTTTGTAGACTTAGCTCGGATCTACCTTGCAAGGTGGACCTGGGTCCAAATGATCACAACTTACATTTTAAAATTCACAATTGTTATACTACGAAGTACGAACACACAATGTTAATATATATGTAATTGATTATCTTATTTTGTATTCACAAGTTTTTTTCAAATATTGCAATTACACAATATTAACATATTACGATTTGATAACCTTGTATTTTATTCACAAATTTCCTTCTATAGTTGTTATGTGTTTTGACTTAGAAACACAATTTATATTCTAGAAGTTCACAATTCTAATACTAAATATATATAATTTATACGTCGTTTAGGACCAGGGTCGGTTAGGACCAGGGTCCACCTTGTAAGGTGCACCCTAGTTTATGGTATAAAACTCTTATAAAAGATTGTATGGGTTAATTGAAAATAACAAAATGATAATTTTGAATTTTTGTAAATATATAATTTTTTTTATTAAAAAAAGAATTGTATAATAGCCTCGAAGTAGTGCCCATTCAAACTTTGAGACCTTATATGAAGTCTAATAATAAATTAATTCAACATTCACTAATATATATCTATTAACTAAGATAAATACATCAAATGGTTGTAATTGTTAAGTAGATTTTAAAATTAATAAATAATGTTCAAGTAATGGATTCAAATATTTGCATATGCAAACATTTGTTTTAAATTCATCAATTTTTTTTTTCTAAAAATAAAGTTAGGGGCCCCCTCTCAACGTTGGGCCCAGGGCGGGTGCCCATCCTGCCCACCCCTCTGGGCCGGCCCTGGTCTCTAACTAATGTATGCTCTAGCATGTTCACTGATCTCTTTATCAAACGAAAGACTAAAAGATGAAAACATGCACACCGTAATATTAAAACAATGACTAACAATATATTCACCGGTATTATAATTATTATTATTGTGCTTATGGTGTGTATTATAGTTGAAAAAGAGTATGTAGTATTCACAATTTATTATTTGTATAAAAATTATCGTAATGATAATGGTAATTCATAATACAAACTTTATAAATACGTAAACATTATAATACTGGTGACACATAACGTCTTGGAATCAAATGATATTAGAAACCTGGCATACATAAGTGTATGTTACAGTTATGATGTCGGTTTACAAACAAATATCTAACCTCGTAATTTACGAACCATTGATTATAACAAATAGATTACTAATTATGCCCAATGCACTCCAGCTGTTTTTATTATTATTTTTTTCTTTTTGGTGTCTATAATAATGATAATATTGTAAAATATGTAATTTTAGTTCTTAAGTTAGGTTTAAAGTATTATTTCAATCTAGTTATTCAACGTGAATATGTAAAGATATTTTCTAGATGTTTACCTAAAATCTGGTTTTTGTCCCCCCACGTTTAAAAAACTATCTAGAAATTAAAATTGTTCTTTATTAGTTATAACTTCGATCGAGAATAAAATTATATATTACAGAATAGAAAACGTAACGTGATAATAATATTGCTCGGGACACTAGACCCATAAAAATATATATACAATGCTTGACATAACAACGAAAAGAAGAAATCTATTGTAGTTATTGGGATCAAACCCTGATATTCTTGCGAAAAGTAAGGACCACATACCACTGAACCAAGAGTGATCGATGTAGTGCTCAGACAAGTCATGTCTAAAGAAGAGACACGAAATCTTATTTATAGTACTTAGGAACATTTCCTTGCGCGACACTTGTGTGATCCTTCTTCATCCTTCTTCCTCACCGTATAGTACCATCCACATGTCCCCTCACCCTCTTGTCTTCTTCCTACGTACAAGGCACCCCATGACCGCACCACTCACGCGGGCGGGGCGCCCTGGTTGCTCGGCCTGAGTTGGGCAAGCCAGTCGCCACAGTTAGAAAAGCCCAGTAGATCTTTGCGCCGACCAGGCGGCAGGCCGTGGGCGGTTCTGCCCCCACTGCGGTCTATGCTCCTCCCTCCTCCAAGGAGCCGCCAAACTCTTTTCCTTGCTAGCCCAAGCTTCCTTCTTCCCTTTGGGCCACCATGTCTTCCTCTTTCAATCCCATCAAACCATGATGACATACTCCTTGCTATTCCATCAAGCCCCCATGACTTAGCTTTCTTCCTATATTTGGGCCACAACGACTCCTCTACCTCTAGCGCACCAAGACCCTTCTCATACTTGGGCCACCATGACTCCTTTACCTCTAGCCCATCAAGAAGTTTATTCTTCATGGGCTAAAACCCCACCAATAAAGATGCCCCCCTCCCCCCGACTCTACCAATAAAAATGGGTCCCGAGGCCCCATGACCCCATCACGAGTCCCTCACTTTCTTTGGTTGTTTTTTATGGGCAAAGAAAGCATTTACACCCCGAACTTCTGGACACCTTGACCCCCTTGATTCTTGGGCTAACAAGATAGCATTTTCCTTACCATCTTCCCTACATGTGGTCCGTTAGGACGACTTAGTCCTCGCACATTCCTTGTAAGAAAAAGATAAGAGATTTTTTTTTGCCATCTTCCCTCCATGCGGGCTTAGAAAAGATTATTCTTGGCCACCGTTCTTACATGTGGCTGATGAGCCGCATTCCCTACATATGGTTAGTCAGAACGACTTATCTCTCGCATATTACTTACAAGAAAAATAAAGAGATTGTTTTTTCTTTTTGCCGCCTTCTCTAATCTTCGCGCAGGTTTATTGAGCCGCCTTACCTAAATGTTGGCTCGTTCGACTACTTTATTTGTTTTGAGGTGCGATGCGTACCTAGGATGCTTTCCCCACTTTTTTCATTGAGGTACAGTGCCTCCTTGGGGCCACCTTATTTTCTTGCGAGCCCACCAAGGATGATTATTCTCGGTAAGGTTCCCTACATGCGCGATGACGAGCTGCCTTCTTTGCTTTCTTTTATTGTTTCTCCCGTGTATGTGTTGTCAATGTAGCCAAGCTCTTTTTACAACCCAACCTGCAAGCCCAATCGTAATCATTTTTTCTCTTGGGCCGCCTACCCTACTTTACAGGCCTAGCATCAAAATTGATATCGTTTTTTTCTTTTCTCTTTTCGATTGCCTACCTAGCATGCAAGCCCAACCATAATCACTTTTTTTTTTTTTTAAAAATTTCGTTGGTCACCTACCATACTTCGCGGGCCCAGCGTTGGAATTGAAATGTGTGAGGAGCAATAAGAAAAATAATAAAAGTGCTATTTTATTATCTTCTCGGGTTGTCTGTGAATCCAATCAGAAATTTTCTCTAAGCAATCTATACTACCATGCTTTGCGAGCCTAATGTACAAAATGAAGTTTTAAAATGTTTTATTATCTCATTGGATTGCCTACCCAGCTTGCAAGCTCATTTTTGGTGTTATCTTTAGCATGTCTTGCTTAGATTGTGGATCTTTCCATTCGTACAGAGGTCAATTGCCTTGCCCACGGGTTTATCATTGCACCTTTTTTTTTTCCAATTTTGGTTGCCTACCAAACTTGCAAGCCAAACAAGAAATGTAGAAATATTTTTTTTTTCTTACTTACTCGACATAGGCTAGCTCCTTGCTTGGCTGCGTGGTTAATGACATCAAAGGTATTGATGTCGTAAGCATTAGTAGTTGGTGTAATCCCAGAACCTCGCTTGTGATGAGGAGTTCAATTCTAAGGTATCCCTCCCATTTTGCTCCTAGTGTCATTCTATAGGTTGTTCCAACAACTTATTATTTGGTTTGAGAGCTTATTCTGTCAAAGATTTCTTGGAAAACATATTCTCTTCCTTTTTTTTTTTTTTTTTTTTTTTTTTTTTTTTTTTTCTTTTGGTCTACTTTGTTTCCTCGGTCTTAGCCATTAAGGCAATGTAGGTGTTCAGTATCTTGCGCTTAAGCCTTTTGTATAAATCCCCAACCCTTAAAGGCTCAATGAACATGGTAATCGTTGACTATTCATCCATCTCGCATACCTCCACCTCCTTAGCTTGGCCCACTAACGAGTAAGGAAATTGGTGAGAGTCTCACCCACATTTTGTTTTCCGAGGCCAAGCAAGTGAAATGCTTTCTGGTTCTCCAGTCTCTCATGAAGTGGGTGATGAACCTCTCTTCCAAGTCGTGGAAGGAGTCGATTGAACCCCACCCCCCCCCCCCCCCCCGTGTTAAATTGGTGAGCCATCACTAGGCTGACTCCCCTAGGGTTGAGAAGATAGCCCAACACATAACTTCATCTGTGGATTCCATTAGTATCATAGTAGCTTGTAGGTCATTATATGCTCATGGGGATCCACCACTCCATTGAAGCGCTTGATGCTAGGTGGCTTGAAATTAGCATGAAGGTATTCCATTCATCATCCTTGGTGTGAAAGGCTGGGTGATGTCAATTTTCAAGATTAATGGCAAATCACGTTGTTCCTTCCACTTAACTAGCGCCTCAATTTTAGCATTCATCATGTCGACCCATCCTTCAGGAAAGGCTATCCATGTTTCACTATGTGCATTGATTACTTGTGGACCTCTAACGATCAGGGTACAATAAGTGTTGTTGTTCATGGCTTCCTCAGGGGAGGGTGTTGGTTCCTCCATTGGGGATCCACTCATCTTGCCCCTTGTTATAGCCTCAAGCCCTCTACGCTAGAGCCTTGTCCCTGGAGGTGCGCTCCTCCTAGTCCGTGGACTGCTAAGCCGGGTAGGAGGATGATTTGCTTGAAGGTTCGGGTTGGTTGCCAGCTGCTGGGTTGGGCCAGGATGCACCCCTTACTACTGTTGGGCAGTCCATTCACTAATGACATTGGCTATCTCCCGAGCCAAGAGCAGGACGTTGGTGGTACCCCAGGCTCCTGAGATGGTCCCACTAACGGTAGTCCCCCCCTAATGGTTATATATGGTACTAGTTGGACCCTTTGTGTCCGTTGGGTTGGGAACCAACCTTTTCCTTGTCAACTAAGAGCCTAAGACACTCTTGTGGATCCGAGGAACGTTTGCTTTGCGATTCAGCCATTTTAGCGTATCTCAGGTTTTATTGCGTAAAGGGTAAGGATAAAACAAGCAAAATCTAGGAACACATACATCATTTGGATATGGTTCATAATAAATCAAGTATAATTTTACAAAATGGGAGGGGGAGGGGGGGGGATTAGGTTAAGAAAATAATAATATTATTTCTCAAGGCGCTAGGCCCATAAGATTATGTACAATGTCTAAGATAATGGCCCAAAGAATAAATAAATAAATAAATATTATAGCCCAAGTAGCGAGAAATAAAATTGTAGTTATTAGGATTGAATCCTAACATTCTTGCAAGAAATAAGGATCACATACCACTGGACTAAGAGTGATGTAATGTTAAATAAGTCATGTCAAAACAGAAGGCATGACATCCTATTTAGTGCTTAGAACCACCAAGACTTTTATTCTTCTTGGGTCAAAACCCCACCAATATAGCCATCAATCAAACAAATTATATTACTATGCATTATTGCGATCTAAACAAAACATAAATATAATGAAAATCATTTCGATCAATATGTATAAGGGTAATCTTGTTATAATTTAAAGTTATATGATATTTCTTAAACGAGTTAATACTTGATTTGGTCACTCGACTATTAAGATTTCACCACTTTGATCCTCAATTTTTAAATTTGCTCAATTTCATCATCAACTATATAATTGTTAACCAAAATGGGCCTAATCAAGATTTTTTGGTTTGGACAAAGGACTATTTTAGGTTAAAAAAAAATTGCAAAGTTGGGATGAAATTGAGCAAGTTTAGAAATCGAGAACCAAAATGGTAAAATTCTTATAGTCGAGGGACCAAATCGGGCATTAACTCTTTCTTAAATCAAACACACCTAAAAACTAAAGATTCATTTGAAAACTCGAAAAATAAATTTTAATAATTAACTAACTAACTATATAAATTTTGTGAACATTTTTGGTTCTGATATAATGCATTAAGCTTTTATTCTCAAAAAACTATATAAGTTTTGTTATGTCAAAAAAAAAAAAAAAACTATATAAATTTTGTCAAGCACTTTGTGCTTAAATGGCACGTTATGACTCTCCATGAGGAAAGGTCACATGATCATACTATCTTATAATAAAGTCAATAGTACTAAAAAAATTTATATAAATTTTAATTATAACTTGATTTTAATATTTTTCTCAAAAAAAAAAAAACTTGATTTTAATATAAATAAAATCATAATATAAATAAAAGGACAAAAAGTTTAATCTCTTTAAATAATAATAATAATAATAATAATAATAATAATAATAATAATAATAATAATAATAATAATAATAATAATATTTTATAAGAAATAGATTTATAATAGATTTTTCTTCAATAATTTTTTTAAATAAAATCAAATAGAAAATACAATTTTTATGACATTCAGCCAAGTTTAAAAGATTGGATTGATTTATTACTTTTAGTCAAACACTAAAAAATAAAAATATTTAATAAAAAATATCAATCATTTATTGAATATGTTTTTTGAGTTTCTAAACGAACCATAAAAAATGGTCTGGTGCTATATTTTCCTTATGATTTTACATTCTAATATTCTTTCCTTACATGACAATGGTTACCATGAATTTATCAACCGCGGCCCTATCCCGTGTTAAAAAGGAATTATTTGTTAATCAAATACAAATTATTTATATTGCCATATAGATGATGAAAACGTTTGATCCCTATTAGATCATACTAGATTAGTAAGTAAATTAATTTTTGATAAATATTAGAGGAGAAAATAGTAAGAGGAAGAAAAAAAACATTTTTTAGAGGTAACTCCAGTCAAGTTCGTTAAGTTGTACTGTTGACTTGGGTAACTACAAGATTACAAGGTCAACTCGTAAATAGAGTAACCTTCTTGTGATCTTTTACCGACTAGAATTATAAAAAAATGATTTACCCAATGTGCCAGTACACATCATCGGGTAATGACTGTGGTCTTTCCTCGTTACTAAAAAACACTTTTCAATTTAAAATTGCACCAACGTACATAACTGTGTGTTACACGGTAAATTCTCATTCAAATTAGATATTGAGTTTCTATTATTATTATTTTTAACTGGATTAACTTTGATAGGAACCAAAGATATTGTGACTACTCAAAGATGGAATGATTATACATACATATTGGTGAGTTGTTTTCACTTCCTTACAAGGTTGTTGGTTTAGTGGATCATCTTTCTTTGTGAAGCAAACGAGACACATGGCATGCAACGGACACCACTTTGCTCTATGTTGGACACGGTTTAATTTATGCCCACATTAATTAACCATTTTTGTTTTGGGGTTATGGATTGTTATTGGTTATTCATAGATAT
Organism: Ipomoea nil; assembly: GCF_001879475.1. Lineage (NCBI taxonomy): Eukaryota > Viridiplantae > Streptophyta > Magnoliopsida > Solanales > Convolvulaceae > Ipomoea > Ipomoea nil. The sequence goes on along the minus strand of NW_017619273.1, from coordinate 5,279,817 downwards.
TTTATGCAACCAAAAAAACAATCTTTATATTTTGATGATAGTAGATATGTGTAATTAACTAATTATAGATAGTGTCAAGCAAAAGTATTGTATGTCTCTCGTATCATAGCAAAGCAATTAGGATGAATTGATGGGACACCACATTTTTTATTTTTATTTTTTTTTTATGAATTTAATTTCAAGGAATGATCCATTGACTATTGTCATTTTCTAATTTTATTTTTCGACTTTCAATTGAACCATAAATAGTTCCTTGACTATTGATCTTTACTCATTTTCATCATCAACTTTCAATTTAACCACAAGTGGTCCCTTGATTATTGTTTTTTTTTTTTAATTTTAAATTTGGTCCTCTAATTAAATATTATTTTAATAAACATTAAATTTAAGGGTAATAATGTAAAATTTTAGTTCTTCACTATGCTGAACTCAATTTGCCCATCTCAACAACAAGTTAATTTTTACATTATTATTCTTAAATTTAATGTTTATTAAATGTATATTTAACTGAATGACCAAATTTGGAACAAAATCAATAGTCAAATGTATATCACGAGTGGCAGGTTTGATTGACCCACAAACACAAACATGGGATCCACATATTTTATCTGATTTATTTATCCCTGAGCATGTGAGCAGAATAGTTAGGATTCCTGTTAGCCCTGATTATGATGACTCATGGTACTGGATAGGTGATCCAAAAGGTATTTATTCAGTAAAGAATGCTTACAAGCGTATTGTTGGTGATTATGAGAATAACCCAGGTGATTTTGATAAATGGGTTAAGATGTGGAAATTGAAAGTACCACCAAAATGGAAGACTTTTTTATGGAGAGCAGTATGTGATATTTTACCCACTACCACGAATCTAATTGAAAAGAGGGTGGAGATTGACCCGGCTTGTCCTATGTGCAGATTAAATAATGAAGATGTGTTGCATGCATTAGTTTATTGTGAATATTCTGCATTAGTTTGGAATATAACACAATTACCTATCACGAATATTATTATAGATTCGTTTGCAGCGTGGTTAGCTGGGGCTATGGCGATTCTAACCGAGGAACAAACACAGCTTTTGGTGGGAGTTCTATACAATATTTGGAGAAGCCGCAATGGCGCCGTGTGGGAAGGGGCCATGTCACGGCCGCAGACTGTTATGAAGGGGGCGGCATCATTGCTGAAAGCTTATGGTGCGGTACACGGCCGGGCCACCCGAGAAGATTTACAGCCACGATCCGAACCGGTATTGCCCGACAATCACATGCGATGCTATATAGATGCGGGGTATCGACAGGAAACCGGGGAGGCTACGTATGGAGTTGTGTTATTAGAGCCCGGTGGCTCGTTTGTGGCAGCAAAGAATGGCAGATCACCCGTTTGTTTTTCACCACTCATGGCGGAGGCTATGACTTTTAAAGAGGCACTGTCCTGGTTAGTTGAAAGGAATATTAATTCGGCCAGTGTGCTCACGGATTGTATGGTTTTGCGATCCACCATACACCACCAAATTACACCCATTCACTCGTATGCTGGGTTGATAATTGACCAGTGCAAGACAATGATGTCTTTATTTAATTTTATTTCGTTAAGCTATGTGCCTAGACAGTTTAATTTACATGCTCATACTTTAGCTTCGTTAGCTTTTACTCAGGAACATTCTATGTATTGAGATTCTATCCCTCCTGACGCTATTACAGCTTTCATCAATTAATACAATCGACAGATTGGGTTTTTCAAAAAAAAAAAATAATGGTCATATTAAAAGTCGAAGACGAAAATTGATAAAGATCAATAGTCAAAGCACTATTTATAGTTCATTTGAAAGTCAAAAGATAAAAATTGATAAATAATAGTCAAGGGACCATTCTTGAAATTAACTCTTTTTTTTTTTTTTTTTTTTTTTTTAATGATATTAGTTATAAGCATGCTTTATGCGCAATAAAAAGTTCAATATATAAAAAGTGAGTAAAATCGTATAATCAAAATAAATGTAAAATCACACACGCAAGTCTAATCTAACAAATTATATAAGTACAAATGTTGCTAGGTTTCCAACATAAATAAAAATTGTGTTGATTTAACTGTTTGTAGTAATAAATAGCTTGTCTTATACATTGTGTATGCGCGTTTATTATTATTTAATTAAAAATTTTCACAGCCCAATTACTTCCCAATTTTAATATTTATCTCTTTACACCATTGACAGCATGGAGAAGCTCTCGAGCATTATGAGGGGAGAAATTCATAGAGCAAGAAGAAGACATTTTTTTGAATAAAACAAAACAGACAATCTATTAACCAATTCGGTTGACGTGAGTGGTAGTACACTCTCATTTTTTAATTAGATTGACTCGGTGTGAATGTGTATTAGAGTCTGTATAGTACGAGTTTAAATTAAAGTGCTTCTTATATTAAATACACACTTACCACGTTTCATGTATTTTTGTTAATAATTATTTATATTAAATTTTTCTTTCAAAAAACTTTATGATATATTATATAGTTTTAAAGATCTTATATAAATTTATGTATTGCAATTATTAGAAGAAAAAAAAAATCAAATTTGGTTGCCACAAAACCAATTTAAAGACAATATCACATTTCACGTAACACCAAATTAAAATATTACAAGGAAAATAGTACTCCCATGTCCCTGTCCTACTTAGTTTTCATTAGTCAAACCAACTCTTTCTTTTATGTTTATTTTTTTTATTATTTTTTACTTATTTTTAAATTTAATTTTTAGTATGTTTAATAGTACTTTTAGTACACCACAGATTAACAGTTTTTCAAGTCTTTTATATAGAAAAAAGTCTATCAATTTTTTCAAGTTTAATTTGCTGAGCATATGTTTTTATTTACTGAGCTAACTCTACTATAGTATTAGTTTATCTCTTCCTTTTGTGCATGTATACCATTTGTTTCCTCTGCTCACTTAACTTATTTCTTGATTAATTATATGAAGTCCTATTTTTTTACAAGTTTTTTTTTTTTTTTTTAGAAATAGAAAATTACCATATTTTTAAAGGTTCTAATTAAATTTTTTAATATAGCTACGCTGATCCATAAGCATGATAAAAAAAAATTATAAATTCATTATATATTCCTAACAATAATGCTAAAAATTATTGGCATCACTACAAGTCTATAGTTTATTCTTTAAAAGGATATGTTGTATACTCCTTGTAGCACCACATAAGACTGGATATAACGCGCTTTGCATTCTTAAACATACAAAATAATTTAGTCAAGAAAGGGATGTTTTGTACTATGTAGTAATATATATATTAGGTTGATCATGAGGCTGAGAAGAGCACTTTATTGAAAAGTTGATAAATTTCAAGGATTTGATATTTGATGGCGATTACTAAAGTAATATTTGACCAGCAAACACTACCACTGATGTTAGTTTGATATTGTGATCAATAAGGTTTAAGAAGTAATTTATTAGAGTTAATTCCACCAGAGGTCTTTTGTCTGTTGTGATAATTTTAAATTTAATTTAGTCACAGACTATTACTTTTGTTATTTAACATCCCAAACTATTATTTTTTTTAGACACTTTTAGACTTTTAGTCATTCTCATAACTTTTCTTATTTTTAGTAAGGTTATTTTTGTATTTTCATATTTTCATATTTTTCTTTTGTTATTTTCTAATTTCAATCGGTTTAATTGGTTTAGGACCTTAGATAACCTCTGATTTTTAGTAATCATATTTTTCAACCGGTTTTTAGTAAAGTTCTAAACCAATTAAACCGGTTGAAACAGGAAAAATAACAAAAGAAAAATATGAGAATGACTAAAGTATTCAAAAAATAATAGTCCGAGATATTAAATGTAAAAAATGATAGTTTGTGATTACATTTGAAATTGCCACCAAAGAGTAAAGACAAGGGACCTTTGGAGAGTTAAATTATTTTATTATTACTTTTTTGGTGTAGAAGGGTAAATTGATTATAAGAAAAAATAATATCACAATATAAGTGATTAGTTTGGTGTATTAAGGCGTTGTTTGGTAACATATTTAGCTTATCAATTAATTTTGGCTTGTTTGACCACTATTAGCTGTTTGACTTAGTTAAATAATTTTGATTAATTAATTTTTTGTAACAGTTTATTGTTCCAAAACGCTAAAATTCAAAAAGCTTATCAAAGTAGTTTTTTTATTAGCTTTTTGAAAAAGTCATTTTACATGTAATCAGCTATCAGAGTATCAGCTAATAGCTATGAGTAATAGTGTAATACTTGTGTGAGACCGTCTCACGGGTGTCAATCCGTGAGACGGGTCAGATCTTTGATTAATGGGTCGGATCTCTAACCCGTCACACGGATTGAGACACGTGAGACAGTCTCATACAAGTTTTTGCCAACAGCTAATTTACCAAACATCTTTCTACAATCAGCTAATGCTATCAACTAGTCAAACCAATTATCCCAATCAACTAACAGCTATTTACCAAACACCCCCTTAATAAAAACGCTCCAAATTAAAATGGGTGACCGAGTAGGTAGAATATGATTTTCATACTAAGATGGTCACAAATTTGATTCTTCATAGTGTATACCCTCACGTAGTCCTTACTTAGGCTGTTAGGAATTAATTACCAAAATAACACATCTCTCACCACTAGAAAAAAAAATAAGCAAGCACATAAACAAACGAGTAGCAATTAAATCCAAATAAAATCACCAAGTCCAAATATTGTCATCAAAACATAAAACACTAGTTCAAAGTTCTAAAAAGGAAAAAGAATAATCATATGAGCAATTGCAGTGATCAGTTGATTCATCATATCACATTAAAAAATAGATGAGATATTACAGCTCATTTACTGCCTTGAAATTTATTCTGTTTTCATGAATAGCCAAATGTATTCACCTATAAATTGATGTATCATCTTTCATTGTAAATCATCAAAATATATACAATTATTCTTTTTCAATGCTTCTTATTATGGTATCAGAGCCATATTTGCCTTCCCAAGACATTTTGGGGCTGTTTTAAATTATTTTAAATAGCCCTCCCCCCATTTTCTACCAATTTTAGAAATAACTCGGGCTCTTCTGATTGAGTCACGAGTTCCTAAATATTTTTGGCCTAAAGCTATCGCCACAGCCACATACCTTATCAATTGACTCCCAATCAACATCCTCAAACTAAAAACTCCATTACAAACTCTATCAGAATTTACCAAATTACCCCTACTATTACTCTTCAACCATGAATCTTTGGTTGTTCTGTTTTTGTCCGCATACCTAAAACGAATCGAACCAAACTTGACCCTTGTGCAGAGAAGCGTGTATTAATTGGTTATGGAGTGAACCAAAAAGGTTACAAATGTTATAATCCAAAAACACGTCAAATGTTCACCACCATGAACTGTGACTTTTTTGAAACTACAACTCCCAACACAGTGGTCAGGGGGAGAAGGGATGCTTAGACACACTGAGTTGGTTGAAATATGTTTCATCACTAGAGGAGATTAATCATAGTACCAAAGATGAGTCACTTGATACTCCCACACAATCTGCGGAACCAATCGTTAGTGTCATTGAAAATGCTCCTCCCAACCTGATGCCTGAGGTAAGTAATACTTACTCTTCTGATACTCACTCTTCTAATACTCACTCCCCTGAACATACTAGATCTTCTGGAAATCCATTTATTGCTTATGACCTTGGTGAGAAAACAATAGAACAGGTTGAACCAGTACGGGAGGAAATAGTAGAGCAGGGTGAACCACCACAAGAAGAAACACGAGAAAGATCGATATGTGTTACCTCCTAGGGCAAACAGGAGAATTCCACCTAAACGGTACTCTCCAGAAAAAGAGACTCGAGGATCAAAGTATCCGGTGACCAACATAGCCAAAGGAAACTTGTCTGAAGAAGCTATGTCTTTTGTTTCATCACTATATTATGAAGAAACTCCAGCTACTGTGAAACAAGCCTTGCAATCAAAGAACTGGAAAGATGCAATGGAAACGGAGATGGACACATGGGAAAACTATGCACTTCTGTTAAGAAAAAAACCGGTGGGATGTCAATGGGTTTTTACAATCAAACATAAACCAGATGGGACTATTGAAAGGTATAATGCTCAGTTAGTAGCTAAAGGTTACACTCAGACATATGGGATTGATTACTCAGTGACTTTCTTCCCAGTAGCCAAGATTGACACGTTCAAGGTTCTTTTCTCGATAGCTGCAAATGAAGGATGACCACTTCATCAGTTTGATGTAAAGAACGCTTTCTTGCATGGAGAATTAAAAGAAGAAGTATATATGGAAGCACCTTTTGATTCGTAGGAGATTTCAAGATAGGTGAAGTTTACCAGTTAAAGAAATCTCTTTATGGGCAGTCTCCTCGAGCTTGGTTTGGCAGATTTACTCTAGCAATGAGGAGATATGGATCATACTCTGTTTCTCAAACGAAGAGGTAGTCTTGTAACCTGTCTGATTATATATGTTGATGACATGATCATTATAGGAAACGATAAGGAGGAAATGATAGAATTAAAGAAGAATTTGTTTACAGAATTTGAGATGAAGGACTTGGGAAGACTTAAGTACTTTCTTGGAATAGAAGTACTAAGATCTAAATAAGGGATCTTTATCTGTCAGAAAAAATATGTTCTAGACCTATTAGCCGAAACAAGAATGATTGATTGCAAACCTGCGGATACCCCAATGATGGTGAATCATAGGCTTCAAATGGTGGAAGGAGCCGATATAGCATACGCATACGCAGTGGAAAAACTAATTTATGTCTCACATACTCGCCCAGACATAGCATACGCAGTAGGTGTGGTTAGTCAATTCATGCATCAACCCCAAGTAACACACATGGAAGCAGTGTGGAGAATTATTAGATATCTCAAGGGAACAGCTGGCCATGGAGTTCTCTTAAAAAAAAAACGGGCATATGAAAATCCTAGGGTATACAGATGCAGACTGGCAGGAGATAAAGGAGACCGAAGATCAACATTAGGATATTTTACCCTGGTGGGTGGAAATCTGGTTACGTGGAGAAGCAAAAAAACAAAAAGTGGTTGCTCTATCTAGTGCAGAAGCTGAGTTCCGAGGAGTGGCACGAGGCATAGCAGAAATATTATGGATACGTAAACTTCTAACTGAGATCGGTTTCCCCCCAACTGAAACTATCAAGATTATGTGTGATAATGAGGCATCAATCCAAATCTCAGAAAACCCAGTACAGCATGATCGTACAAAGCATGTAGAGGTTGATAGACACTTCATCAAAGAGAAGCTGGAAGCCGGGATAATAGAGTTATCATTTGCTCGATCTGAAGACCAATTAGCAGATATATTGACAAAAGCAGTTAATGGGAGGATTTTCAACAACTGTCTGGACAAATTAAGTATCGGGAATCCCACTACTCAACTTGAGGGGGAGTGTTAAAAAGGAAAAAGAATAATCATATGAGCAATTGCAGGGATCAATTGATTCATCATATCCCGATAAAAAATAGATGAGATATTACAATTCATTTACAGCTTTGAAATTTATTCTGTTTCCTTGAATAACCAAATGTATTCACCTATAAATTCCTATATCATCTTTCATTGTAAATCATCAAAATATATACAATTCTTCTTTTTCAATGCTTCTTATTACAAAGTACTAGCAATCAAATAAGATATGCATGAAACCAAGCATTCAATGTCATGACACACATCCTTACCGCAGTTTCAAAATTTCAAATTTCCTAGTCAATTATATTTCCTACTTCCCAAAAGTTCATAACCTAAGCTCTGATACTAACTTGTAACACCCCATTTCCAAAACAAAATGCAAGATAACTTTTACAAATTTATTTTTATTAATTTGAAAAAAAGTATTTATAATTGCGGAAGCCAAAAACAAAATGAGGGGAAAGCTTGATAAAAACTTGATGATGACCGGAGAAGAAGACTATGTTGATGAAGTAAAAGAAGAAGACATAATTTTTTTTTATTGAAAAGTAATAAATGTTATCATATATATGTATTTATTTATCTATTTATTTATTTATTAGGTTTAGGAATCTAGTAGGCTTAATATAATATTTAAAAGTAATGTGGGATTTTTTTTTTTTTTTTTGAAAACCAAAGAAAACCATATATTAATCAACCAAAATGTCTTTACAAACTGAATCTGAGAGAAAAGAAGGGATAAAATCAAAACACTCAACGCTTTCCTCCTCAGAAGTACATAAAGCTTGCCTTGTTAGAACATGAGCATGCCTATTCCCACTACGCTGAACGAATACAAATTTAACATAAGGAAGATGCTGCAAAAACAACTTTATCTCATGTATAACAGTCCCAAAAGGAGACTTATTCACGTCTTTCTCAATAGCATTTGTTGCCCATTGAGCATAACTTTCCAAGATCACCCGTTGACATCCCTTATCCTTAATCCAACTCAAAGCTTCTCGGGCCCCTATCGCCTCCACTTCCTTCACCGAGAATAGCCCCGGGATAGAAAACATAACCACACTCATCACAATTCTCGCATCGTCTCTAACAATCCAACCAAACCCCATTCTACAATTTTCATGGTCCAAGGCGATGTCAATATTCAACTTAAGGAAGGACACCAGCGGGGTACTCCACACGGCATTCTGTCGAGGCAGTCTAGGAGGAGGGCCGAGTAACAGCACAACAATTAACATTTTTCCAACACCTCCTCAGACAAAGCATTCCACATCTCTCCCACCCACACTGGAATTGAATCAACATAATCCATCGTCCAGCCATTGTTCACCAACCGCCAACAAACATGAACAAATGGACATCACTCTCATTTTCTACCCCACACAATGAGTAAACAGGATCACAACTAACATGTTTTACAAGCAAAGCGTCCTTAGTCAGGAGCCTCATGGTACACAAATTCCAGAAAAAACATTTGATTTTCGGAGGTATATTTAATTTCCACATCCTTGATTTCCACATCCTTGCCCACTCGAGACCCGCCACACTCTCCCCCATTTCCCTAGCCACTCAATATGCACTCTTCACCGAATATACTATACCCCACACATAGAAGGGATAGGTAAGCTTATAATTAGTTGGTAATCTCTATGAGAAAAAAGATCTCGTACCAAATTATAATCCCAATTTAGTGTATTAGGATAGAAAAGGGAACTCACATACGGATTATTCAAATAACCAAGCTCAGGAGTATCCACATTGGACAATTAAAATGACTTGTTTATTATTTTGAAGGATTTGGAGTGTTGTTGTTGTTGGATAAGAAATCAATTTGGTTATGGTAGTTGATGGTATGGTTGATGTGTAACTGTCTTAAACATAGTTTGAACTATATTAATTTCCCTAACCACCTCATCAAAAGGAGTTCGTTATAATTACTATAACTTTTTATCCATGAAATTATAAATAGATGTCAATTTACATGTGCGACGGATGAAATATTATCATTTTACTTTATTCTCGATAGTGTTTGCAACACTTAGTACGCATTGAATATGTTGGTCCCGAGTTAGGTAAAAGTCTAGAGAGGGGAAGGGGGTTGAATATATTTTTAAGAATTTTAACTTGAAAAATGGATTTTAAGCAAAGAGCATATGACCAACTCGAAGGCTAGATGATAGGCAATGAAAGCTAAAGATTGTAGCGTGTTTTGGAAAGGAAACAACTTGAACGTAAAAATGTGCTCTGTGTGTGTTAACTGTTCGATCAGCAGATAAGCAAAAACTGCAAGATGTGAAGTGTTGAAAAGTAAAAGTAGAGATGTAGAGATTGTTATAGTGGTTCGACAATAGCATACTCCACTCTTCTCCTTAAACATCCAAGGAGATTATACTAATATTTTATGCACAAATATAGTGGAAGATCCACACAGTATCCACAAAGCACTGTTGACTAAGGTTGGTGTTTCTTCGACCAGATGTCCCCTCCGCTCTTCAACACGGTCAACCACCAAGTCACCTTGAGTGAAATATTCCAAATTTGGAAGAAGACAACGATGGACTTCCTTCTTCCAGCCTAGAAGAAGGTTGGGGCCTTCTTCCACGTGTGCAGTGATAGCGAGCGGTGGTCAATCAGGATGGCGAACGACGAATAAAATTTAGGAGGTTTTTTTTTTAAAAAAAAATTTTAATTTATGATGATTATTATTATTAATTAAAAATTAAATATAATATAATATAATATAATATATTATATTATTTTTTAAAAAATATGTGGAAGCCACATCAACTCGCCAAATCAGCTTGAAAAATCCAATAATAAAGTAGTTGACCGGAAGGCAATCTTCAAAATAGTGCTAATTATACTTTTTTTTGTAAGTTTGATGTTTTGATTAAAGCTTTTTGAAGTTGAAGGGCCTAATTGCACAAATCAATATAGTTTGAGGGTATTTGACCCTTACTTCTGACCATTCTGCGTTGTTCTTGGATATCTATGAACCGCAAATGAGGGTGGGGAGAAGTGGTTTTAAGTTTGAGAATGCATGGCTACTGGATGCGGGGTGTGGTGAGGTAGTGAGGGAGGCGTGGGAGGAGTCTAGGGATATGGGTTTACATGAGAAACTGGCTTGGTGTGGCTCAAGGTTGGCTGGATGGGGTGGGGACAGATGTCACCGCTTTGGTAAACATATTGAGGCTATCCGCAGGGAGATGAGATCACTGCATAGTCGTACGGGCGTGAGGGAGTTGGAGGTGTTTAATAAGTTGAATGATGAGTTGCAACGTTTGTTAAAACAAGAATATGCTTATTGGTGACAGAGAGCAAAACAACATTGGTTGAGGAAACTCGTTATATTCATCTCTCAACCTCTAATAGAAAGAGGGAAAATTGGCTTATTAAACTTAGGAATGAGGAGGGTGGCTGGGCCGGTGAAAGGAAAGGAGTTCGGTCCTTTGGTGTTTGACTATTATAAGGGTATTTTTCAGTCGAACGACTGCCAAGGTAACATTTTCTTTGATAGCTTACAGCCACGCATCACCAGGGACATGAATGACGAACTTCTACGGTCCTTTAGGGCAGAGGAAGTTCGGGAAGCTGTTTTTGCAATGCTCCCAAATAAGGCTCCTAGGCCAGATGGAATGAATCCAGGATTTTATCAGAATTTTTGGGGAGTGGTGGGTGCTGATGTAACTAGATGTGTCCTCAATTGCCTCGAAACGGGGTGTTTCCCTGCTAATCTAAATGATGCAAATGTTGTGTTAGTGTCCAAAAAAAAAAAACGTTCCGGAATTGGTTTATGATCTTAGACCAATTTCCTTGTGCAACGTGGTTTACATAGTTATGGAAAAAATGATTGCGAATCATATGAATGGCTTGTTAAAAAAATGTTTTCTCCGAATCTCAAAGTGCCTTTCTTCCTGGCATGAGATCACTGACAATATTTTGGTGGCAGCTAAGGTAGGTCATTTTTTGCGTAGGAAGACTTCTAGGGAAGTGGGTTGGGCAACTTTGAAAATAGATATAGCAAATGCGTATGATAGGATGGAATGAGAGTTTCTCAGACGTATGTTGTTAGGGTTGGGGTTTGTGGATAAATGGGTAAACCTTATAGTGTTATGTGTCACTTCAGTCAAGTATAACATTTTGGTTAATGGGGGTGTAGCTGGAGTGGTCGTTCCTTCTAGGGGTTTGAGACATGGTGACCCTTTATCTCCCTATTTGTTTATCATATGTGCTGAAAGTTTATCTTTATTATTGCAACAGGCTCAGAGCAGAGGCAAAATTCATGATTGTAGAGTGGCCCGCGAGACTCCCCTAGTTTCTCATTTGTTCTTCGATGATGATAGTCTGTTGTTTTTTAAAAGCAAACAGATCATACAAGAGGTTACTGTGGTGAAGGGGTGTTTGGAGGAATATGAGAGTCTGTCAGGACAGTTGGTAAACTTTGATAAATCCAACATTTGTTTCAGTAGGAACACAATGCATGATATAAGGAGAGAAGTGGCATACTATTGTTTTTGTGTGATATTATGAGTATATAATGCAATAACTATAAATCAACGATAAATACACATCAATTTCCAATTTATAAAGGGTTAATAATAATAATAATAATAATAATAATAATAATAATAATAATAATAATAATAATAATAATAATAATAATAAAATACAACAGTTTTAAATATTGGGGTTGAGTTTTGGTACGCTTGACAATACTTAAATACAATACCATCCAAAATAAATGGAAAAAAATAATCTCTTTATTGAATGACTAAAATACCCCACCTTAATGGTTGCTTTTGTATATGAACGTTTTACCTGAAACGTATAATATTTTTAGTAAAAATGTCTCTTATTGACTTTGAACACGTACTTAACCAAAACTTCTTCCATTTAATTCATTCATGAGTCATCAATACTAGCTAGTTCCTTTTTTTTTTTTTTTTTTTTTTTTTTTCAGTTATCAAGATATTACTGGGAATAAGTATATTTTCTGAAATAAGAAGCAAGATTTAAGTGTTATTGTCAGAAATCCTACAGTTATGGGTTGAAATGGTGGAAGTTAATTATCCCTTAAGAAAAAAGTTAAAAAGAATGTGAAACAAAAATTGATGGACGTGCTGGTTCTTTAATGGTTGCTGCAAGACTGTAACGCAACACTGCTAAAGGTGTATTCCTTCCTGGTCTCCAAAACTAACATTAATCTTAAAATTATGTTTTTTTTTTCCCTTAAATAATTTTGAAACTACTAGGAAGCTTAGTTAATGATTCTGAACACGTTATAATCATTCTTCCTAGGACTTTGATTCATTCTACTACACCTGAATCTCTTCTCTCTCCCTATATATATGCATGTATAATCCACATTTTGCTTAATAAGCACTACGTACTAATATAAGTAGCATTTATTTGTGTTATATAATTTATAAATAAACTACCATATGGAACCAAACACTTATAATGTGACAAACGTTGTTGTTGGGGGCGTCCCGTCACCGTACCGGGGCGTGAGGAAGCGGAAGTGGGGGAAATGGGTGTCGGAGATTCGCGAGACGGGAAAGAAAACGAGAATTTGGTTAGGGAGTTTTGAGACGGCTGAAATGGCGGCCGTGGCGTACGACACGGCGGCGTTTTATTTAAGGGGCACGTCGGCGCGGCTAAATTTCCCGCAGTGGGCCCGGGCGCTCCCCAGGCCGAGGACCTCCGGCGCCGACGACATTCGCGCGGCGGCGCGCGAGGCGGCGCTGTTGCTTAAGGGGGCGATGGGATTGGAGGGGCAGCGAGAGGATAATGCTGCGCCGCTGCGGGCAGGGAGTTCTAGTGGTGCTAGTAACGTTCCTGCGGCGGCGCCGGTGAATGTGGGGTTGTCGGAGAGTGAAATCCAAGCCATTAACGACTTCCCGTTGGATTCGTCGGAAATGTGGTCGGAGATGGCGGCAGGGTTTCATGTTATGGGAGATGATCAGTCCATGGTTTTGGCTACTAGTGAGTATGAGGAGACTAACTATGAAGATCAAATAGATGATTCTCTTTGGGATCTTTAGAATCACTTCAAAGGTTTTGTTTTGTGAAATGGGTTTACTATGCCACTTGCAGATTTTGTAGTTGACATTTAGCTGTCACTACCATTTGCTTTTAGAGAGTCAACTTATTTGTATTACACTTATGCTTCATTGTATGATACAAAAATATCAGTTTTACTTAATTATTCCATTGTAATTGATAGTTATTCATGATCTAAACTTAGTGCTAGATTGTGGGTAATGACACAATATCAGCCATGACAGGCACAGTATGGGAGTTACATCTAATGCGGTGTGCTCCTTGTGATTAATTACTAGTAGACACGGGTCCATCTACTTAATAGGTAGGTCACTGAGTCACCATAATTTAACCCTTCATTCTTGTTAAGCCAGGGTCTATGCACCTTGGGAGCTAAGAAATTTTGCATTTTGTAGGCAAGTTTTTAAATTCTTAGTCCAGGGGATTTGGTCCCTAAAATTGTGAGTTGATGCCCGATTTGGTCTTTCGACTATTATGATTTCACCGTTTTGGCCATCAACTTCCAAACTTGCTGAACTTCATCCATAGTTATGCAATTTTTACCTAAAGTAATCCTTTGTCCAAACCAAAATAGTCCTAATTAGGACCATCCATTTTGGTTAACAATTGCATAGTTGAATTATTAGGACCATCCATTTTGGTTAACAATTATTGTATAATTGGGATGGAATTGATGAGCATGTCTGAAAGTCGATGATCAAAGTGGTGAAATTTTAATAGTCGAGGTACCAAATCGAAACTCTTACATCAATAATGAATTGGAAATTTTTTACATCATAAAAAATTTAAGAACTAAATTTTTACTACAAATAAGTAATTATATTAAGCCATGACCACAACTGAGTAATTAAATTTAAGTCTATCAAAATTAAGAAATTAAAAGATGAGTTTTTAATAATCGAATTTGGTGATCATCCGCATTTTATTTGTATTGGGGTTAAAAGTATGATTGCTAATCACCAAATAAAGCATGCATGTGACAATAGTAAAACTATTATTTCCAGTATGATTGCAAGTTAGTCCCATTATTTGGCAAATGTTTTTGGTAGGGAACCTCGAAGCCAGTAGCACAAACTAGAAGTGTGGTTGCAAAAAGAGTGCAATCAACCATAGTCCACTTTTTCTTCGAATCCCCAACTCTAAGGATCCTCACACTCCGAGCCGACTGAACATTTAGAGAATGTAAATCATGGTGACTCAATGATTTAGTAGACATGGTTAGATATCAGTACGCACAAGGAATCTGTCCACTTTAAACCTTAATTATACTTTTTAATTAGGTAGACCACTGCCATTTACACTATATATCAATAACGTAACGTATCAAATACTTTATAAGAAAGTGTTAAATTCATCTCTAATTCAGGTAAATATAGTGCAATTGAAGTTCCTAACATTTGTTTTTTTTTTAAAAAATGAATTGAATCCCCTTAAACAATATAATTAATAAAATGGTGCAATTGAGTCCTAATATTAACTATTCGATAGATTAAAATTGTTTTGACGTTGACTAACATTCTACACATGCTTCTTTTCAATAATTTGACAGATGTAATGGAGAATTTCAAACAAATTTTTAAAAAGGTGTCAAATAGAGACAATCGTTTATGTTAGACGGAGACAATTGAAGGATTAGATCCAGCATCGTCTAGTGTTAAATATTATAAGATATAAAATA
Organism: Ipomoea nil; assembly: GCF_001879475.1. NCBI lineage: Eukaryota > Viridiplantae > Streptophyta > Magnoliopsida > Solanales > Convolvulaceae > Ipomoea > Ipomoea nil. Next base: position 5,264,636 of record NW_017619273.1, on the reverse strand, counting down.
ATTGAATTGTTTTTGAAAGATAACAATGAATGTCAATGTTGAGTATATGTGTAATCCAACTATCAGCTTAAGGTTTTAATTGAGATGGAACTCATGCTTCAATTTGGTATCAGAGTCAGACCAAAAGTTTTCGCGCCACCTGATAAAAAAAGAGCGAGAGGAGAGAGACGTAATTTTTAGTTGAAATGGAGCACATGCTTCAATTGTCAAAATCTTTCTTGAATAAGTCTAGATGTGAACTCTATGTCAAAAGTGACCAATGACAAGAAGGCTAAGATCTAGACCGTTTTAGAACAATCATGGTTGCTCTAATTCATTTGTTAAATTATCAACAAAACAAAAAAAAGTATTACATGTGAAAACTTAGACAGCAATAAAATATTTAACATTAGAATTTAATTATACTATTTTACCAATTTATGGAAGAGTTAATTGGAGGGGTTTTAAAATAAAAATAAAATTACAGATTAATTTGATAATTTCTTTAACATTCTCCCATGTATCGTGAGGCATCCGGCTAATCTCAATAACAAACATATATACATTATGGAATCAAGATACGGTTCAAATATGGATTATGTTTTCCGTGCGGTTCGTGCGAATTTACCATTAGGTATATAAAAATGCACTACACAGATATTAGAAATGCATCACAGTAAAATATATCAATGCACCATACACCAAAAAAAAAAAAAAAATGCACCACGTCGCACCATATCTAATAGTGTATTTTTAAACAATTTATAATACATCTATGTGTACCTAATAGTGAGTGACTGCACAATCTCACGGAAAGTAGTATCCGCACGGAAACATGAATCAATATATTCATGTTGGCGCATACACATTATTAAGTATATATGTTGGATTGGGTAGTGGTAGGGACACGGATTAATGGTAGTAATGAACATTGCCAATTGTGTGGTCAAATATTGAGTGACCAATTTAGTTCTATCCACCTTCACTACATGCGTGCTACTATCTTTTTATTAGTGGTTTCCACAGTTAGCAACAATAATCACACCACAAAATGCACGCTTTCGATTTCCAATTCCTCCTGAATAGTTGGGGTGTTAGATATCCCAAGATATGTAATTATAATTAATGGACTGGTCTAGAATGAGATTGATGAAATAATAATGTATATAGAGTACGTTGGTAGGTTGATTCAATGGTAGAGGTTGTGAAGTCATGAAGTTTGGAGAAGAGGATTTGGAGTCGGTGGTGGAGTTAGAAATTTCATATTTAGTGGGGTAAAATGTAATTTAAAACACTATAAAAAGTAAAGCGAAGGAATCTCACGGATCGATGATTACAAGATTAGTTTTTTCAATTTTCTTGGACTGTCAACGTATATAGCATCAATCAAGGACGGATTCAAAAGGGAAGGAGGGGGGGGGGGGGGGGGGGGGAGGGGAATTGGGTATAATCCCATTTTTTACCAGAACTCATCCGTGTGTGTGTGTTAACCAGACTTGACTGAAGCTATTTTTAATTCAATTTTTCACAATATATTTATTAATATTGCATAAAATCTATATATTTAGAAACTACATTAAAAGTATTATTGTATTAAACATGAAAAATTAAATTTAAAATATTAAAGAAAATAAACAAAGAAAACATAATTGATTTGACCAATGAATAATAAATAACAGAAATAAAATAGGACAAAGGGAAGTAGTAACTTGTAAATAAAAATGGAATGTATGTTAGTATGTAATAGAAATGACTAAATCTTTAAGTAGCTTAGTTTGTTGTTCCTCAAGTATATATTTGAACCATATATCACTACTGGAAATTATGAAATTTCCGACCACCTGAAAGTGATCTTGAATCAAATTGATACCAAAAAGTGATCGAAAATAGCAACAAAAGTTTTTTCGGATACCAAAAGTGGTCGGAACAAGGCTTTCGACTTGATTTAAGATCACTTTCAGGTGGTCGAAAATTCCATAATTTCCAATAGTGAAATATTACCAGTATTTAATATTTTGCCATGAACACTTTTGAATTCATTTGAACTTCGCCCACTCAAAAATATTTCTGAATCTTCTCCTGACATCAACGATGATGTATATCATTAAAGATGAAAATTACATAGTTTCAAAAAAAAAAAAAATGAAAATTACAGACTTAGCTTCTACATACCTACACATTCTCATAATCAATATGTCTTGAAACACTGCTATAAGAGATATGGAGTATTTCAGTCATTAAAGATAAAAAGTAAAAGAAGAAGCTAGCCAATAACTTATATGGCTTCAAAGGATAACTAATGTCAGACAAAGACGATTGAACGAAGGGTATCGCAGATGAAGACCAATGATGACCATTAATTTTAACAAGCTCAAGTGCAGGACTAACCTTTATCAATCGAAGCTATGGTTGAATATTAGTATAATTGTGATTATTAATTGTTCACGTAATTATGTGACTACATGACATATTTGTTAACTATTACTATTATAATCTCTACCCAGTTGTTAATTACATTCATTTTATTTCTTCAAAATATGCATGCAAGGTGATGTAGTAAATACGGAGCTAACTACGAATACGTATGATACTATACGCTCGATCGGACCGGGCTTCAGCCCTTAAATGGTCTGCTTGTTGGTTTAAGATGCTGAGCTCGGTAGAAGGCGTGAGGTCAGAGGTTCCCGAGCTATGTAATGCTATAAAGGGTTAAAGTACCTATGAAGTCCTTGTACTATAGTGTTTTGTGCAATTTAGTTCTTGTACCTTTATTCTGTTCAATTTAGTCACTCTACTTTAAAAAATAGTAAAACTGAGGACAATAGTTAACGGTGTTAATATTACCGTTAACTTAGCTTACGTGGCAATGACATCATTGCTACCACATCATGATTTTTATATTCCAACACACATTATTTTATAAATTTTTAAAATTAATTATTTTTACCACTAATATATTACATTAATATGTCCAAAATAAATAATTACAAGCATGCTAACATCAAGTGTCCAAATCTCATTAGAAACATGATTGTAATTATTTATTTTGGACATACTATTTTAATTTATTGGTGGTAAAAATAATTAATTTTAAATATTTATAAAGTAATATATGAGTAGGAATATAAATATCATGATGTGACAATGATAATGTCAGCGTCACGTAACCTAAGTTCATGGTAATATTAACACTACTGTTAACTATTGTCCTTAATTGCACAACTCTTTAAAGTACAGAGATTAAATTGAACTAAATAAAGGTATAATGACTAAATTTAACAAAACATTATAGTACAGGGATCTCATAGGTACTTTGACCGCTGTAAACAAATTGCCAAAAGTCCTCTTCCTACAAGCTCTCGCGGGTATTTATGTGGGATTTGAAGGGACACATGCTGAGCATGAGCGCCACGTGCCTTCCATGCACTCGGTAATCGGGTCGGTTGAGGAGAGACGCACACGTGTAAGGTCATATTTGACTAACAAATTACTTATTAGGACCAGTTCGGACGCAAAGTATACATGTTCAGGGTCCTGGGACATAGCACTCAAGTTGGGGCCGAGCCTAGAAATATTAAGGCGTCAGCTCATCAATCCACCGAGTCATTTAACCTTTAGGTCGGGTCGATTAGGCATTGCACCCTAATCGGTTCAAGTCGAGAGATAATCCGGGTCTTAAGATGATCCTTACCCTATCAGGTCCTGGGTAGAAGAGGTACTGTAGACGGGGATATATGTATTCCCTTTCACAAGGATATATATATATATATATATATATATATATATATATATATATATATATATATATATATATATATATATAGGGTTGACTTCAAGTAAGAAACTATCCTTAGGTAGGAACATAAGAACTAATCCAATTCATTAAATTTTCAATGATCAATGGTCAAGATAATCTATCAATTTAATGTGCATCTAAATCATAATTAATTTTAAAGGATGTTAGTGTAATTTCGACCAGCAACCAATTAAAAGATAATATTATATTTTTTTTCCATGATTTTAGGAACATAAAATAAGGAAGGATTTCTTTCAAGTTGTGACTCTACACCTATACTGTTATTGCGCTTCCTTGTGCATCTCAAAAATCAGAAGTTGTCTTCACGGAGTATTCTTGTCCTTGTCCACATGTATCATCTCATATGTATGTTAGGGAGTTTAGATGTTAGGATTTAGGGATTTAGATTTTAATTACTCTCTAATGAGACGACAACCATCTTGGTTCGAACTAATAATGCATGAAAAACAAAAGCAGTTTACAAAATGCCGTATGCACTTAGGTTAACAAATATGTGCATGCACCAAAATCAAATTAGTGTTAAAGATTATGTTGTGCACTTGCATTAAACTATGTGTGTCATAACGTAAATAATGAGTACATGGATGAAAAGATGTAAATCAAGTTTGTGTGCACCTGGGTTGAACTATGTGCACTTGGGTTGACTGTTGTGTGTACTCAGGTTACACTGTGTGTGCCATAATTTGCAGAATTAGGAAGAAAATTGATATACGAAATATCGTGTGTGTACTTAGGTTAACGAATGTGTGCGTGCACCAAAACCAGATTGGTGTTAAAGACTATGTTGGGCACTTGGGTTAAACTGTGTGTGTCATAACGTCAATAATGAATATGTGGATGAAAAGACGCAAAACAAGTTGGTGTGCAAATGGGTTGAACTGTGTGCACATTGGTTGATAGATTAGGGTGTACACTTGGGATGACTATGTGCACTTAGGTTACACTGTGTGTGCCAAAATTTGCAGAATTAGTTTGTGTAGGGAAAGATGTTAAACATTTTGGTGTGCACTTCGATTGTGTTGTGTGTGCACTTGGGTCAACAAGTTTGTGCCATGATGTTCAAGAAAACTGATATACGAATTGAAATACCTTGTGCATTTGGGTTAACGAATGTGTGCATGCACCAAAACCAGATTGATGTTAAAGACTATGTTGTGCACCTAAGTTAAACTGTGTGTGCCATAACATAAATAATGAGTATGTGAATGAAAAGACGTAAAACAAATTGGTGTGCATTTGGGTTGACTGTGTGCACTTAAGTTACAATGTATGTGTCATAATTTGCATAATTAGTTTGTGTAGGAAAAAGATGTTAAACATTTTGGTTTACACTTGAATTGTGTTCTAAACAAACTCCCAAAATGACGAGATTACAATAAGATAAACCAACATAAAGACCCAACAACAAAGACAAATTAAAGCAGGAAACTAAATGAGAAACCTTATACTAAAAACAAAAATGAAAGACAGCACAAAGACCAACATAACCAACAACCTGCTACAACTACAACAATTAGAAAAGGGTACAAATAATTTTCTCATCATCATCAGGTGCGACAACTCGAACACCTCTCCATCGGAACTGCTCGCTGTCACCTTCTTCTCCTATGAAGCCTCCGACGACATCGTTTTCGCTATATGCTTATGTTTTTGGGCAATATGAAATGTTGCGGTGAAGGTGGGGATTCGAGAGTTCTTGAACGATTCTGCATTTTGGCGAAGGTTGCGTAATGCATAAGGACTGTACTATGAAAGGGTTTACTGATAATAGAGTTTAGGAATTAGGAATTAGGAATTTAGGATACTGTCAATCTCTAACTCTGTATATTTAAAATAAATGAATAAATAATATATGCACTAAAATACCCTTAATACCCCCAACTATTTAAAATAAATAAAAATCAACCCTAAAATCCCATAAAAATATGTTTTAATCTAAACCATTGATCACCCTAAATAAATGGCTATGATGAGTTCCTAGGTTCCTACCTAAAGATGGGTTCCTATATGATTGTTCATCTATATATATATATATATATATATATATATATATATATATATATATATATATATATATATATATATATATATATATATATATATATATATATATATATATATATATATATATATATATATATATATATATATATATATATCTAAAAACATAATAAGTTTCAATTCAGGTTATGTCCCTGATTTTATGTCCGTTTTTTCTGTTAATTTTTTTTGTACCTTATGCTATAAATGTTGTACTACATAATTTTTTGGACAAAAATATCCATGCCGTTATAACTTCTGTGATCTTTTTTACATTATTATTACCATGCACATGCATACACAATATCTTTTTCTTACATTCTTCAATGGTAGGTTTGATTTTATTTAATTTTTAATTAAATATTACCATAGTTATATTTAGTAATATATCATTTCTATAATTCTTACTTCATTAATATTAATATGAATTATACAAGTATTAATATGAATTATACATTAATATATATATATATATATATATATATATATATATATATATATATATATATATATATATACACACACACACACACACAATTATTTAAAAAAAATATTTTAACATTAAGTATTAATATTGGGCAAATATTTTTGCGCATCGCGCATATGAAATACTAGTATATATATATATATATATATATATATATATATATATATATATATATATATGTCAAGCACCTTGTGCTCAGATTGCATGCAATGACCTCTCCCATGTGGGAGGTCATGAGATCGAACCTCAATGGAAGCGTTGTTGACTCTGTGTGCTTCATTAGGTTGAGAAAGTATGTTTGAATAGATACTACAATATAATAGAGTCATTTGAATAGATACTACAATATAATAGAGTCAGCAGCATTCAAAAAATATATAATTAACTTGTTATGCTTGTTTTTAATTAAATATTTGTAATTGATTATGGATTGCTAAAATTTATTTTTCTGCCTTAAGCACAAATTTAATTTCTTCACAAAACAATATTGTTTCCTATTGCCTGAGTTTGCCGGAGAATCACTGAAATATTTTTCGCCAGTGTTTTGGATTCTAGTCATTGTAGATTTGCCGGCAACCGCTGTTGTCGGCTTCTCGCTGCTCCTTAAGCTTTAGGCGGCACTATTAGTACTCAAAGAGTCAAAGGCCGATCATTATTGTGTGGACCATGGTCTACACAGGTTGTGTGGACCATATTTTGTATATTGTAAAATAATATACATTCAGTACAAAAATAATGTACATTCAGTATAAAAGTAATATACATTGTATTCGGAGAATGTACATTATTTTTTTACTGAGTGTACATTATATTATATAATGTACATTGAGTTCACAAATAATGTTCATTCAGTATATTAAAAATGTACTTTTCATTATGGTTCATGTAACAATGTGTGGACCATGGTCCATACAATAATTTGCCCTCAAAGGCAGATAGGGCTTTGGTTAAGATGAAGAGGATAATGGAGGATTAATTATTTGGGTTGGGCTGACCCTTATTTAAAAAAAGTTTCTTTTAAAAATATTGGGCCTGTTTGTTTTGAGTTCAACCGTTATGCCACTGAACCGAGTCCACTTTGTAAGGTGGATTCGAGTTCAAAATACACAATTTATATATTGAATGTTCACAATTTACATATTTAATGTTTACAGTAATTTAAATTGTGAACATTCAATATGTAAATTGTAAACATTTAGTCTATAAATTGTGAACATTCAGTATGTAAATTGTGAACATTCAGTATATAAAATTATGAGAACATTCAGTATGAAAATTATGAACATTCAGTATATAAATGGTGTATTTTAGGACTTGGGTACACCATGCAAAATGTAGATTAGAAAATACAATAATGCTTACAATCTTCTTAAATTTCATTTGCCTATTTTTGAAGACAACTGTAGCGTTCTAGATACTACACTAATTCTAAAAATAATGTTTCTTATGCATAAAAATAATTTATAGTATAAATAGTCTACTCAATTATATGGATGATGAGAACTGATTGTATTATATTTTCTGAACTTAATTACAATGAGATCAGATGATGTGAATATATAGAATAGAGAGTCACAGTGTGACAATGATAAGAAGTAGAGAGTCACAGTGTGACAAGGATAAGAAGTTCTAAACAGACTCATATACATAGAGTCCTAATACTCCCCCTCAAGCACAGTGTATACTAGTAACCTGTAGCTTGTCCCTTAAGGAAGAAAATCTAGGTCCAGGCAGAGCTTTGGTGAAGATATCAGCAAGTTGATCCTTTGTGGAGATGAAGTTGACTTGGATATCGCCCGAAGCTACTCGATCACGAACAAAATGATAATCAATCTCCACATGCTTGGTGCGCGCATGAAAGATTGGATTGACACTCATATATGTAGCTCCTAGATTATCACACCATAATTTTGGAATGGAAATACCCGGAATCTGTATCTCACGCAATAATGACATAATCCATAGAACCTCAGCACAAACATCTGCAAGAGCTTTGTATTCAGCCTCAGTGGATGACCTGGCAATAGTTCTCTGTTTCTTGCAAACCCATGATATAAGATTACTCCCCAAGAAAACAGCAAAACCACTCGTGGATTTTCGATCGTCAGGACAACCAGCCCAATCAGAATCAGAGAAAGTATGAATGTCTCTAGATGAGCACCGTCGTATGCGTAAACCATGATCAACTGTTCCCTTAACATACCTGAGTACCCGTTTGAGCTGCTCCCAGTGTGATATGGTGGGGGCATGCATATGCTGGCATAACTGATTAACTGCAAAGGATAGGTCAGGTCGTGTGACAGTGAGATATTGCAGTGCTCCAGCTAGACTCCTGTACTGTGTGGGATCATCATATAGATCTGAATTGAAGGGGACAGTTTTCGAGACAGAGATAGGTGTAGAAAGGGGTTTGCATTCAGACATTCCAGCCCGTTTTAAAATATCATTCATATACCGTTGTTGAGATAAAATAATCCCATTGTCACTCTTAACTGTTTCAATACCCAGAAAAAAATTTGGTTCACCAAGATCTCTGATTTTGAATGTAGCAGACAGTTTGGACAAGAGCTGAGACATAATACCTTGATCACTTCCCATTACAAGAATGTCATCCACGTACACCAATAGATAAACCAAAGCAGAGTCTTTAGAGTAATAGAATAGAGAGACATCTGTCTTGGATGCTTGAAAGCCAACCGATAGTAAGAACGTATGTAGTCGATTAAACCAAGCTCTGGGAGCTTGTTTTAACCCATACAGAGATCTTTTTAACAAACAAACATGATTCGGGAAGTTAGCATCAATATAACCAGGGGGTTGCTTCATATAAACTGTTTCAGCCAGATTACCATTCAGAAAAACATTATGAACATCTAGCTGTTTGATAGACCACCCAGATGATAAAGCTAGAGATAGAAGGAGTCTTACAGTCGTAGGCTTTACCACTGGACTAAAAGTGTCGAAGAAGTCCTGACCTGGAACCTGATTAAAACCTTTCGCAACCAGCCTGGCTTTATGCCTTTCAATAGCACCATCAGCCTTTCTCTTCGTACGAAACACCCATTTACAGCCAATAATATTCATACCTGCAGTGGGTGGAACTAGAGACCATGTGTGGTTATGCAGGAGAGCATTGAATTCTTGGTCCATGGCTTCACGCCACTCAGGATATTTGACAGCTTTAGAGTAACATGTGGGTTCCGTGGGATGCACTTGAGCTGCTAGAGCAAAAAGAGGAGCATCTGCATTGCTGCGAGTGGCCATAGAGTGAGTACGGACATTGGGCCTGATGGACCGCCCACGTGGACGGCCTCGCCGGCGAGCAACAGGCTCCATAGGATCACCCGACAAGGCAGCCTGTCCAGGAACCACGGCTGGTTCGAATGAAACAGGTAGCGGCGGTTCTGGCAGCTCATCATTGGACACGGCAGGAATAGGTGTGCTGTGACTGAGAACAGATTCCGCCCAAGGTCCAGAAAACGGAGTAGATAGATCCTGCAAAGAAGTTTTAGTAGCAAAGGGGAAAACTTCTTCATCAAATCTGACATGCCTGCATGTGTAAATCTTATTAGTATGTAAGTCCATGCATCTGTACCCCCTAAAGGACTCAGGATAACCTAGGAAGACACATGGAGAAGACCTGTATGACATCTTATGACGATTATATGGTCGAAGATGAGGGTAGCATAAACACCCAAATACACGAAGAAAAAGATAAGAAGGAGGGGATTTATGTAACAGGAGATGAGGACTGGAGTTATTTAATACAGAAGATGGCATTCTGTTAATTAAATAGACAGCAGTCTCAAAGGCAAAATCCCAAAATTTCAAAGGAACAGAGGCATGAGCTAGAAGAGCCAGACCAGTTTCAACAATGTGACGATGTTTTCGTTCAACGCGACCATTCTGTTCATGTGTATAGGCACAGGATTGTCTATGTTGAATTCCTAATTGAACAAACAAAGAATGCAACTTTTTGTACTCAGCACCTAAATCAGACTGAATGGCCTTTATTTTGCAATTAAAGGACCGTTCAACAAGAGTACGAAATTTATCAAAGATGACATAAAGATCAGACTTTAATTTCATAGGAAAGAACCATGTATAACGGGAATAGTCATCCACAAAGATCACAAAATAACGGAAGCCAGAAGTAGATAAAGTGGGCGCAGGACCCCAAATGTCTGTGTAAATAAGATCTAGGACTTGAGAACTAGAGGAAGCAACACGGGGGAGGGGAAAACGGGCAGATTTGCCTAATTGACACGCATTGCATAAAGAATTATGACAATGAATATTATCACGAGACCCACTAACCAAACAAGAACGAAGTATATGGCTAAGAACACGGTTATGAGGATGACCTAGAGATTGTGCCAAGTGGAAGCCGAGGCACGAGCGGAAATAAACGCTGACGGAGACGAACTAGGTAACGAAAGTGTGTATAGTCCCCCCGAACTATTGCCCCGAAGAAGTATTTCCTTGGTATTGATATCTTTTACAACAAAAAAGGAGGGGTGAAACTCAAAAAAGACTTTATTATCGGATGCAAACTTCTGAACAGATAATAAAGAATTAGACAAACGCGGAACGTGAAGTATATCAGACAATGTAAATGATCTAGAAGGGGTATTAAAAGAGGCATGGCCAACATGACTAATAGATAAACCCATACCGTCACCAACACGTAAAGTGTCATTACCAGTGTACTTCTCCGATGTAGAAAGGGCAGCGATGTTCGGAGTTGCATGATTTATGGCTCCAGTGTCCGGAACCCAAGTATGAGAATTTGACGAGGTTTTAGCAACTAAACCATTCTGAAACACCAAATTAGCCTGAGAACCCGGAGCCCCTGAATATCGCCGAAAACAGTTGACTCCCGTGTGACCGAAACTTTTGCAAATTTGACACGGATCATTATAGCGCCAAAAACAATTGGCTCCCGTGTGACCAAAACGTTTACAAATTTGACAGGGATCATCATAGCGCCAAAAACAATTGGCTCCCATGTGACCAAAACGTTTACAAATTTGACACGGATCATCATAGCGCCAAAAACAATTGACTCCTGTGTGGCCGAAACCTTTACAGATTTGACACGGATCATCGAAGCCACGTTGCTGACCTCCACGGTAATTAAGGTTGCCATCGCAGCGCTGCATCTTCTTAATTTTATGAATCACAAAACCCTAGCTAACTGATACCAGATGAGAACTGATTGTATTATATTTTCTGAACTTGATTACAATGAGATCAGATGATGTGAATATATAGAATAGAGAGTCACAGTGTGACAATGATAAGAAGTAGAGAGTCACAGTGTGACAAGGATAAGAAGTTCTAAACAGACTCATATACATAGAGTCCTAATATGGATCATTGTCCACCTAATAAGCATTCACGATTGATACCCGGCCTCCTAATTGCAACACCCTTAGCTTTTACACAAATGCATGTACTGATAAAAAATCTTCTCAAATTGACCTATTAAATTATTCTCTTCCTTTCCATAAATTTTTCCCAACATTTTAAAATTATTATTAAAATATTACAAAATAAAATCTTGTAATCCATTATCCATTCAAGAATTAAACAATAATGCCTGCATGGGCTTAGCTCAAATGTTCAGTGGGCAGTATTTGAGAGAAGAGATCAAGGTTCGAACCTCTGCGGCGGCAGTGTAGGAATTATGTCTAAAGTGGATAGATTTCTTGTGCGCACCGACATTTGGTCCTGTCCGCTGAACTATTGAGTCACCGTGTGATGAAGGCAAAGTATTATCCAAAAACGGATTTTATGGAAGCCAAATTGGGGGGAAATCCTAGCTATATATGGCGTAGCATTCTAGCCGGGCAACCGATTTTGCATAAGGGTGTGGCACGGCGGATTGGTGACGGGCGTGATACTAAGATTTGGGGGTGGGACTGGATTGCGAGATCATCGCCTGTATCTTTGGCCACTCCTTGCGTGGAGGAGTTAAAGGAGGCTACAGTGCATGGACTTCTGGATTCTCAGGGGCGATGGGATGAAGCAATCATTCATGACATTTTCCTTCCTGATGATGTAGCGAACATCCTAGCGACCCCAGTGAATGTTCAATTTCAGGACTGATGGCGGTGGGTAGGGGATATTCGAGGTATATAAACAGTCAAGCATGGCTACAGGTTGATTACGGAGGAGGTGAACCGCCATGGTGATGGGAATGAGTTCCAGGCTTGGACTGCGTTATGGAAGTTGCCAATACCTCCAAAGGTAAAAAATCTTTTGTGGCGCTGCGCTCGTAATATCCTGCCTGTACGAGACAATCTTCGTTCTAAACATATTTGGATTGGTGGGGGCTGCCCTATCTGTGGTTTTGTGATGGAGACGATTGAACATTTGTTCGGAACTTGTATCTTTGCGCAGGAGCTCTGGGCAACCGTAGATCCTTTGCAGGGGCGAAGCATCTTTCGAATGATGGATTATACAATTGGGCACTCGACTCAGGAGGAAGCAGTGAGGCTAGCTGCTGGATTCTGGATTATATGGCTGGCGCGAAATGAAGCCGTTTAGCAAAATAAAATCCCGGCAGTGGGTACCTCACGCATGATTATGGACAGGTTACAGGCAACGTGGAAGGAGGCTTTTGTTCATCTAAACACAAGGGCTATTAATCAAAGCCAACCTGCAGTTTGGACCCCTCCGCCAAGACATGTTATCAAGTGCAATGTTGACGCTGCCTTAACTAGGAACGCTGCGTATTATGGAGCTGTGTTACGCGATCATGATGGGCGTTTCGTTGCAGCACGATGTGGACGGCTGACTGGGGAGAAGGATCCATACGTGGCTGAGGCTCTAGCTGTTAGAGAGGCCTTGTCTTGGCTGAAAACACGACCCGAAAGGAACATTATCGTTGAATCAGATTGTTTAAATTTCTGCAATGCTTTTAATTCTTGTATTTCTGATTTTTCTTATGTTGGTTTAATTGTAAACCAATGTCTGTCAATTGCTAAAGACATTGGGAACGTCAGAGTTTCTCATGTCAAAAGGTCAGCGAATTGTGTGGCTCACGAACTTGCTCGGGCAACTGATTCTTCGGCTGATTCTAGGGTGTGGAATGCTATCCCACCTGCTTGTATCTCGAATTTGTTATGTCATTAATGGATATGGTTTGTTTTGTTCAAAAAAAGTACAAAACTCACACACATTAACATTACACACTCATGCACATTAAGCACAAGACTCACGCATATACTACAATATAATAGAGTCAATAGCATTCAATATATATATATATATATATATATATATATATATTTTTTTTTTGAATGCTACTAGCTCTATTACATTGTAGTATCTGTTCATATACTTTCTCAACCTACTGAAACACAAAGAGCTAATAACGCCTCCATTGAGGCTTGAACTCACAACCTTCCTAATGGAAGTCCAACCCAGGTACCATTGGACCACATAGTTGTTGTGATATAATTAACTTGTTATGCTTGTTTTTAATTAAATATTTGTAATTGATTATGGATTGCTAAAATTTATTTTTCTGCCTTAAGCACAAATTTAATTTCTTCACAAAACAATATTGTTTCCTATTGCCTGAGTTTGCCGGAGAATCACTGAAATTTTTTTCGCCGGTGTTTTGGATTCTGGTCATTGTAGATTTGCCAGCAACCGCTGTTGTCGGCTTCTCGCTGCTCCTCAAGCTTCAGGCGGCACTGTTAGTACTCAAAGGCCAATCGTATTATGTGCTGGGATTATGTGTATTTGTTCACACAGTTATGTGTATTTGTTCATACAGTTATGTGTATTGGTTCATATAGTTAAGTACATTTTTTATACAATTATGTACATTCTTTTTATACAATTATGTACATCCGAATCAGAAAATTTGTGTGTATTATGTTAATAGTTGATGTGTATTATGTTAAAAGTTTATGTTTATTATGTATTATGTTAGATTATGTGTATTATCTTTTAAAAAGAGTATGCATATTTTGTTATACAATTATGTACATTCATGTATACTATTATGTGTATTCTAGTATAACATTATGTACATTCTTGAACAGCGGGTTTTTTTTTTTAAGAAAAAACTACTGCCATTCACTGGGGCGGGAAATTTAAAAAAAAATTAATTAAAACGATGTTGTTTTGCATCTGGGCGCATATTGCAACGCACGCCGTGGTGTAGGATATAAATTGCCCTCAAAGGCTGATAGGGCTTTGGTTAAGATGAAGAGGATAATGGAGGATAAATTATTTGGGTTGGGCCGACCCTATTTAAAAAAAGTTTCTTTTAAAATATTGGGCCTGTTTGTTTTGAGTTCAACCGTTATGTCATTGACCCGAGTCCACTTTGTAAGGTGGTTTCGAGTTTAAAATACACAATTTATATATTGAATGTTTACAATTGACATATTTAATATTCACAATAATTTGAATTGTGAACATTCAATATGTAAATTGTAAACATTCAGTATATAAATTGTGAACATTCAGTATATAAAATTGTGAGAACATTCAGTATGTAAATTGTGAACATTCAGTATATAAATTGTGTATTTTAGGATCTGGGTCCACCTTACAAGATGGACGATGTAGATTAGAAAATACAATAATGCTTACAATCTTCTTAAATTTCATTTGCCTATTTTTTAAGACAACTGTAGCGTTCTAGATACTACACTAATTCTAAAAATAATGTTTCTTATACATAAAAATAATTTATAGTATAAATAGGCTACACAACTTTCAAAAAAAAAAAAAAGGCTACACAATTATGTGGATCATTGTCCAGCTAATAAGCGTTCACGACGGATACCCGGCCTCCTAGTTGCAACACCCTTAGCTTTTGCACAAATGCATGTACTGATAAAAAATCTTCTCAAATTGACCTATTAAATTATTCTCTTTCTTTCCATAAATTTTGCCCAACATTTTAAAATTATTATTAAAATATTACAAAATAAAATCTTGTAATCCATTATCCATTCAAGAATTAAACAATAATGCTCACATGGACTTAGCTCAAATGTTCAGTGGGCAGTATTTGGGAGAAGAGATCAAGCTTCGAATCTCTGCAGTGACGGTGTAGGAATTATATGTCTAAAATGGGCAAATTTCTTGTGCGCACCGACATTTGACCCTGTCCACTGAACTATTGAGTCACCGTGATTTACATCCTCCCAAATACTTTATCTGGCCAGAGTGTGGGGGGCCCTTGGACTTCAACCTTGTAGGGGAAGAATTAAACAATAATCAATCCTTGAAACACACTAATTATTTCCCATCACACATGCATGTCCCCCAAATTATAATTAATTAATTGTTTCATGTATGTCATTGTTAAGGACAAATAAATAAGCAAAAAGACAGTAGCTAATTAAGTAGGAGCGGTCACTTTACATACCTAGCTAGGGTTTATAGGTTGCACCCACACTAATATACATGCATGCATGCATGGCATAGGAATCACGTGAGAACAGCCTAAAGGTGGCCATCCCATGTTCACACCAACACCCTCACCACTTGTCCTTCAATTCCTTATACACTCCACCATCTACTTCACGTGAATCCGATATTCTAGCGCAGCTATTTTCTTTGTTTTCTTTCCCATTTAGGGGGACCTCAATCTACCCCTATATATCTAGAAAACACTAGATATATACCAGGAATAACAATACTCTAGAGTTTAAAGAAATAAACGAAAATGAATATATCATTCACTTTACATGGTTATTATCCACTATATATATTACTCAACCAAACAGTTAAATCATGTGCATATACAATTGGAATGGACATTTGACTTGATTTCTTGGTTTGGAAGCACAAATGTATGACACAGCTTTTTACCATAGTGGTGTTTGGTAAATACTTCCGCTATCCTATTTTATCTGTCATACTTATTATTTATTGGTCAAATCAATTTTTTTTTGTTTATTTTATTTAATATTTTTTACTTATTTTTAAATTTGATTTTGTGTTTAATAGTACTTTCAGTATAGTTTCTAAATATATATATATATATATATATATATATATATATATATATATATATATATATATATATATATATATATATATATATATATATGTGTGTATATATATTGTATACTAATATTAAACTTAATATTATGAAAAATTAAATTAAAAATAACTTTATTCAAGCCCCGTTAATCAAACCAGACACATAAAATGAGACGGAAGGAGTAACTGTTCGTTGATTGGATTAGTGGGTTTGACTGGTTGATAGCATTAGTTGATTGTAGAAGAGTTTTGGTAAATTAGATGTTACCTGATAACTGATTACATGAAAAGCTTATCGAAAAGGCTACTTTGAGAAGATTTTTGAATTTTAACATTTTGAAACAATAAGTTGTTATAAAAATCTATTTTTTTTTTTTGAAATTATATGTTGACTCTATTACATTGTAGTATCTGTTCATCTATACTTTCTCAACCTGTTGAAGCACATAGAATCAACACCGATCAAACTTCCATATTGATTGTTTAATCAAGACAAACAACTAATAGTGGTCAAATAAGTCAAAATTGACTAATAAGTTAACTATGTTACCAAACAGGACCATAGACTTAAATACTAAATGGAGGGCAAAGCAAGTCAATTTCATATTTCCTTATTGAATCATGACTCTGTGAGACTATGAGTGTTAGCAAAACAGATGTATTGATTTATTTAAATTGGTCAACTAATTGAGCTCAGGTGCATACAAAACTTTATTCTTATTTGTCATATATCGATGACAATTTTTTTCAATAATTAACAACAAGGTGGGAAAATTTAGTTTGAATATATATATGATGAATTTGGCTTCAAAAAACGATCGTTGACTAAAAGAAACACATGGTGAAACTTTGTTAATACTCTTTAACTTAGAGAGTCTTATAAGTTACTTTAATTCACAATCCAACATATATAAAAAGTACTGTCCATACTAATTAATTAAGATTGAAGAATGATAACTTTTGTTTTATTAAAATAAATTTTTTTAAAAAGTTTTGTTTAACAATAATTTAATTATATTGTGTTTTTACTCATAGTCAAAGCAATGAAATATGTGTATTAAATATCAATAGGGATATATAAGAGTTTTAGGATTGCCAAGTCTAGCTAAGATCATAATCCAATGCTCAATCATTTTTCTGATATTTTTGCTCTCTAGGGAACAATATTTTAAAAAGTATTTTAAAATTCTAAGGACAGGAGATTCAAAAATCATATAACCTGTTAGACATATATACTATGTTTGATGTCCCTAAATCAAAATACACTCTATGACTCTACTCATCAAAAAGTGTCATATGAAGTGAAGCTCCCGACATGTGGCCCTATGCATGTCGGCTTCAATTCATTGAAGTTGTTGCAACCAAGAACTTGATATGGACAGGTATGTAATTAAGTGTTATATATATATTACAGCGCACATTAACACCCGGCTTCGAGACATTCTTTGATGTGCAACGTACACGATACTTACGTACATATCAGTAGTCTATATTATCAAGGATGAGGAGGAGAATTGTGAATTGCGATCGACCTTAGGGCTTAAATCTCTTTATTCATGCTTAAATTGGGACAAGTTGAAAAGGATGAAAATACTTAAGAATTTTAGATTTCGGCATGTCTTAAACGGAGAGATGACCAACGTGATGAATTTTGATATTAAAACAATAATCGTTGATGAAAATTGGTACTAGAACAATAGTCGTGAATGAAAATTGGTAGAAATTAAACATGTAAATCAAAACTGTCATTTTGCTAATACTCCTAGGACTAAAATTTGTATTTGTTCTATCATATTCTTTATATTTAATTTGTGAAAATTGAATTTAAACCACAAATATTTCTTTTGCACATATCGATACATCATATCATATATATTCTTTATATCTCATTCAAGAAAACTAAATGTAAACCATGAAATTTCTTTTTACACACAAATATATCATATTGTTTATATCTAAACCGTAAAAGTTGAGTCCGGACCATATATGAGCATTATGCCCGTTGGTCCCTATAGAATTTGTAGCAGTACCCATTACCCAATTATTGTTAAAAGACACACGTGAGGGAAGGAAAATGCGAAAAGAAAACTCATTGGAAGTCACTCTTCATTGCCCCATTCTTTAATTTGACATGGACAAAAGTGATTGCCCAACTTATATCTTTTTGCACATAATTTAATTATATTAGTCGATTGCCACGTGGCGTGGCTGGATCGAATGACGTTGGGGAATAAAGAATTTATTTCAGGTTGTTTACATAATTAATCAATTAATTAAACATTCCAATATATGCATATATATATATATATATATATATATATATATATATATATATATATATATATATATATATATATATAAAATATACGGCTCTCAATTTTTAAATCTATTTTACTTTAGTTTGGAAGAAGTGTGGTGTTGGTAGTTTGGTATACGTAGGTGTGACTAATTTATATGGGTATATGTCAAGCCAAAACAACTCTTTTTAATCATTATTTAGGCCTAAATCACGTGTTTTCATAAATTGAATCTTAAACTAGTTTTACAATCTGATGTTAACTCAAGAATGATGCAATAGCAGTTCAGCTCTAATCCCCTATGTGATTCGCAAGCTATAACACAGGTGTGGATGTAACTAGTGTACACTCACAAGTAGTAACATGTTGATTGCGGGTTTTTCTAATTACCAAAAAAAAAGGGCATAATAAGGTTACTAAATCCAAAAACTCATCTCAAACAATGAATTTTAATAACGATTCGTGGTTTTTCTTTAAATTAAAATTTTCTGGAGTGTATACTAGCATCATCAACCGCTGTATTTAATTTATTTTCACATTAATTAATTAATTAATTGGTGATCGTTCTTGTAAAGAAATGTTGAAAACACACACAAATTAAATTAAAGTTGAAGAAGCAAACAAGATTGTTATTATTTGTAATTCACAAAACCATGAATATATTTATGTATAAACCCTAGCTAGAACTCAAACTATATATCCCTAGAACAAACAGAATTGGCATGACCATCACTTGAAACAGAAAAACAAAACAAAACAAAAAAATAAAAAAGTGAATAAAACATGAAACCAACTTCACCATTTACCTAAGACAAAAGCAAACCCATGCATGATCATAAACAGAACAGCAGCAAACACAACATTATTATTAACACACGTATAGTACGTACTGCAGTACCCCCAAACTTGAACATTGAATTAGCTAGCTAGCCATCTCGGACTTGGAAAAGGTTAGGGTTTTTAACGACGATGTCGTACATGTAGATGGAGTTGAACTTGTTGTAGTCTCTGGGGAGAGAGATTAGGTCAATGGAGGATTGCTTGTGGAACTGGAAGAGATCAGGGTCGCCGCTATAATACCTCTCCCACCCCAACCCCGTCAGGATTTGCTCCAGACATCTGTACGAGGATACCACCTGCCCTGTCGGCAAGTACACCAGACACTTCTTCCGGGACGCCGCGCCATGCTCCGCCGCCGGGTTTTCGACCAACCGGTAAACGCCGTTCTTGAACACCCACACACCTGACATTATTATTTTCACTTCACTTAATCAAACAATATACTCAATTCAAGAATGTTTTGTACTATAATGTTTTTGTGTTTTCTAGTTGGTAGTTTAAAAGGGATTTTGGGTTTGGTGTGAAGGGAGGGAGGGAGGGATTGGGGGGTATTTATGTGTTGGGAGGGCAGATAAAACAAGGGAAAAATACTCTTTGATCGAAGTGGGATGAAAAAGATGGGTGATGATAGGCTTGTTTAGCTTTAGTGTGTGTAGAATCTACACATTTGTGGGATCCCCTTGCTTAAAATATAAAAGTACATGGATTCGATGCTCTCTGGGTATAGTATGATTTAGGGCACACGTATTGTCCACCCATTTTGGGGTAACAATGAAACATACATTTACAAATTCAACTGAATTAGTTTCATCCTACAAAAACTATAATACAGTTGTGCAATAGCATATATACATGTCAATAATAATAATAATAAGAAGAAGAAAAAATTGTAATTTATACCCTTAACAAATATATCTATTATCAATGTCACATCTGAATTACTATTAGTGGTATAAATGTTTCCTCTCAATTTTCAAACCGTGACATATATTGTCCCCACCACCCACCCCCTCACCCCCGATAGGAAGAAGGAGAAACATTGTTGTCAGCAGAAGCAGAACAAATAAAGAAAGAAACATGGTTTTCGAACAGGGAAAATGACGGGTAACCACATTTACACCATTAATAATTCAGAGGAGAGACAATATGTGTCACGTTTTGAAAATTGAAGGGCAACATTTACACAACTAATAATTCAGGGATGCCATTGATAATTGACATATTTGTGAGGGACATAAATTGCAATTTTTCCTAATAATAACAAATAGGTAGAAATCAAAGAAATTTTAAATTATGGCATATTTTACAATGTAATTATTATTATTAGACAACAACTTGTGTGAGACAACGGTTCCTTATCCTAAGACGAAGTCGGGCGAAAAATGTAATACATATATTAAAAAATGTAATACTCATCAAGAATAAAATGTTTGTTGGTTAGTCACTGTTGAAAATTATGGAATTTTCGACCACCTGAAAAATGATCTTAAATCAAGTTAAAAGCCTTGTTCCGACCACTTTTGGTGTCCGGAAAAACCTTTATAGCTATTTTCGACCACTTTTTGCTTTCAATTTGATTTAAATCACTTTCAGGTGGTCGGAAATTCTATAATTTCCAGTAGTGAGTGAACTGTAATACTTTTGAAAAAAAATATAATACTTTTATTTTTTTTTCAAAAGTATTACACTTTTCATTACCAAGACTATGTGGTCTAATGGTACCCAAGTTGGACTTCCATTTGGAATGTAGTAGAGCCAGTAGCATTAAAAAAAAAAACAAGTACAAAAAAAAAAACAAGTACTTTATTCTTGATTAGTATTACTTTTTCTAGTATAAGTATACTTTATTCTTGATTAGTATTACTTTTTCTAGTATAAGTATTACATTTTTATCTTTATCCGACCCATCTCATAGATATGGATCATGAGACTGCGGTCTCATGAAAGAGTCACCCTTATTCATATAGTGAAATTTAAATAAGGCCAAATATTTTCGTTAAAGCTTCACTTACATTACCATTATGTACGTAACACGAGGTATGATTCGTCAAAAAGTTTATGGTTAAGCGTTATTTTAAATTTATAATTTTAAACGAGAGTCCATATTTTCAATGTCTAATAATGTAACGTTTTAGTAGTTCAAAAGAATAAAGGCGAGGAATGATTCACATAATGTATAACTCGCAGAGTGGCTATAGGAGAAGGGATGGTAAGACTAGGACTAATGTAGATCAATATTTGTATATTGTAAATCATGATTTACATTCCAATACAAGTCTTACTTATGTAAGTTCAAAAAAATGCAATCCAACCGTCAACTACCATATAGTGTGATAGCATCTTAATTAATAATTACTATTCTAAATGGGTGCGTGATCATATGTTTGAACCCGACCTAGATTCTTAGGACTGAAAATGTTTGAGAATGTATAGAATAGATAATACATTGTAAAGAACTATCAATATTTCCACAAAAAAAAAAAAAAAAAAAACAATTAAACAATCCAACCAAGGATTTTGGAGTCAAATTTTAAATAAAAGTTCTCAAAATTGCTACTTATTTCGTGCTATTCCTTGCTTGCAAAGGTGAAATTCTCTCACCCCAATGAAATACAATCCAGCCAAGGATTTTGGAGTCAAATTTTATATAAAAGTTCTCAAAATTGATACTTATTCCTTGCTTGCAAAGGCGAAATTACTCACCCCAAGAATCTCAATACCCCAACCTGACAGAATGATGGAAGCGAAAATCACAGTAACTTAGCAGCATTTTAGGTGGGAAGATTAGTGTCTAGTGTCCACAAGGAGCTGAGCCCACCACATTGGGTGCACCTCCCACATTGCAATTGTCAAAGCTCAATCTTGTGTATAATAAATTGTCTTTGATCACAGGATTCCCCCTCCCAGCACATGTTGACCTACTCTAATACAAATTTTCAAATGAACCGTCTATTACAACACCAAAAGTCATAGTAAGTAGTGAAGGTATATATACCTTTATTTCCTCATACTTACATAGTTACTAGCACCATATTTAAATGATAAGATGTTAGACTTAGCCCTATACCTCCATCAAACTTAAATAAATAAATAAATACTATACAATTCATTGATTAACATCACACGGCTAATTTCATTAAACAACTAACCAATTAAAGGTAAGTTCACTAGACACTAGCAATGACAACAAATAATAATAATAATAATAATAATAATAATAATAATAATAATAATAATAATAATAATAATAATAATAATAATAATAATAATAATAATAATAATAATAATAATAATAATAATAATAATAATAATAATGTTTTCAAAAAAAAATTAATAATAATGATAATAGGGGGCAAGAATATGGGAATAATTCTTTGCATAAAGTGACATATGTACTTTCTCTACAAACTAATTAGCCAATAATAAATTTGTGATTTTGTGGCATGAAGTCGTTCTCTCAAATAAAATATCATAAGCAATATTAATTTTTTTATGTTGATTGAGAAAGTAACTGTGAACAGATATTATATTGTAATAGAGTTAGTTGTACTAAAAAAAAATAACAAACTAATTACAAAAATTGCCACCATTTATTATTATTATTATATATACCGCAAATTAGGACTAAATTATTTTCAATTCTTCTTAATTATTAATTAGCATTTGGTTAAGAGGTGATTGGGTGGAATATAATACTCCTTTAATTTGTAAAGTTGAATAGTGATAACATGAAAAATTGAGAAGGTTCCAGGGTATTTTAGGAACTTGGTTTTTCATAGGTTGCCTTTCAGTGCACCTACATTTTAATTGATAAAAATAATAATATTTTTGAGAATCTGATCTTGTTTGGTATAGGCTTTTTCACCCTTTAATTTAGCTCTCAATATTCTCCACCCCAGAATCTCTCAGATTAAGCTTATAAATATTGACTATATTAGAAAATGCAGGTTAATCATATACAAGCTAAGATATATAAATTTTAAAAGTCAAATGGATAAAACTATGCTTTGCATTTGCGACTACTGGATCACATGTTGCACACGTGAAGACAAGTGGCAGGGATTGTGAGATATTAGAAGCATGTTTTTCGTTATCGACTTAACAAATACTTCTTTTTTTTTTTTTTCTACATTAATATTTTTAAGTGCTCAATATTACTTTATATTAAAATTTTAGATTTATTTAGATTTTAGATATTTTTATTATTGTAAATAATAATAATAATATAAAATATTTTTATAAATTTGATAATTATATTTTTGAAAATAACTAACATATAACTCCAATAATATATAATGTGTATAGATAATTATTATTAAAGAAGATAAGAAAATATATGGTGAATGCATGTGCATGGTAACTGTTGACACTTTGATAAATATTGATTATTTATCAATATTAGTATATTTGAATATATTTGAATATATTTATGGCTAATATTAATATTATCTAATTTGTTAATTAGATAATATCAAAAGAGTTTGAGTTTATCAAAACTCTTATATCCTACAGCTATAAATAGGACCTCTTATTTCTATGTAATCACACATCCTAGGAAAAATTCATAGAAACATCCTAAGCTTTGAAGCTTATTCAGGGATCACAATAAAAATGTGATCCTGAACCTCCATCGAAGATCAAGCCATTTGAACCCGGAGGCCCTTTCAAGAAGAACAAGCTACATATACAAGCCCTTCTTTTGAAGATCAAGCCACTTGAATTCCGGAGCCCCTTCAGTGGTGGAGTGTTCAAGGCATCCAATTGAAGAATCGGATGACCATTCGGAGACTTTTACCCATAGGCATTGATACTTGACATGTAACCAAAATTTTGAATATTTCTATATTTTATTTAATTTTCTTTGTTCACAAATTGACACGCCCAGTCAGGGGCGGACCCAATATGGGGGCAGTAGGGGCAGCTGCCCCCCTCACCCCACCCCACCCCATATATAACCCTTGTATTTATATATGTATATATAGTATAAGTTTTAGTATAAGTATAATAAAATAGATAGAAGTTAACAAAAGTTGATTAGATCAGGTGCCAAGGCTCGCGTGTTATCTTTGGGAGAAGCTAGGGTTTGAATCTTGGGTGTGTTTAGATTTACTTAGGTCACAAAGTGTGCATTTTATATTCTTTGTATTAATTAATTGTGAAATTTACACACATATATACAACTTTTTTTATATTAATAATGAGATGTGTATATAATGTTTTTTATTCGAATTATTTTATCAAATTAATTATGTTTCATATTTTGTTATAAATATTTTTTATAAAGTTTTGATGCGTTTTATTTTCCGTCCATATTCAACAATATTTATGGCAATAGTTTTAAGTGTTTTATTTTTTATCAAACTATCTCTTTTGTTTTAATGCGTTTCGCCCCAACTGACAAAATTTTCTGGGTCCGCCACTGCGCCCAGTGACCTTTCAGTGGTGGAGTGTTCAAGGCATCCAATTGAAGAATCAGAGGACCATTCAGAGACTTTTACCCACACCGCATTGATACTTGACATGTAACCAGAATTTTGAATATTTTTATATTTTATTCAATTTTCTTTGTTCACAAATTGGCACACCAAGTAGGACAGCTCTCCTCTCATCTCTTCATAGGCACATACCATTCAACCGATATGGGGGCAAATCCTGTATGAAATTTGAAATGGAGGAAGCTAAATGATACTCCTTGGCACGAGTTTAAACGACCTCATATTTAGGCTCATTGGCACGAGTAAAATCGGCCTCATATCTTTCAAGGCTCCTTGGCACGAGTTGAAACGGCCTTATATCTTAAAGTTGTAGTGTCGAGACTTCCTTGCACTACATACTTTGAAGTGGTATATGCTCTCAAGCAAATCTCGAGTGGGAATTTGTTGAAACTTAAATTTTGATAAATATTGATTATTTATCAATATTAGTATATTTGAATATATATATATATATATATATATATATATATATATATATATATATATATATATATATATATATATATATATTTGAATATATTTATGAATAATATTGATATTATCTAATTTGTTAATTAGATAATATCAAAAGAGTTTGAGTTTATCAAAACTCTTCTATCCTACAGTATAAATATGACCTCTTATTTTGATGTAATCACACATTCTAGGAAAAGTTCATAGAAACATCCTAAGCATGTGATCATGAATGTAACAGCCCCTCCTCCAATCCAAATGTGATCCTGAATGTAACAGCCCCTCCTCCAATCTAATCATGCTTGTTGACCCAAACCTCCATTGAAGATCAAGCCATTTGAACCCGGAGGCCCTTCAAGAAGAACAAGCTACATATACAAGCCCTTCTTTTGAAGATCAAACCACTTGAATTCCGGAGGCCCTTCAGTGGTGGAGTGTTCAAGGCATCCAATTGAAGAATTAGAGGACCATTCAGAGACTTTTACCCACACCGCATTGATACTTGACATGTAACCAGAATTTTGAATATTTTTATATTTTATTCAATTTTCTTTGTTCACAGTAACAATAATGGAAAAGATAAAGGAAGTTATAACGGTAGGGGTATGTTTGTCCAAAATATATTATAGTACAACTCTTATAGCATAATATATATATATATATATATATATATATATATATATATATATATATATATATATATATATATATATATATATATATAACGGAAAAACGGACATAAATGAATGGTATAACCTTCATTCACACTTATTAATTTTTAGATATACTATTTATCTTTTTTTATAATTTTGAAATGGAAAATGTGACTCCAAATTTTTCCATAATAGTTGTTCTGTGATGTGGTCTATAATCATTGGGTGTTTATGAATTATGCAACCCACCATTAGTTAAAAGGAAAGTTAATTGTCCAATTAGAAAATGTCATAAATTTCAATATATATACTGACGCTGAAATTTGAACCCATAATCTTTAGCATAACTCAAATATCAAATTAAAACATATGATCTATCTCAACAGAAAGCCTAAGATGATAATTGGATTGCACATTAATGGTTATTTGCTCAACAGTCACTACTCTAAAAATTATAGTAGTAGAGATGTGTAGCAATTAGGGACACATTTCGATGTCAAGATGGTGAATTTGGCCCTCAAAATTTATGATGCTATTAGTGTCATTTTATCATCAAGATGGTGAATTTGGCCCTCTAGTCATCTCATTTTATGTATTTGGTTCAATTGACGAAATTAAAGTGAAATTATTTTGAATCTAATTTTTTATTATATTAAGTTTAGCATTAGTATATATAATTCAACTTTATTTCATTATATACTGTCACTACATTTTCGAAAGGCATGATTCCCCTAGCCACCAATTTTATGTGTCTGGTTCGCTTGAGACTGGACTGAAATTATTTTGAGTCTATATTTTCATAATATTAGGTTTATTATTAGTATATGAAATTTAACTTTATTTTTTTTATATACTGTCACCACATCTGACATTTTCGTGGTCACAACTTGATCATTTACTGGCCTCCGCTGGACAATTCCTCATCCCAGCACCTGCCAGTAGTCTTAACGAACTGGCTACGATACCACTTGTTAGAATTAAGTGCAAGCACTCCGCCAAAAGTTATAGCTCATATTGAATGCGCAACTTTATTTCCTTATATACTGTCACAACATTTTCGAGAGATAAAAAGTGCTGGACTTAACCTTTTATCCGTCTACACCTAACAATCCCTTAGCTGCGCTATCAATTGTCAGACTTAACCCTTTACTCACCAACACCCAACAATTGTCTACTACAACTCTACAAGTTTTCTTGGCTAGTCAAACTTGAGACTTTAGGTGAAGTTTAAAAAGACCAATGCCATCCAGTAGTTCATATTCCCATATGTAATTAAGTAGCATATTAACTAATAAGAAAAAGAAAAAAAAGTAATTTTCGTCTCCATCAATTTGGTCATCATTTTACATAATCTGAACGCATTTCCTGACTGCTCCCATCATCCCAATTAAGGTCCACACAAGCGTACAGTTCCTTGTGGGCTTTGTTTCCCAATTGCCTCATATTCTTTTGCATATTCTCCAGCTACTGTTTCTGTATGTTTCCATGAAATTTGTAGATGTGAATGTTGCCCATATGTTCTCACATGGGCACTATGGTCCTCATCTTCAATGGCCCTAGCCTAGCTTTTTTACAATTGAGATCGCAGCTGTCTTGTCAAATCAATCATTTGCATTTGGGATCAATATATATTTGTTTTGATTTATGAAAAAACTTGCAGTTTTTTATTTGAAGGCTGATGTGTTTTGAATGAAGTTTGTATTGTAATCTTAGCTGTGCTAATGAAGCATCAATTGTTATGTCATGGATCAATGTTCATCTTACATTGTGGGGCTTAAC
Source organism: Ipomoea nil (assembly GCF_001879475.1). Classification (NCBI taxonomy): domain Eukaryota; kingdom Viridiplantae; phylum Streptophyta; class Magnoliopsida; order Solanales; family Convolvulaceae; genus Ipomoea; species Ipomoea nil. The sequence goes on along the minus strand of NW_017619273.1, from coordinate 5,236,776 downwards.
TCAAAAATTATGTGTCTGTCGTTCTTATTTTATGTACTTGTAAATAAATTGAAGAAAAATAACATTTTAATTACTATTATTGTAATATTAGGTTGTAACCTGGAGGGTGTGGTTGAGTGAAAGAGACTCATCTATTCTTAACTAAAGGTCAAGAGTTCAATCCTGGTCAAGGGTTCGATCATTGACTTTGGGAATGGAGCAGCCTTAAATCTCCATGCCAGTTGTCCCACTCAAAAGACCCAAAATGGTTGTTAGCTAATACAAGTTTGGTATAATTTCTGCTTTTTTGAATTTTAGCATTTTGGAGTACAAAAAGCTAATTAATCAAACACTTATATTGATTTTTAAACCAAGTCAAACAATATAATTAATAGTGGTCAAATAAGCCAAAATTGACCTATAGGCTAACTATTTTACCAAACAGGGCCTATGTTGCAACAAGTACATTCCCATTATATTCAAGTTTCAATTAATTAAGGTAAGACTTGATTAAAGGCAAGAAGTATGATTAGGAAATGCATACAATTACCATATTGATGGCATATGGTTATTTAAAAGCTCAGTCCCCTCATTGCTTAATATTCATTCTCCATACACCATCCAGAGAGAGTTGAGCAGAAGTGAAAGAAACTCATATTAATATTCTGCGGCAGCAATCCCGTGACTACTCAACCTTCATCAATCAAAAATTACGGGACTAGAGGGTAGTGTGTTATTACGATCATGTTTATCACGTATTTGTGTTCCTACGTGATTTATATTATATGCTTACAATTGATGGAACTAATTCAATCGGAAGTTTTGATCAGATCACGAGGTGTCCTGAGCAGGCTATAATTGTAGGACGCACCTTAAAGGGCATACCATACTCAGACTAATCCTCGTTCGCACCGGATCGATCCAATTAAGGTGACCAAATTGAACCGGAAGTTAGTGACTTAATTGGTATTTATACTTGCACGTGCATTTATAGGAAAAATTCTTTGCATCTGTCTTATTATTATGTGGATTGACCCCAAAAGAATAGAATCCAAATCTTGTGCTGGCAATTAAAACACTAGAAGTTACTATACATATATAGGACTTGTGATCTTAATAAATCAAAAAATGAAAAATGAAACTAAATTAAAATTACGTTGTTTCATCATCAAGGTGGTCTCATAATCTGTCAATTTATGAAGGACCAATGGATGGATAAAGGAGGAACATTGAAGAGGCAAACAACTCATCTCACACATGAAGTTTGGATGCCAAAAGGCTTACATAAATGCCTTCTACTTGTGCTTTTGCCTTAACTACACTCACACAAATTGGACATCCAGAAAGTTCGTTACATAGGACCACAAACTGGCTTTTAATTTAGTTCAGTTCTAGCTAGGCAGTCAATGATCACTTGGCTTAGTATAGTTTGAGAAAGAGATATATATGAATTTTTTATTTTTGACTTTTCAAACCTCTAAAGAGGGTTCCATTCTCATGGCTTTTTTTTTTTTTTTTTTTTGAAAGCAAATAACCATTGGCATATATTAACTCAAAATAGCATAAATAAAGTCAGACGGGACAGAGTCCCAGTGCAACGAAGTAGCCTGAACAGAGGCTTTAGAAGCTAAAGTATGAGCTCTACCAAATTAAATTGTCTAGAAATCAAAGATAATGAGCAAGAATTAAATAAAGACATTAACCATAGGCAACCATCTATCACCCCTCCAACATAGGATCTAGGACTTGCTGCTGCAGTAGAAATATAGCGGTGTAGGACCGAGCAATCAGTGGTTCCATTCTCATGGCTTATTTAGGTCTTATATTTTTTCAAAGTACTTAATTCATTCAATTTAATTTTTATCTTATTTGATTGGTAAAAATGCGAAATGCTAAAAATATTGTAGCCCAATGGTATAGGTTTGAAATTCTCACGAGATCAATTTTAATATATGTAAAAAAAAAAAAAAAAAAAAAAAAAAGGTAATAAATTATGTTTTATTGCTATTAGATTGAATTTTTGATGTTGTAGTAACTAGTAATGTATACATAAAATTTTTTTATTTTTTATTTTTAAATATGCAAAAGTTGATTGCTACTTGCGGGAACTAGAGATTTCTATTTGATGTCTTGGTTCAGTCTTAAAGGTTAATAGTGACATGACTTCTTTTTCCTTACCCAACTTTATATATACGAGCATTTGCATTTATCCAAAAGTTGAAAAAAAAATTCTAAGAAATATTCTTTTTATATTAGTTTCTTTATTTCTTCAATGGTTCATTAATTTTTAGGGACAGAAGTAATGCCCTGGTTTCCTGTAATTATAACATATTATCTCAGTAGAATTTTCTTTGTCCTTGATTTTTCTTACCATAAAGTCATAAGATGATCAGTGCCTTATAGGGTTAGTATCATCCTATTTCTTGTTGTATTTAAGAAATCTTTTGAACTTTTTAAGTAGCAATGCCATTTTGTCTTTCGTTTCCTAATTGTTTGATGTGGTCTATTGGAAGATTTAGATGTTATTGGAGTAGAAGCTAGCTACAACAAGTGTTGTGGTAGGCTTTTCAAATATGGCATCTTTCTTGTCGAGCCTTAGTAAGGTAAATTCATGACTTCACAAGTCCCAAAACAAGGATTTTGTTGTAATGTAAGCAAACTCCTTATATGGTATCTTTCTTGTCGTCAACTTTTATGTTGAGCTCTCGTCGGGTGATGATCACGAGGGGTATGGGAACACAATCGTTATACCCTACACCACGGCGCACATAGCACTGTGCGCCGCGTGTCTCCCAAAACGACGTCGTTTTGGGAGGCGCGATAGGAAGTTGCTGGGATTATGTGTATTTGTTCACACAGTTATGTGTATTTGTTTATACAGTTATGTGTATTGGTTCATACAGTTATGTACATTTTTTATACAATTATGTACATTCTTTTTATACAATTATGTACATCCGAATAAGAAAATTTATGTGTATTATGTTAATAGTTGATGTGTATTATGTTAAAAGTTTATGTTTATTATGTATTATGTGATTATGTGTATTATCTTTTAAAAAGAGTATGTATATTTTGTTATATAATTATGTACATTCATGTATACAATTATGTGTATTCTAGTATAACATTATGTACATTCTTGAACAGCGGGTTTTTTTTTAAAGAAAAAACTACTGACATTCACTGGGGCGGGAAATTTCAAATAAAAAAAAAAAATTAAAACGACGTCGTTTTGCATCTGGGCGCATAGTGCAACGCGTGCCGTGATGTAGGATATAAATTGCCATGGGAACAAGTCTACAAAGAGGGGGAGGGTTAAATAGACTTGTTTTAGAAATCAAAGGTTTAATCTTTAATGCACAATGAAAATATTTTGTTGTCCCTTTTTAAATATGACATGATTAGATTGATCTTTTTAAATGATTGGGTTTGGTTGATCAATGCTAGCTGGAAAATAAAAGCTTTAATGTGAATAGAGAGAAAGATTTGTATAGTTGTTGGATTAAACTCAACCCTCTCCACTCTTCTCCTATAACTCCTAGAAGGATTACATACACTATGTTCTTAGTACAATATAGAGCATTTAAACCTTGATCGCTAAGCCAACCTTAAGTCTCAGGTTTTTCATAAGGCAACCATTATTGCTAATCCGCCTCTTTCAACTTTCCTAAGTTGACGACAAGTTAGTTTGAGCACAAAAGTAGCTCGAATCTCCAATTGTTGACTTCGCCTAGTTTCAGTTCTTCGTTGCATTGTCAAAGCCTTGATCTTGTGATGTATAAATTGAGCTTTGAGTTTCTCTTCACTGATCAAAAAGCTAGATTTCTTTAATACTTGTTTGCACAATTGTGAATTTTCTCAAAAGACCAGCACCTCGAGCATTCAGATTTGGATACAGGCGTTTTTAGACTCATTTGGAATTGTCCATTGAAGGAAAAAAATTCAAATTTTATTTTATCCTTCGTGCAATGACCATTGGGTTTTAGGTTGGTTACTTTTGTCAGATTTCTAGCCATTACTTTGCTTTTTGCTCCTAGTGCTTTGCTTTCTAAACTGCACTCTTTGTCTAAGCAATTAATGAAAATACTTTTTGAGATGTGCACGTAGGATTTTTGAAACCTTGGTAACATTTTTCTTGCTTGACATGACTTTTTGAGGTTGATAAGTATTCTATGTCATACCTCAGCAACCTTTTGGACTTGACTTTTACAAAAATTCAATCCTGCAACGTTTTGTAAATAACTAAATATGTTGTGTGCATGGCCGAATGTAGTCGTGTGCCACAGTTTGTATGACGCGTGCATACATTTGTTAATTAATAGAGCCTGGGTTCGAAACCTGATGCTTATATTCTTGTGTACCATTATGTATTATGTTGTGTGCCTGATATTATTTTGTTGTGTGCCCATTATTTGTCCTCACAGTCCTCTATATATTGTTGTCCTCATTTGAACTCAACCCTATATATATATATATATATATATATATATATATATATATATATATATATATATATATATATATATATATATATATAAATATAATTTTTTCTTAAAATGGTCCTTCGACTATTGCTCATTCTCAATATTGCATCTCGACTTTCAATTGCACTCAATGTGGTCCCTTGACTTTTAAAAATTCATCCAGAATGGTCCTCCGTTGTAAGGATATTTCGGTCATTTTACATCCAAATAACAATTTCAAAGAATTTCAGTCAACCAAGTAAGCATTCCAAGCTCTCTTGGGATATTTCCTCCGATTTAGTTTTGAGCAACATTGTGTCGGCGACAGCACCACAAAAGCGGAGGTCTGTGGGAGTAGAAGTAAGAGAGAGGGAGAGCAGCGTCATGGTCGCCGGAACTGGTGTTTCTAGCCTTCCTCTCCAAAATCCGTTGTTTTAGTGCGACTATCGAGAAGGTCCGGACAAGTTAGAAAGCAATATAATTCCCTATTTCCTTGTGGGTTTCTCTCTCTCTCTCTCTCTCTCTCTCTCTCTCTCTCTTGTTCAGATGAAGGAGAATGAAGAACGGAGCAAAGCTCATAGTTTTCCACACTTCTCTGCAAAAATAGGGTCTAGGAATTATGCCGGTGGCGTTTCCTCGTGTTCTACTCCTCGTTTTTGTAGTTTTCCACCCTACGTTTGCCCTATGTTTCTTCTCCGGCAGAGACGCTGTTCCGGCGGCGGGGGGTTGTCGGAGCCGGTGTTCGACGTGCTTGTGCATTACGCCATAGTTAATACCACGGCGGTGGCTTCTCTTGGCCGCGGAGGTGAGCGCCGATGGTTTTTCTCGTTTGTTGTGGCCGCTGCGGAAACGCATGCAATCTTCTCGACGCGGGTTGTCGCCAAGGAACTACTCAAGAAAGAGAGCCGGTGGTGCAGAATCTTCTCGATGCCAAATTAATCGACGGTCGCTTGGGACATCAAATTAATCGACGGTTGTCGCTGGTATTTGTCTTCTGCAGCGATGTGAACTGACCAAAATAACCTTAGATTTAACTTTGAGTTAACGCAAAATCTAACGGAGGACCACTTTGGGTAAATAGTCAAAATACTATTTTGGGAAAAAACTATATATATATATATATATATATATATATATATATATATATATATATATATATATATATGCGCTAGGATCCTGTGGGAACAGTACCATAAGAAAGAAATAAGAATCAATCTCAGCATTACATATGTAAAAATTTGACGGATCTGATCTGATTTTAAAAACGAAATGTGGTGGCATTTTCGTAATTATCATCAATTTCACCATGCAAACTTGAACACTTAAATATGCAATCTTTAAACTATAAATTTTCAGATGTAAAGCTAAGATTGGTTGTTATTTCTCTCAGATGATCCAATACATACATAAATACAAACATATGTGTGTGTGTGTGTACGCGCGCGCGCGCGAAGAGTTTCCCATATGAAAGATGGGGTACGATCTGAGCCGTTATCTAGAAGATCAAATTAAGGAAAATTTAAAAAAAAAAAATGCGCCTCTTAGGAACTTGATGCAAATGATCTGACGCAACTTAACGTTCAAACTTAATTATGAACCTTAAGTTTTAAACTGAGGAACCTTAAGTGTTGAACTAACGCAACTTAAGTGTTAAACTATTGCACATTAACTGTCAAACTGATCGACCTTAAGTGTCAATTAAACTAACACACCTTAAGTGTCGAACTAACGCACCTTAAGTGTCACACTGACGCACCTTAAGTGTAGAACTTATGCACCTTAAGTGTAGAACTGACTCACCTTTAAGTGCAGAAGTAACGCACCTTAAGTGTAGAAATGACGCATTTTAAGTGTCAAACAGGTACACCTTAAGTGTCAACTGATGCACCTTAAGTATCAAACTGGCGCACCTTAAACTTTAAACATAGCACCTTAATCTTTAAACTTACGGCACCTTAAACTATAAATTTACGCACCTTAAGCTTTAAACTTAAGCACCTTAAGCTTTAATCTTAGGCACCTAACGCTATAAATTTACACACCTTAAGCTATAAACTTACGTACCTTAAGCTTTGAACTTACACACCTTAAGCTTTGGACTTACGCAAAATGAACATAATGCCATCTCATTTTTTTTTTTTATTTGTCTTCATTCTAGGCTATTGATTTTGGCAAAATCAGTGGCTGATATTTCACCCCATTTTTTACTTGAGACATATAACTGCACCTCATCTCCTCTGTGTGTGTGTGTATGTGTGTGTGTAGGGTCAGGTTCCCGTGTGAACAGTGCTTCTCGTGTAGTTAATCAACATTAGGTATGCATAAATGCACCACAAAGTATTCAGAAAGACATGCATCTTAATCTATAAACTTATGCATCTTAAGTTATAAACTTATGCATCTTAAGCTATAAACTTGTGCACCTTAAGCTTTAAACTTAAGCACCTTAAGCTTTAAACTTAAGCACCTTAAGCTTTAAACTTAGGCACCTAAATTATAAACTTACGCACTTTAAGCTAAAAAATAATGCACCTTAAGCTTTAAACATACGCACCTTAAGAGTTAAACTAATGCACCATGAACTAGAAAGTGACGCACCAAAAAAGCTTTAAACATACGCACCTTAAGCTATAAACTTACGCACAAGTTTTTAGACTTATGCATCTTAAACTTTAAATTTAGGCACCTAATGCTATAAACTTATGCACCTTAAGCTATAAACTTACGCACCTTAAGCTTTGAATTTACACACCTTAAACTTTAAAATTGTGCACCTTAAGCTGAGACCTTACACAAAATGACCTTAATGCCACCGCGTTTTTTTAAATTGTTCTTCATTATGCATCTTAAACTTTAAATTTAGGCACCTTAAGTTTTTAGACTTATTCATCTTAAACTTTAAATTTAGGCACCTAATGCTATAAACTTATGCACCTTAAGTTATAAATTTACGCACCTTAAGCTTTGAATTTACACACCTTAAACTTTAAAATTACACACCTTAAGCTGAGACCTTACATAAAATGACCTTAATGCCACCGCGTTTTTTTAAATTGTTCTTCATTCTGGGTTGTTGATTTTGACAATATCAGAGGTTGTGATTAATCCGCATGATTCACCTGGGAGAAGTTTCGCACATGATCCCTTTATATATATATATATAATATATATGAGAAAATTTTAATTTTGGTCCACTGACTATTACACTTGTGTTAATTGCAACACTTGACTTTCAAAAATGTTAATTTAGTACCTTGATTATGCAATTTTCATCAATTTTGGTCACACCGGAAAAATTTAATAGCTCAACTAATGGGGGTATTTTAGTTATTTTATTCATTTTTTCTTTCTTCTCCCATGAGCTTCTCCATTTCCGGCGACCAATGGTGGATCTTCATAACCAGCTGCTTCTGCTTTCTCCTCCGCCACGCCTTCCGATGTATGGGGTCAGAAATATGGGAATAGTAAAGGTCGTGGCTGATCAAGTTGCGGTGGCAATTTCCCATGCTGCAGTGCTCGAGGAGGTCCAAAATATGCGGGATAAATTAGAAGAGCAAAACTGGGCTCTTCAACAAGCACAGCAAGATGCTTTGAGGGCCAGTCAAGCTAGGAATTCATTCCAGATGGTCATGAGCAATGGCATGAGAAGGCCTATGCACTCGATTTTGGGTCTGCTCTCGGTATTGCAGGACGAGCAATTAAATTGCGAGCAGAAACTTCTTAGAGATGCATTGGCGAAGACTAGCAATGTCCTCTCGACTTTGATTAACGATGCAATGGATACATCAACAAAGCAAAACGGAAGATTCCAACTCGAAAGGCGTGGCGGAGGAGAAAGCAGAAGCGGCTGGTTATGAAGATCCACCATTGGTCGCCGGAAATGAAGAAGAAGCTCACCGGAAATGGAGAAGCTCAAGGGAGAAGAAAGAAAAAATGAGTAAAATGACAAAAATATCCTCATTAGTTTGACCTATTAAATTTTTCCGGTGAGATTTGGCCAGTAATTTGGCCGGCGTAACCAAAATTGATAGAAATTGCATAGTCAAGGTACTAAATTAACATTTTTGAAAGTCAAGTGTTGCAATTAACACAAGTGCAATAGTCAGTGGACCAAAATTAAAATTTTCTCTCTCTCTCTCTCTCTCTCTCTCTCTATATATATATATATATATATATAGAGAAAGAGAGAGAGATGCGAGTTCAGGTGCGGCTATTTCTTACGGTGCGGCAACACCAATAGTTCAACAAATATGCACCATCAACGTTAGGAAAATACACCACACAAAACAGAGTAAACAGAGCTCTGCATCACCAAACACACACCATTAGGTGTGAGTAAAAACACCATACACTGTTCGGAAATACACCATTGGGGGTGGTGAGTTATATGTTGTATTTTTTTTAGTCTGTTGTGTATTTTGTGATGTTTTATTGCATTTCATTGTGGTGTGTTTTTATTACACAGTTGGTGCATATTGTTAACATTGTTGGTGTATTCTGGAATTTGACCGCACCGCCGCACGGTAAGACCCCGCCGCATATGAGCGCTCTTATATATATATATATATATAATTAGGTTCTGGTGCGGTTGTGCGATGCGAGAAGAGACATTGATTTTGTTTAGATCAATGTCCAGGATTACAGAAATTTTTTTTTTTAAAAAAAAAAGTGGTGGTAATTTGGTAATTTTGTAACTAGGTCAAATTTAAGGTTCGTGAGTTTTGTGCTTAATGTGCGTGGGTTTTGTGCTTAAGTTGCATGAGTTTTGTACTTATTGTGCGTCGTGTTTCTTCTTCGCACACCTTCTCTGTGAGTCACGGGTAGTTCAGACCCTCAAGAAGAAGAAAACTTTTGAACTGATGGGTGGTTCAAACTCTCCAGAAGAACAAAATTTTTTAACTGATGGGTGGTTCAGACCCACAAGAACAAAACTTTTGAACAAAACTTAAGGTGCGTGAGTTTTGTGCTTAATGTGCATGGGTTTTGTGCTTAATGTGTGTCGTGTTTCTTCTTCGCGCACCTTCTCTGTGAGACAAAGCTTTTGAACTGACGGGTGGTTCAGACCCACAAGAAGAACAAAACTTTTGAACTGATGGGTGGTTCAGACCCTCAATAAGGACACAATTTTTGAACTGATGGGTGGTTCAGACGCACAAGAACAAAACTTTTGAACAAAACTTAAGGTGCATGAGTTTTGTGCTTAAGTTGCGTGAGTTTTATGCTTAATGTGTGTGGATTTTGTGCTTAATGTGCGTCGTGTTTCTTCTTCGTGCACCTTCTTTGTGAGACAAAACTTTTGAACTGATGGATGATTCAGACCCTCAAAAAGAACAAAACTTTTGAACTGATGGGTGGTTCAGACTCTCAAGAACAAAACTTTTGAATAAAACTTTCTTCTAAACAAGCGTTTTCTTTTTAATGCTTAAGGTGCGTCAACCGCGCACACAACCGCACGGGAAGCTTTTACCGCACCTAAACTCTTCCCTACTACATGATTGCACTGCTACTGCTCCTAGACATGCTTGGAGGACCTTGCGGTGCAATCGTATCCGAGTGCGATAGAATCATGTAATAAGTGCAGTGCAATCCTTCACAATGCAAATTTACTGTTTGAAGGTTAAGGTTACTTTTCACCAGATTATGGACCTTTATATAATAATTGAAACATTGCTGCGCTAAAGTTTTGAGGAAATTTGTAAAACGAGATGCTGCTTTGCCGTACCAACCAAGCTTTAATTTAAACAATAAAGCACAAATTGCACACACGCTAGTAAGGGGAATAATTTGGTGATTGATATGTTTGGTAGAATACAATAGTTGATTACAAAATAATATGATGGGTAGACAGGTAGCGCCAGTATTCAAAGTTTCAAACCTAACCTGGCCTCTTTTGTTTACTCTATTTAATACCATCCATGCATGATAGAATAGATTGGTGTTAATTAAGAATCTTTTGCATGTACAAGAATGACATGATCGTTTATATCAGGATTATATCACATTAAATAAATTGCATTATTTTTAGGAGAATATGAAAGGAAAGGATATTACTCAAACTTAAAAAACGAGAAGGCAATAGCAATAGATGGCCGATGTTAGCTGATTGTGTTAATTAGAGGGTATAACTAGTTAATAACATTAGTTGTTGTAGTATTTGGTAAATTAGCTATTAGTTGATAGATGTTTCATATAATTTCTTTTTTAAAAACCTAACTGAAAAAGTTGCTTGAAGTAGCTTTTTGAATTTTAGCATTTTAGAGTTGCAAAAAGCTAATTAGCCAAACACTTATATTGATTTTTTTTTTTGTAAATGCTACTAATCTATTACATTGTAGTATTTGTTCAAATAGACTTTCTCAACCTAATGATTGAGGCTTGATCTCATGACCTCCCACATGGGAGAGGTCACTACATGCCATCTGAGCAAACATAAGGTGCTTGGTAAACACTTATATTGATATTTTAACTAAATTAAACAATTAATAGTGGTCAAATAAGTCAAAATTGGCTTATAGGCCAATTTTTTACCAAACAGGGCCACAGTGCCGGATTTTGGGCTGTGCAAGCTGGGCTACCGCACAGAGCCCAAATTTTAGAGGCCCAATATTTAATTTTTACCTATCTAGTTTAGAAATAAAAAAATTAAAAGTTTTCAATTAAATTTAAAAAGCTTCGTAAAGAAATGATAGGAATGTGTGTTTATTGTATTTTAATTTAGAAGTCAGAGGTTTGAAACTTGTTTGTTGCATTGCTCCTCTAACTTTTAGACATCTCTCTATTTTTTAATCCTCGTGCACAATAACATTTTACCACATTATTAGAAAAAATTATGATATTGATTTTAAAGATTGTGATTTTGATAGTGCCTCATTTATTTACCATAGCAGGACCACGAAAATCTAAAAACCGGCCCAGCAGGGCCATAGTAAAATAGGACTGCTAAAAGCTTCAAGCAAGAAGAAAGAGTTTAGAAATTGTATGTTCAATAATTTATCCAAGAAGCATGACGGTTTTAATCCGCTTGTTAATGCAATGAATAAAGAGAGCATGATAATAATATAACCAAACTGCTACCTAGAAAATGATTTTATAAGTTCATCTATATATATATATATATATATATATATATATATATATATATATATATATATATCAAATCAAAAAAGTAAAATACATTTTATATACAATCATACTAAAACTACAAGAAAAATACCTAGGGATTAAATATTTACCAACTAAATACTTTCAAACTTTATTAATTTAATTACCAATGAAAATCCGTAAATAAAATAAATGCATACAAATATCAATAGTTCACTTACAGATACTTTTTATTAGTAAATTTAATTTTTCTTATAGTATCGACAATTACATTTAATGAGAATTGAACCAATAATATTAATTACTCAAGTTACACTATGAGCCATTCCATCTTAGTAAGAGGTCTTGGATTCAAGCAATCAAAATTACCTTAAAATGCATGAGAAAATACTTTGTCACCTTTAGGGGGCGTTTGATTCACATAATATTATATTATCTTAGAACTATATGTTAGATTATTAGGAATATTATATTCTTGTGTTTTGTTTAAAATTAAGGTATGTATAGTAAATAAGGCAACGATAATAAGACAAATTGATTAAAATGCCAAAAGCTCAAAATGAGTTATAAGACAAGAAAATGTGAAAATACTTAAGAAATTGGAAGGTATCTCACATTCATTTCCAATATATAGCTAGAAACTTTATGTTAAATTCCGGAATGTGAGATAAAATTAATATTGATATGTGAAGTCTTAGAATATCTTGATTAAGGAAATTTGTTATAAAAAAATAAATAAATAAATAATTGTACTATGACCCATTATAAATAAATAAAAAAATTGCATGCACTACAGTAATTCGCATATTCTTAGGACAAGCAGACTGTAAAGTATGGTGCTTATATATGGTGATGAAAACATTGTTCGGATGAACATTCTCTTTTTTTTTTTTCTTTCTTTTTTTTCTTTTTTTTTTCTTTTTTTTTTTTTTTTTTTTTTTTTTGAGTAAACAACACTTGGTTCAATAGTTTTTATTTTAGCAGAAAAACATTAATTTTAATTTATTTGACAGTAAATATGTTACCGGATATATTTGTTTATAAGTGAGCATAGATAAATTGTCTTACTATAACCTCAATATAAAGTCAAAAAGTATCCCCTACTTATTACATGTGCTAATCTTTTATAATGTATATACAATGGTAACAAGAATAATGGGTACTAACGGCCTTCTAATAAGTATAACGGCTCCTCTCCAAGTGTTAGGACCCCTC